>NC_088688.1:68110096-68413127 GCF_028017835.1 Emys orbicularis | reverse complement strand
TTCTCCCTTGTGGATACTCCCCTCCCTTCCACTTTCATCTGAACTTAATATGAAGTTGAAATAAGTTTTACTCTAACAACAGCATGGGAAATTGGCTCTCAAGCAGCTGCTTATTGAAATGTAGAGCAAAAGGTTTCTGACTTGGCTTTTTTTTTTAAATGGAGATTTCCCACCCCCATTATCTGTGAAGAGACTGAGCAACAAGCTGTCTCTGAAAAAAACAAAACCTAACTCCCTGACTTTCAGTGTAACACCACCACATTAAGGTTGTTGATAAATGTGTGCTCTTATAAACACAGCAACCCGCCACCCACATACATCCTCAATGATACTCTATTACTTAATAATGAACATTTGTTCTATTTTCTCACATATAATTAGCTGAAACTTGTTGTACTGCTTTTATTCAGTGGTCTTTAAGCAATGAGAATTTATCTCTTTTTTTATCAGGCAGATATTTTAATTCTCCCCTGGAGAAAGGGAAGGGCATACTCTTGGATTAGTAAAAAGACAGAAATAAATTTAGGTTGATCCTTTTAGAATTTTCCCTCTGGCACTTTTCTTAACCCAAGAAGCATAATTCTTACATTGCCATTAGACACATTCAAATGTAATTTGCTAGTTCTTTTGCAAGGCAATACGGTATATGAAACCAATAGCTACTTCAGGGCAAGGGAACCAAAAATGCAATGAAGCTACAGCATTTTATAAAACATTACATATTAAAGTAAAAATACATAAACCACAAAAATGTAAGATAACAGTGATACAAACAAAATTTTAAAAATATTTTATACCTGAAATAGCTGAATTTGGTAAGGACAACAACCCATTGTATAAACACTATTACCAAGTTCATTAAAAAACAAAACAAAAAAACCCACAACAGTCAGGAACCAGGAAACACCATTACTATCATCACAACTGTCAGATATCTGCAAAAAGTACAAAATTTTTCTAATTTTTGTTTTCCTACCTCACATCATTAAACTTTATATTACTGCTCTTTCAACTTATGGATTCCGGACTTGGTTTTAGTCTGACAAAAGCCATTAAGTCTGTTGGGATTTTATTTTATTTTATTTTATTCTCTATCTCTTCTCTTTTCCATCTTCTCTCTCTTACTCTTCCTACTTCACAGGGCTTTGAGCTTTTCTCTCTGTTTTCCTTTCACCCTCTCTACTTTTCTCCCCTATACTCCATCTCTATCCCTCCCTCATCCTTTTCTTATCCATCTCCTAAAGGTACTAGAGCACTACACCAGAAAAGCTGTGAAATTCTGGCTTTGGTTTCATAGGAGAGTTGCCTGGTCACACAATGGTGACTCTCCTTTCTTCCAGCTGCTAAATTCCTTTAAAAACAACTAAGAAAAATACATTATATGCTTTTCTAAGGGTATGTCTACACTATCCGGATCGGCGGATAGTGATCGATCGCGTCTACACTAGACGTGATAAATCGACCCCTGATCGCTCTGCCGTCGACTCCTGTACTCCACCACGGCGAAAGGTGGAAGCAGAGCCTACGGGAGAGCGGCGGCAGCCGTGAGGATGCGAGGTAAGTTGACCTAAGCTACGTCGACTTCAGCTACGCTATTCTCGTAGCTGAAGTTGCGTATCTTAGGTCGATCCCCCCCAGTGTAGACCAGGCCTAATACTGAAGAAACAATTGCTGTTGTCACAGTTATGTGACAGAGAGGTCAACAAATGGTCAGAGAGATGGTCTGCATGACAGTAAATGGCAGGGGAGCTATCCAGCAGACAGCGGCCCATGGCAGCAGATCTACAGTTGAATCCTCAGCTGCATCCAGTAAGTTGTTTGTGGCTCCTCTATTCTGGGGCTATTCCACCATTCGTATCTTCACCATAGTTTGGAGAAGTCTTCAAGCTCTCTAAAGTGCATTAGGATTAAAAGAGTATGTCTACACTGCAGCTGGGAGGTGTGATTCCCAGTGTGGGTAGACAGACTCGTGCTAGCTCTGCTCAAGTTGGCATGCAACATCCATGCTGATATTTTAGTGTGCTAATTTGAGCAATGCTAGTGTGAGTCTGTCTACCTATGCTAGGAATCACACCTCCCAACTGCAGTGCAGACATATCCTAACTCCAAGAGGCTATTACATTGACTGAGTTTTCCGGAATATAGAACAATCGGACCAAGGCCCAAAATACTTGCTATACTGCTGTGCCAGGGGAAATAGGAAAGAGTTGCAAAGGGCTTATACGCCATCTCCACACAAGCCAAGAATTATCCCATGCTGAAAGAATCCTTACTTGCCAACTTAGAGCAGCTTTCTGGCCTCTTTGCAATACCATCACCCAGAGTCTCATTCTAAATGGTATTGTTTCTTTTCTCTATTGGTAGCAGCACTAGTAGCAATTCCCAAATGTTCTGAGATAAAAGCTCAGACAAGCATCCCTTAAGGCTTCAGAGTAGAATACTAAATAAGAGACTAACTTTTTAATCACCTGTATTCCCTCCTCCTTTTGTCTATCAGAGACTAGGCAAACCACATGGATAAAGACCTTGAGAACTATAAGACATCTAAATACTAACAAATGCATGATAATTAACCTGAGCTTTACTAAACTCCTGGGTGTTTGAGGAAGTACAAGGTTTCTCTGCTACTTTCTCCAGAGGGCACTAAAAAAAAAAATAGAAGGTTTTCTTCGGTTATGCATGACAGTAACTATATTTCCCTCTCACTAACTGTGGACATTTACTATTATGATAATACTGCATTTAAACCAAGATATTTTTTGTTTGTTTGTTTTGCTTATAGCTTGTCAAAACATTGAAAATGTATACTCGGAAAGCAAGCAGCTAAAATGATATTTTAACTAGAGATATATTCTGTAATGGAATCAACACCAATGTTCTTCAAATTTTACTTCTACATGCTATTATTTAAAAATGTTTGTATGGCTTTTAGTTTAAAAGAATTATATTATATTGTTGTATAACACATCTGGCATATTATATACCATAATATATTTGACTGATTCGTAATATACCTGGAATACTTGGAAAAATGCACATCGAGTTTGAAATGCCAATATTCTAACAGTTAATCTTCACATCAAGAAGCAGTGCCACATAGAGGGCAGCAAGAAAAAGATTAATGGCCAGTAGCTAGTTACTGTGGCAGCTAGCTACAAAATCAAAAAGGAAATTGTACCCATGCATATATAGGGTAACCATTACTAAAAGGTTGCATTAAATCATTAACTCACCACAACACATGACAAAAATACTTAAAGAGTGCAGATGAATGGGTGATATGTTCTAATTTAGTAGGTCACTTATGTAATTAGATACAGAACATATATTAGGATATTGCCCTTCTCTGGAATTTTGTTAAGGTTCTTCATAGACCTGCCCTTCTCTTCTCCTCTCCCTACTCACTCACTCACCAAGCATCATCCTCTTCTCTGTCCATTCACACAATATTGTCACTAATTGGAACAAGTGCCTTCTCTGCGGCTCCAGCCATTTGGAACTGACTTCCTGTACCTCCCTGCCTCCATGGGCCTGATTCTGATCTCACTTACACCAACATAATTCAACTGACATAAGTGTATTTACTCCTGATTTACACTGATAAAGATCAGAATCAAGTCCATAGATTCTCTTGGTAAAATCCTGATTCCGCTGAAACCAATAGAAGTTTTGCCATTAACTTCAATGGAGACAGGTTTCATTCTCAATTTCACTTCAAAATGCATTTACAATCTTAGTTTCTCCCTCTCCCTTTTTATTTATTATTTCATTCTCTAAAATGGTTTGGGATACACTTTTTATGGATCATGCCATAAAAAATAAAGTTGTATTGAATTATACTGATACGAACGAGGCAAAGGAAGTGGCATAACTATACAAAGGCTGGAGGGCAACACACATGCTCCAGAGTATCTTACTGTAATTATGAACATATGAAAAATATTGTATTTTTATGCCAATTTCAACAGCTCTATATCTTAAAAACATGATTAATCTTACAATGTAGATACTTCATCTCTTTTTTGTAAAGATTTGTTCCCTTTAAGTGTAGTGTTGATCCAGTACAGCTTTAGATGTGTCAAGCAATGCAACTTGTCTACACTACAGATTATGTTGGTATAATTTATGTCACCCAGGGCTGCAAATAAAACACCCCCATGAGCAACGTAACTTACACCGACCTAAGCGCTGGTGTGGCCAACGCTATGGTGGTAGAAAAGCTGTGTCCCGCCGGCATAAAGCATCCTCACCAGATGCACTACAGCAGTGCAGCTGTACCGCTTCTAGTGTAGACTAGCCCTCACTCTCAAGGAGTTTTTTCCACTATTGAGCCTAAAATTTCCCTTTCTTAATTTCATCCCATTAATGCTATTTATAGCCTTGTTTGGACTACCCTAAATAATTCCTCCTCTTTATTACCATTTATACTCTTCAAATACATATAGACATTTTGTCACCTCTCCCACACATCTATTTCAATTATTTTTAGCTAAACTACATCTTACGTGGTTGCTTGGTAGTGATGCAATACTGACTATTGAGAAGGCCCATTCATACCACACCCCTCTTTCTCAAGAAGTTTCCTTTTGGGCTGAAACTTCAGGTGACGGACCTCACCCAAAAGATGAATTTTTTTTGGAGTTCTAGTGAGGTTTGTTTGGGCCTTTTTTGAGTTTTTGGAGCAATAACTTGCCCTTCGCCAGATGTGAGCGCTCAGCTAAGTTTTGGAAGGGAAATGTTTTTAAAATAAAGTTAGACATCTAAGTGAAATGTATGTAATTCAGCATTTTCTCTAATTTTTTTAGTGTATGCTTCAAAATAGACCAGCATGCATCACACAACTTGTTTTTCTTTTCCTCCTCTTATTTTTATTTTTTAAACTGTCTTAATGCATCCGGGGCTCAAAAGACTTCCTTTGTTGCTTATGGGCCTGCTTCAAAGCCTATTTAAATAAATGCAAAGACACCCATTGACTTAAATGGACTTTGGATCAGGCACTAGAACACCAGATGTCCCAAAGAGTGCCTCAAAAATCAGCGCACAAGTCAAAGAGCTCTTTCATGCATCAATATCCCTAAGAACTGTTTTTAGTAAGGGGTGTAAATGCATTGAGGTGGCATGTAAGGGATGCGCAATACCACCAGATTCACCAAGGAATACCACAGTCACTGTCAATCAGTTAATAAATTAATGCTTTACAAAAATGAACTTTTTCTGGTATGACAATGACCCCGGAGCAACGGAAGAGACATTTGATACATATTTTGCTAGAGTGCACTAAATAAAAATAGTTCTGACTCATACTGTTATTTCATGGCATTATCATGTCTACTGACCAGTCAGAATTTAGGATTTTCTAATTCTATTTTAATATAATATTTTCCATGTAGGTTGAAGTGTGTTGTAGTGTTAAAAAGAATCCTATCTGGGTTGCAAAAAGCGGGACAATGTAACACCCCATTGTCAATACTACTTACTGATGAAGAGCCCAGCATGGATTTTGGAGATCTTATCATTCCAGCTATGGAGTGACGAATAGTATCAAATCTGGACACCTTATCCTTCTTATCCTAGGTTGGGAGGGAAAAAAAGAATATCAGCAACAAAAATAAACTACACAACAAAGATTTGTGAGTATTTATAATCTGATGTACTTTTTCTGTTTTGGTTAAATATAAACGGATATAAACTAGCATAGCTGCACAAACTTCAAAGATATGCCAATTTACATCAGATGAGGGTCTAGCCCAAATTTTATAATATTAAATACAGAAGTTTTGAGTAATTATTTAAAAATAAAATTACTGTCAACCATGTAACAGATCTGAAATTCTGTAATAGTACTGTCAGGTCTCACCTATTTCTTTAGCTGCCCTAGGGTAGGTAATTTTTGAATAGGACAATTTTTTTATTTATTTTTTTTTAAACACCAAACTCTGCAAGTAGCTTTTGTGTATGTATCTCATTCAATTTTTACCTCCACTGTCCTTCCTTTATTATCCCTTCCTGTTCTGTACACCATTGAGTGCAGCCTGAGGTGCACACAGAACAAAGGTGTGGAATAGATACCAACAATGGGAAGAAAAAGTGACAAATGGGGGAGGGGGATGTGGGAAATGGGTGGAGTGTGTCCATCCAGTACACTGAATGAAGTATGAGTCCTGTAGAAAAGTGGCTCTCAACCTTTCAGGAGTCTGATTTGTCTTGCGTACCTCAAGTTTCACCTCACTTAAAAATTACTTGCTTACAAAATCAGACATAAAAATACACAAGTGTCACAGCACACTACTGCTGAAAAATTGCTGACATATTTTTACCATATAATTATAAAATAAATCAACTGGAATATAAATATTGTACTTACATTTCATAGTATATATAGAGCAGTATAAACAAGTAATTGTCTATATGAAATTTTAGTTTGCTATTGCTTTTTATGTAGCCTGTTGTAAAACTAGGCAAATATCTAAATGAGATGATGTACCCCCTGGAAGATCTCCGCGTACCCCTGCTGTAGAACAAGTAGTATGCTGTAATGTAACTAAAGACCATATTATAATGCATATGCAGAAGGGGACCCAATTAAGGTAACATGGACTGTTTTAATGCTGACATTTCCTAATTTCTGAGTGCTTGACTTTTCAACTTTAATATTTTTTAAGGTAGGAAACTTCATACCAAAAAACCCCAAGTCTTTTAAGAGAAAACTGGAAAAACAGAAATTCCATCATATAGAACCATACTAATCAGCACATCAGCAGGGTCTGAATCTAGGAACTTTAAATCTCAACACAGAGCTCCATCACTTGAGCTAAAGGAGTAAATGATAGCAGAAGCATGGATGGAGATTGGGGGGGGGGGGGGAGTATATAGAAGGCACTGTACCCCCCACCAAACTGTTTATCAGAGGTTTTCAAACTGTGGGGTGTGCCCACCTAGGGGGGTGCAGAGGAACATTCGGGGGAGCAAGCAGCAATGCCAGGTGGCTCGGGCCAGCCGCACACAGCGGGGCTCGAGGAGGGAGCACCATCTCCACCCCTAACTCACTCATTAAGTACACTGTAATTTAAGTATCACTAACGATCAGTAAATCCAGAAATTAGGCCTGTACCTATTATTAATAATAGTAAGCCCCATGACCTCCCCAAATATAAAAGCCAAACTACACCTATGAGCAGAAGTAGGCTATTATCGTCTATATCGACCAACCACTAGAGAAGGATGTGATGCACACTTTGCTGGCAGCATACACTATTTACTAGACAACAGTGAAATATCAAGATCACAGGTGGAGGGTAAAAATATTGTTCGGAGGGGCTGGGTCCGGCTCTGGCTCTATCCCGGCCTAGTGTGGAGTGGAGATCTGAGGGAGGGAGGGTTTGGAGACCAAGACAGTCCCACATTAACCCCGGACAGCAATGGCTCCTGTCTCACAGAGGTTGCGAACTGAGTCTGCCTGGCCCCACATCCACCCCGAGCAGTGGCAGCTCCTGTCCAGGATTTGAAAAATAAGTCTGCCCAGTTCTGCACTCACTTTGAGCAGCAGTGGCGCTGCTCCTGTCCTCTGGGTCTGGGCCAGGCCCTGAGGTTGGTGAACCTACCCAGCCCCACACTCACTCTGGCTCCGTCCTGCCCCCCGTGCTGGGTCTGAAGGATGGAGAGAGAACCCAGGCAGTGGTGGCTCCATTCTGTCCCTTGGTGCTTCCCTGGGCCCCGCATCCCGCTCCAGACTGTTGCCTCTTGTCACTAGGAAGAGACTCAAAGAGCTCACCACGGCATTGTGTGGCACATGCCAAGGCTTTGGCTTTGCCTGCAAAGGCGAGTGTGCGCACCAAGGGATGGGGGCAGCCCAGCAACTGCTGAGCTAGCAGGTAGATAAACTTGCTGGGGGGTGGAGGTCTGAGCCCTCTGTACCACTTAGCCCTAGCCACTCGGCACCTATAATCAGGAGTCAGGACCCCGGGGTTCTGTTACTGGTTCTGGTGTTGATAGGGGTCTAGTAGTTACAGAAAGAGCAACCAAGCACACAGATTTGGCACATTTATTATGAAGGGCTGCGCAGTTGTGGATGCTGCTTACGTCTGACATGTTAGAGAAGTGGGTTCGGATTCTTGTGCAAACTTTCAGTTACCCTGTCTGTTAAATGGATGGAGTGATACTGATTGCCTCCGAAGGTTAGGCCTTGCTCAATAAGAAATAATCTGAAGTGCACAAAAATTTGAATTCTAGTCAGTGCAAGAGCTGGGACTAGAATTCATGGTCCCTCCTTGGCTCCTTCCATAAGCCAGAATTGCAACTGCACTTGTTCTGTTTGCAGCTCAGTCTCTGTTGGGCCAAGGAGAATACTCAGTGCAGATGGAGTGTTCAAGCCAATAAAAAGCTCTAACAGATCACAAGCTAATAGAAAAGTTTAGATGTTTAAAACCTGGCTAAATCCGAGTGGATTTTCATGAGGCCCGCAAGGCACTTCCCCTATTCCCAGAACTATTGTCAAATTTCAAATTCTTGCACCACAGAGCAGAGGCACTACAGCGCTTCAAAGATTTTTCCTTATCTGCACTCCAGGAAACAACTAATCTGTTCTGATTAATCTTTTCTTTCTTATTATATTGAATGTTTTGGTTCTTCCCCAAAAACAGGGAGAACCAAAAGGACAAAAGGACAAAAAAGTAAAGGAAAGGGAAAGAATGGAAAAAAGAAAGAAAAAGGGAATAGCAGAGCCACACCTCAGTTTCCGTCCGTCAGGAATTAATCAAATTCTTAGATCAAATCTTTTCAAATTTGTCTGAAGTCCTTCCCTTAAACATTACCCCTCTCTTTAGCTGCTTGGTCAGCCAAGTCACTGAACCAAGTTTCTATCCTGGAGGCAGTTTGCTCTTCCATCTAAGCAATATGAATCATTGGCTGAATTTTTTCAAAAGAATTTAATTTAAGACAGAAAGCAAGCATGATAAATTTCAGCCCAAACAGTTAAAATTTGGCAAAGTAAAATACCAACTAAAATAAGAGGCTTATAAATAAAAGTGTGAGGCAACCCTAACTTCAGCACTGCTAGCATCCCCACACAATGTCAGTAATACCCCCCCAAAATTTGTCATGGTCCATCTTTTCTCCCTGGCCCCTTAAGCAGGGATGATAGGTTGGGCTGGGTAGCAGAATACGTGGGATTCTTTGGAGGAATTTAATTTAATTGTATTATATCTATATCATGTATTGGATCTTGAGGTAACAGGTCTACTGTGGTTTTTTGGAATTGTCTCAGAGCTTTGGAACTGTAGAAGTTAAAATTTGAAATAACTGAATAAATACATAAACAATTATGCAACTTCAGCTTTTCTCGAAAGAGTTTTCTAAATGGTCAACAAAATGTAAAACCAATAAGTAAGGTTAAGATTCTGTCATGGGTATTTTTAGTAAAAGTCAGGAACAGGTTGCAGGCAAAAAACAAAAATTCACAGAAGCCCACGACCTATCTCTGACTTTTACTAAAAATACCCTAGGGGTAAGGGGGGGCCAAACAAATAGTGCTGCTGGGGCTTGAAGCGGCTCCAGCCCCACCACCGCTTCTGTGGAAAAGGCTGATCACAGCTGCTCCAGCCCCAGGGGGACGACCCAACCCCAGCTCCTGCTCTGACGGGTCGGGAACTGCTGCTCCTGCAGCCCTGGGTCTGGCTGCCAGTCATCTGTTCCGACTGACCACCAGTAAAGATGTTCCGGTCGCTGCCCCCCTCGCCGCTGTTCCGGTGGCCCCAGGGCTGACTGCCTGTCAGCTGTTCCGGTGGCCACCCGCCTGGCCGCTGTTCCGTCAGCCCCAGGACTGGCCAACAGTCAGCTATTCCGGCGGCAACTTCTCCAGTAGCGATGGGGCTGACCTGCTCCAGCCCTGCCCCAGACACAGTCATGGAGGTCCTGGAAAGTCACCGAATCCATGACCTCCATGACAGAATTGTATCCTTACCAATAAGTAAATATTATCTACAGCAGGGGTTCTCAAACTGGGGGTCAGGACCCCTCAGTGGGTCGCGAGGTTATTACATGGGGGGGTCGCGAGCTGTCAACCCCCACCCCAACCACCCCATTTTGCCTTCAGCATTTATAATGGTATTAAATATATAAAAAAGTGTTTTTAATTTATATGGGGCGGTTGCACTCAAAGGCTTGCTATGTGAAAGGGGTCACTGGTAAATAAGTTTGAGACCCACTGATCTACAGTATATACCCACTATGGAAACTAAGGTACTACTGCAATTCAGCCAGTAGGTAATGCCTATTCTATTTGCTAGTTAAAATAAACAGTTATTCCTTTAACAACAATATTCCGCAATGTGTCCATAGTTTGCACTATAGCTGCATAAAAGCAGAATATCACCAAAAAGAAGAGGTGAAAGTTAAATAATCATGAGAATAATCATGAGGCAGATGGGGAACTTATAAAACAATGTAACTAACACTTGTTCACCATGTGCCCAGTTACTCACAAATAAAACGTTTCACTCCTTTTACCAGTCTCATGTCTACACAATACTGCACGTCATTTTAAATTACAATCTGATAATATAACTGGCTGCCCTGAGTCCACTGGCAGGTCAATTCTATATCAATGAATTAAATGGCTACTTTAAAAAAAATGCTCACTGCATTACCATGGATACTGTACTTAATTTTGCTTACATGCTTGCCAGGGCTTGGGATTATAAGCTCATTTCAAGCACCTCAGGTAATGACACGATAGAGTGTCTTCTTCTGATAAACGAGTCATGGGGATTAGCAGTGGCTAATGACTGCTCCTCATATCACAGAGGGGAAAAAACTGCAGAGAACGTGTGCATTCTGATGAGTTTCCCACAAATACATTCAAATAAAGCCTTAATTCTACACTTACAGCAGATTTTCTAAAGACAACCACTAGAAAAGCCCTGGCAACATTAAGCTACAAGTAAGGTTCTATCTTTCACTAACGGCTTTCCCTTTGTTCTAAACTCTTTTTGCCTGGGGACCCGAATGAGGCCTGATCTTGTTTCCATAGGGGTATTAAATACACCAGATTCAGTGCAAACAGATGATGACACGTAAAAGTCAAAATGGGAGCAGAGACCTATAGGATCTCTGCCTAATGCACAGCAGTCAGTGACTATGCCATCTGGACATCAGAACCAGAAACAGCAGCGGTGAAAGCAGTAGCATGTTGGGCCACCGCTCACAGGAGCCAGCGCCCAGCCTGGGCAGTTCCTCTGGCATGGCTGTACCACCCCAGCCCTGTCCACTGGGGCGGGCACCATGCTCACCAGCAGCTGTCCTGGTGACTGCATAGCAGGTGAGGCAGCTGTCCTGGTGAGGCTAGTGTGTGAAAGCGGCTCACACACTCCCAGACACAAGTCCCTTCCACACCACAGTGTCTCTCTCCTGTCTGGCAGCGTGTGAGCTGCTTGCACACACTAGCATCACCAGGGAAAACTGCCAGTGAGCCTGTTGCCTGCCTCAGTGGACAGGGCTGGGCGGTATAGCCACGCCAGAGGAACTGCCCAGGCTGGGCTCCTGTGAGCGGTGGCCCGATATCTGCTGCTTTTGCCACTGCAGATCCTGGTAGAGCCCTGCAACTTTGTGGATATCCGCATCTGCAGATATAAATTTTGTATCCACACAGGGCTCTGTAGGTCAGTGGTTCTCAAGCTTTTTTCATTTGAAGATCCCTAAAAAATTTCAAACGGAGGTGCAGACCCCTTTGGAAATCTATTGTCTGTACCCATATAGTTGAATTCTGCTCAGTCAGTTTTCAGTCTAAGGCTTGGTCAAATCGAACTAAGGTACGCAACTTCAGCTACGTGAATAACGTAGCTGAAGTTCGAAGTACCTTAGTTCGAACTTACCTCGGTCCACACGCGGCAGGCAGGCTCCCCCGTCGACTCCGCGGTACTCCTCTCGTCCAGCTGGAGTACCGCAGTCGACAGCGAGCACTTCCTGGTTCGACTTATCGCGTCCAGACAAGACGCGATAAGTCGAACCCAGAACTTCGATTCCCAGCCGCCGAACTAGCAGCTGGGTGTAGACATACCCTAAGTCTTTCGCGGACCCTTTAGACATAGTCCACAGACCACAAGTTGATAACCACTGGACTAGATGATGACAGTGGTCCCTTCTGGCCTTGGAATATATGACTATTGCTATGCAGTCTGCAATATTTGTTGTAAGCTAGCCTTTATTTTCCCTCAGCTGCTGCACACCACTTTACAAGAACCTCCTAGAGCCCACAGTCAATAAACCCCATGTATAGAATAACGTCATCAGAGTTGTGGCTTTTTTTCTTGTCTCCATCAGTTGTGGCTTGTCTCCATCAGTTGAAAGAGAAGAAAAAGCCTGTTGAGTTGGCATAAAAGCACAATCAAAAAAAATCCTCACATTCTACATTTTGCTGCAGATTTTGGTTTATTAATTCAGTCTTTTTAAAATTTCTTAGCACACATTCATACTGCTTTTTCCCCAAACTAGTGCACAGAATGTGCCTCCTACAATGCATTTTTAATTGATTTAGTTTTGTAATTGCACTCCAGCTGAAAGTAATTAATTTAAGAGGTGCAACTGCAATAACCCCTCTCCCCACTATTTTGCACAAAGTTTGCATGGTGAGAAAGACAAATCATAGTGTCAATGTTCAATAAGAACATTGAAATGCATCTGAAATACACTTTGTGATTAACACAGCATTTCTGAGTGTACTGTTAAGACAGTAATTGTTTAAAAGTGGCTTTTTGTGATAGCAGTAGCATGACAGCCTACAATGTAAAAAATTACAACTGTGTTACCTGATGTTTTCTCTTCTGAAACTGATCAAACTTTCCATCCATTCCTTTCAATATAAGTCAATATGCTGACTTCTTCAGATTCCTGAAATAGTCTAAACTGGTAACAGGGGTTTTGAGGCTATGCTATGACTTTTCCATCCACCTGATACCTACTTTCAAAACTGCAGAAATTCTTAACTATGTACACTGGATTAAAGTTTGCTAGAGGAAGGTCTGTGCAGAATAGAAACTCCATACCTTTATTTCAATAAGACTTTTTCCTTCCTTGTAATGTAAGATCTTGTGGTTTTCCAACTAACCTAAGACGTGCTTGTTTTAGAGATAAATTTCTAATTCCAGCACTGCTCTCAACTCTTAAATTTCTAAGTCTCACTGCTCTCAACTCCTGCAAGTTTATGCTATCGCAGCTTTCTGCCCCAGGGACAATTTTCCACAAAGGTGGATTAAGGAACTGACAGTGTTATGGTGCCACCAACTGGGAAACATGGAGTCCTGACACTGTTTCCGACTGTATAAACTTCAGCCAGACTCCTCCCTCCAGTTTTCTTTGCCTCCTCATCTCAAAAGCATGAAAGTTTCGCCTCAGCTCTCTTACTTTTACCCTCCTTATGCCTCTCTCCTGCCTGAAGAGACAAAGAGGAGAGGAAAAAGCAAGGAAAAGGGCAGGAAGCCTGAGGAGAGAACATAAAAGTTATTGCCTCTCTTCTCTGGAGAATCCCTCACATTCTTCTAGCAGTTTGTGGCTCTCTGGGCTGGTGAGATGTACAAAGATATGCTTCTGCATTTTGTTTGTACCCTTTTCTGGATGTTGCTGTTGTGAGTATAGAGCCTTTATGTGTTTTCTTTGTTTTGTTTTTTTATCTTCTTCTTTTTCACACTGGTTTTCAATCATGGCTGCGACTCTTCTGCACACTTTTTCCAACTTGTCCAGGGTAGAAAAAATTGTTATTTTTCAGATTGCTCTATGTTGTCAGACTCTGTAGGCTCTCCTTCCTAGTGATAAAGCTGGAGGAAGAAGGGGATCTGGAGGATTTGACTGACTTCTTTTTGTGCTTCTTTCTTTAAAAATGATTTCTTATTGACAGCTGCATTTTGAAACAACACCATATGCATGAGTCTTACCCCATACATGAAGCCAACAGCTATTTGAATACTAACCATTTGTTTGAACTAGGGAGACCAGTGAAAACCATCAGCATCGAGCTTTGTTTGCCAGGGATAGTGAGATATGTATCACTTGCCTGGTTTCTGCAGAGAGATCTAGAATTGATGTCCCGGACCATAAGATTGTAACATGAACACATAAAAAAAAGAGAAAATCCAAAGCTTTTTAAAAGTAGTTTAGTTTTGTACTACATAGTGATTACGCTTAAACATTTGTACCAATTTGAGACACATTTCTGGTTATACCAGAATACCAGTATTCTGAATTTTAAGTAAAGGAAATCTCTCTCAAATCAGTAGAAACTTTCTAAGTTTGACCACTGTATACTTATTACAAAATACGCTGTTGGATGTTCTGAGCTGCAGCAGGGAGCGGGAAGAGCAGGAGTTGCAGACATGTGGAGCACCCTCTCAAGAGTCTCTTGGAGCTGCAGACTGTGTAATTAGATATTATGATGCTATCAAAATAGATTTATTCTGTAGGTATAAAGAATACAATTCATAATAATTCAGCAAAATTCCTTGACATATGTCATATAAAAAACTTAATGGTTCGCATCTGAAGAAAGTTTTCTGATCATACATATGATTTCCTCTATACATCTAAGACAGATAATGCAACAGCTGATTGTGATGCTTTTTCTTTTGGACATGCTAAGTTACAACAAACTGTATGAGACTGCATAATATTTTTGCAGATACAAAAACATCTATGCAGTGGGAATAGGTTGGCCTGTTCCTCTTCTAAAGGAAATGAAGTCCCGCTCTCCCCCCCCCCCCCCCCGCCTTAATAGTATCATCTTTCTCATAAGCAGTGTCGGAGAGACCGCTAACCTAATTTCAAAAAATTCCAACCAGACCCTATATCTTTCTCTATACATTTTTACAAAGTTCAAATTGGGTATAAATCTAAATCAATATTTTAAAGCAGATAATAATGGCAGTTACTTTTAAGCACTTAAAACCCAAGCAAGGAAACCTGTCTAACATGTTTAGGAACAATTGTGTTTTCTATCTATGTTTTTTTTTTTTTTAAGTAACATTTTGAACACAAAGTTTTAAATTCTCTTGGGTGACATTTTTTTCATCTTTCTATTTAATATTCTGCATTACAAAACAAAGCAAATTTTATTATGATTTCATATTGCTGAATATGAAAGAATCATGAAGGTACTGCTCAAGATATCAGATGACAAAAAGCAAAAGAAAATAATTGCATTTGATTGATGAATTGTATTGTATTCCCAGGCAACAGCTTGGAGAAATGAAAATAGGAGAAAATAAAATAAAATGAAAACTAAAAACAAAACTTCAAAGAAATACAGTCTTCCATACCAGCATAGGCCAAGAACGTAACCCCTTAGTAATCAATAAACTGTAATTCTTAACCAAAATACCAAGATAAATGCACCCTATAGTCTAGAGGTATGGCAACACCCAAGGCAAAGGCATTGACAAATATAAAACTAACTTCAGAATGGCAGCTTTCCTGGTTGGTGGAAATTCAGTTGCAAATCCTGCCCCTCCTTCCGTAGCCTAATAAGACCCATCCTGCAGCCAAACCAATGTGGTTCTAGTGCATTTGGTGAAGAGGAGGAGGAGGAGACTGGGAGCAGAACCAAGTAGGAGAAAGCGATCAGAGGCAGGTGGATATACAGATACGTAGACTATTGAATACCACGGAAAAGAGTGCACAAGTGATAACGTGCTAGCAGAGCCAAAGCAGTAGTTGTGGCTATGAAGTAGCTCTCCTGTAACTCTTTGGCCTATGGAGTGGGAGTGATAGAAAAAAAGGTACCTCCTTCATCAAACAAGGGATTATAACGTAATTTATTTGGAGCTAAATCCTGAAGAACTTTTGCAGTTATTACATTAAGACAAATTCCCACAGACTTCAACAAAAGTTCTGTCTGAATAAAACAAAAATGAGAAAGATTTCAGGGTTTAACCCTTCAGTGATTTTTTTTTCTAGTGCCCATCACCATAACAATTGTATAGAAAATTACTAAATTTTAATTAGAATATCAAAGGGCAATTTTTTCAAAGTAAAAGCATTAAGTGTCAGCCAAATGTCACCTTTGACTTTGAAATTATCAAAAAAAAAATCTGATAAATTTGTTTGAGCTTTCTAGATTTAAGGGGGAAATAGCAAGTTTTAGAGGTGATCTGCCAAAGATTTTTTTTTTTAATTGTGTTTTGCCTTGTTTTGTTTCTTATGATATATAACATATAAAAAAATTAAAGAGTAGCTTTTTTTTAATTAAATAAGCATTACCTGAGAATAGATACTGTTGAGTCTGATCTTCTCTGATATTATTGGAAAACTTCTCAATGGGAGAGAGTGTTTGTGAGCGATCACTTCTTAACTAAACAAAGACACCCTGGCCAACATCCTTGGCCTCCATCTGCTGCTTTGCAGTATTCAGGAAGCATAAAGCAGCTAGAAAGCTGCCTTAGGTGGGGTACTGGAGATTCACCTTGGAATTCACTAAGAAATCCCTGCTTGACATAAACCTGGCATAGTCAACTCAATGTCACTTGTTCCCATGATCCCTCCTGCCTACACACACACACACCTGGCAGTTTCCAATGAGGGTGGAGCAATTTAAATCAATGCAATCTAAAAAACTGATTTAAATCAGGTTGAGGCTTTGTAAAACTAATTTGAAAATTTAATGTTGATAAATACAAAGTAATGCACATTGGAAAGCATAATCCCAACTATATATATATAAAATGATGGGGTATAAATTAGCTGTTACCACTCAAGAAAGAGATCTTGGAGTCATTGTGGACAGCTCTCTGAAAACATCCACTCAATGTACAGCGGCAGTCAAAAAAGCAAACAGAATGCTGGGAATCATTAAGAAAGGGATAGATAATAGGACAGAAAATATCATGTTGCCTCTATATAAATCCATGGTACGCCCACATCTTGAATACTGTGTGCAGATGTGGTTGCCCCATCTCAAAAGAGCTGTAATGGAATTGGAAAAGGTTCAAAAAAGGGCAACAAAAATGATTGGGGTATGGAACGGCTTCCGTATGAGGAGAGATTAATAAGACTGGAACTTTTCAGCTTGGAAAAGACACGGCTAAGGGAAGATATGATTGAGGTCTATAAAATCATGACTGGTGTAGAGAAAGTAGATAAGGAAGTGTTGTTTTCTACTTCTCATAACACAAGAACCAGGGGTCACCAAATGAAATTAATAGGCAGCAGGTTTAAAACAAATTAAAGGAAGTATTTCTTCACACAACGCACAGTCAACCTGTGGAACTCCTTCCAGAGGATGTTGCGAAGGCCAAGACCATAACAGGATTCCAAAAAGAACTAGATAAATTCATGGCTATAAGCCATGATGGGCAGGAATGGTGTCCCTAGCCTCTGTTTGCCAGAAGCTGGGAATGAACAACAGGGGATGGATCACTTGATGATTACCTGTTCATTCCCTCTGGGGTACCTGACACTGCCCACTGTTGGAAGACAGGATACTGGGCTAGATGGACCTTTGGTCTGACCCAGTAGGGCCATTCTTATGTTAAATACCTAAGACTAGAAGGTTTCTTTGCGTTATTTTTATTTTAGGGGTTGTTGGGTTTTTTTGTTTAAAAAGATTTTACAAAACTAAAATGAATTATAAAGGAATTATGAAAACATTTCTAATTTCAGTGAAAATCTCTTATTTATATATTCCTCTGCAGTACTGAAAGTGGAAGCATAACCGGCAGTATACAAGTTACAACAGGCTTATTGTAAATTTTTGTACAAGCACAGACCAGACTGGGACAGTAGAGAGATGCAGCAACATACATGTAAGGTCCCACAGTTACAATCAAATCCATTGGCACTGTTGTCATTTTAAGTATTGAAGCCTTCATTTTTGGGGAATATTTTTTTAGACTAGATAGATTCATATATATGTTGACATCGTAATTTTTCCTTTGCCGAAGTGTACAAAACTAATAATGAAATTCCTGGTAATGTATAGTAAGAAATGGGTTACTCGTCATACATAAACACCATATCATATTACTGATATTCTGAGAATGCTCCTTTTTATTTGGCTCCATCTCTATAGAATAATAGATAATCAAAATGAATCTACAGTAGAACATGGCTTCCATTTACCGTCCCTTTGACACACTGCATTTGATTTCCTACTCACAGCACAGAAGTCTTGCCTCAAATCATGAGGTGGGCACCTAACAATGGAGGGCATATTTCTACAACCCCTATATTAATGAGCACATACTTACTTGAGTAGTCCTATTAAAGTCAGTGGAACGGTTTGTGCTACGGAATGTCAGTGAAAGTTGAAGAATCTAGCCTCAATTAACTTCTTAAAAATCAAATAAAAATAAAAGTTGACCCCTAAACTCCTCAAATGCTTTATTGTATCCAGACTGTTCTATTTATACTACTTTCAGGCTGTTTAATTAATTTATTATTATTAACAATGTCTGTAGAACCTTCTAGTAATAAAATGAAAAATCATTAATTACATAAAACTGACCATAGTGGGCAACATTACAGAAGCACTGTGCAATCTCCAAAAATATCAGCAGCTACGACGTCATTTTGTCAGAAGGGAAAAAAAAGGGACAAAAACAAAACCAAATTAAGAGGTCTTGCATCATGCTCTGAAGTTAGCTACACTCAAGTCCTGGCAGACCACCAAGTATAATGAATTCCAAAAACAAGAGCCTTCAGCTAAGAAATCCATGAGTTAAATCCCCAACCTCCATTAGCAAGTGACTCCCAGCTGATCTTAACTGCTACAAATGGTTATAGAGCAAGTCTGTGCATTGTACTATATATTTTTATACTGTGTAAGAAGTAGTTACTTTGTGCAGTAACGATGGTTTTTCGAGATGTGTCACCCCATGGGTGCGCCACTGTAAATGTGTTTGCGTCCCTGCACTGCTAGAACCTTGGTAGCAGTGTCCATTCATCCCGTGCATGCGTTGCCTCCCTTCTCGTGCTCTGTCACAGGGCTAACCAATGCTATGTGAGCGAACCCTCCTCAGTTCCTTCTCTACTGCAGAGTTATGATGAGGACTCTGAAGTACAGGGGAGAAGGGTGGGCCGTGGAGCACCCATAGGGACAGACATCTTGAAGAACCATCATTACTGCACAAGGTGAGTAACAACTTCTTCTAGTAGCGTCCCTATGGGGCTCTACTGTAGGCGACTCCCAAGCAGTAGCCCTCACTAGAGGCTGAGGCTTCGGAGACGAGTCTGTTATGGATGATGGTACCGTGGCACTGAATCTGGCATCTGTAGCAGAGTCCCCGAGGATGGCATAGTGTTCTGCAAAGGTATGTGCCGATGCCCAGGTAGCTGCTTTGCAGATTTCTAATATAGGGATACCCTTGGAGAAGGCGACGGATGAAGAAACCAATCTCATAGAATGTGTGTGGACTGTAGATGGAGGTGCTAAATTGTGAATCTGGTAACAGAGTTTAAAACTGTTCAAGACCCATTTAGAGAGTCTTTGAGCTGAAATCGCTGTGCCTTTGGACCTGTCTGTGATGGAGAGGAAGTGTCTCGGAGATATTCTAAAAACTCTTGTCCTGTTCAAATAAAAGGCCAAGGCTCTCCTTACATTGAGCGTATGGAGGATGGCTTCCCTATTATCCTGGTGAGGCTTAGGATAAAAGGCTGGAAGGTAAATGAGTTGCTTCACATGAAATGCAGAAGTCACTGTGAGGTGAACTTTGGATGTGATTTAAGTGTGACTTTGTCGGGGAAGAACACTGTAAATGGGGAATGTGCCATCAGGGCTGCTGTCTCCCCTATCCTTCTTGCGGAGGTAATGGTGAATCTCAGGAATGCCGTCTTCATGGAAAGGTGAATTAAAAAACAAGTGGCCATGGATTCAAAGGTTGGTCTAGTCGGTCCTTTTAACACTAGACTGAGGTCCCATTGTGGGGTAGGAAGCTTGGATTGGGAAAAGAGATTTGCTATGCCTTTGAGAAACCTCTTTATAGTTGGTTGGGAAAAAATGGAGTACCCTTCTACCTGCTGGTGAAAGGTCGTTATTCCTGCTAAGTGTGCTTTTAACAAGTGAATAGAGAGTCCCATAAGAACTGGGTCAGACCAAAGGTTCATCTAGTCCAGTATCCTGTCTTCCAACAGTGACCAATGCCAGATGCCCCAGAGGAAATGAACAGAACAGGTAAGCATCAAGTGATGCATCCCATCGCCCATTCTCAGCTTCTGGCAAACAGAGGTTAGGGACACCATCCTTGTCCATCCTGGCTAATAGCCATTGATGGACCTATCCTCCATGAACTTATCTAGTTCTTTTTTGAACCCTGTTATGGTCTTGGCCTTCACAACATCCTCTGGCAAAGAGTTCCACAGCTTGACTGTTCGTTGTGTGAAGAAATACTTCTTTTTGTTTGTTTTAAACCTCCTGCCTATTACTTTCATTTGGTGACCCCCTAGTTCTTGTGTTATGAGAAGGAGTAAATAACACTTCCTTATTTACTTTCTCCACACCAGTCGTAATTTTATAGACCTCTATCATACCTCTCCTTAGTCGTCTTTTCTAAGCTGAAAAGTCCCAGTCTTATTAATCTCTCCTCATACAAAAGCCATTCCATACCCCTAATAATTTTTGTTGCCCTTTTCTGAACCTTTTCCAATTCCAATATATATATATATTTTTTTGAGATGGGGTGACCACATCTGCACACAGTGTTCAAGATGTGGGCGTACCATGGATTTATATAGAGGCTATATGATATTTTCTGTGTTATTATCAAACCCTTTCTTAATGATTCCCGATTTCTTGAGATTCAACAACTAGTCTAGGACTATGGGTAGAGTGGCTGTATCTGGGGTGACCCTTTTGGATTGGCACAAAGATCCGGAACCTGTTCCACTTCTGTCGGTAAGTACAACGGGGTAGTCACTTTCCTACTGTGTAATAACACTTCCTGTACCTCTTCCGAGCATGATGTTTCTGTGTGCTGGAACTATGAAGGAGCCAGGCTTTGAGCTGTTGTATCCACAGGTTGCGATGGAAAGTGCATCTCTCGTTCTGCAAGAGGAGGTAAGGAGTGATTGGAAGGAGTCATCAGGGGACATAGCGCCAGTTGTGGCAGATAAGGGTACTACATCTGTCTGGGTGAGAGTGATCAGTATCATGTTTTTTTTTTTTTTTTTTTTTTTTTTTTTTTTTTTTTAAACTTTCAATAGGACTTTCAGCAATAGAGGGAATAGGGGGAAAGGCATAAAGAAAGCCCTTGTCCCATGAGACGAGGAGAGTGTCTCCCAAGGGATGCTGTCCGATGCCCGCTCTGAAGCACTACTGTGGACATTTCTTGTTCTGGTATGTATTCAGCAGGGCCATTGAGGAGTCGGTGATGTGGACCTGATAGCATGGTCCGCCACATGGTCTGCCAGTGCCTGGCGTGCTGAAGACTGTACCAACATTGATATCTGTACCGAAGAAGCCATGCCCAGGGTGGATTCTATGGATTGTTTGCGCTCAGTCAGTACTGATGAATCCTTGTCTGTGCCCATTGCGTCCTTAGGCATCCCAACATGCTCTGTCAGGGCAGTACTGAGCAAGCCCTGGGTACCAGATGATACCAACCAAGCTGGAGATCGTTTTCAGCTCAGTCAGGGCTTGCTGTGGGGGATTCTCGGCCCTTTTCTTAGAAGCCTTGCGTGAGTGGCTCGTGGGCACCTTTTTGGGCACACCTCCCTTAGAAGTAGAGGGTTGCTGAAGGGCCATCTATATTAGTAGAAGTTTGAGTCTCAGCTCTCTATCTTTTCTGGATCTGGGCTTTAGTTGTTGGCACAAACTACATTTCTGTAGTACGTGGTGCTCTCCCAGACAGTGGACGCACTGAGAATGTCAGTCAGTCAGTCACCTTGATAGATTCCTTGCAACTAAGACACTTCTTGAAGCCTAGAGAACCAGGCATACCCTGTCCAAGGGGGTCCCCCCACGGGTGGGGCAGGAGGTTGAAGGAAAACAAAGTTAAAATAAAGCTTTTGAGGTTTGAGGGCAATAAAAGGAAAGGGGTAAAGAAAAGAAAGCTATCCTTTTGGAACTTCCCTAAAATTAACAATTCTGAAGAAGTTAACAATCCGCTAATGGTCACCTAAAGCTCCAGCTCTAGCCAGGGACAGTTGAGAAGGAACTGAGGAGGGTTCGCCCGCACAGTGTTGGTTAGCCTCGTGGCAAAGTATGGGGCTGGGGGAAGCCATGCATGCGCGGGTTGAACAGACACTACTACCAAAGTTCTCCAATCAACAGTGCAGGGCCGCAGACACATCTACAATGGAGCACCCATAGGGACACTACTTGAAGAAGACTATTGTTTTGGATCTTTTCAGCAAATCTTATTTAAACTAATTCACACTAGCAACTGGGAGACACAAAGTGGATTATGAAATTTGGGATATGTTGTATCCTTTAAGGCACAGCGCAGAATAAGGGGCAGTGCTCCAGGGATAGCACCAGAAGGGATTCTGCCTCAGGAAGGCATGTGTCCCTGTACAATCTATAACACATAAGGGGAGTGCATCTGCTGCCAGGTCCATTAATGGAATGCAGCCTGTTCCCTGTGCAGGTTGGTGTGGAAAGCAGGGTTGGTTCCCCCCCTCCATCTCTTTTGGGCACCATGCATCTGTGGAAGAGTAGGGATGTACTCCCTTTACTCCTGAGTGTAAAGACTGCAACTGTGCATGGTCCTTACTTGGGCCAGTGACTGATATGGAACTGATATATACATTATTATATGAATACTGATTTGTAATAATAACTGTACCAGTGCAACAGTTTTTCAGGGGCTGAAAATAAATAATGCTATTGGGGTTTTACAAATGCGTGGGTTTTTTTTTTTTAATAATAACATGTGTGATGCAAGTGCCTTATAAGATATAAGTGTCGTAAAATAACATGATTTGGTTAATTTTTTTCCGGAAACTATTTACAGGTATCATTAAACAACCAACACATTCAATGTACAGTAGAATATCAGTAGTGAAAGCAGTGAAACAAGTATGTTCTAAAACTTTTTTTTAAAAATAAACCATTTCAATACTTTGGCAAACTCTATGCCTCCAAGCTACTTAGAATACTACTGTGTGAACTGAAAGATTTTAGCACCTCAACTTTCAAAAGCAACAAGGTTATTTAAAATTATTCAATATGATAACTGGCAACTGTACCCCGCTTCGAAATGCACGTTGAAAGATACTGGAAATTCTTTATCACAGTAAAACAGAAGACTGATGGAATTAACCTTGATCAGCTTTAATAAGACAGGGAAGAAAATATGGTCTTAACCAGTGTAGCTTTCACATTAACTGTATTAAAGGATAAAGTGACACTTTCAGAAACTGAGACAGAGTTTCTAAGTAGATTAAAATCCATTTGGCTATTTCCATTTAACAGACAGTACAGTTAGAATTTTACACTTCCATCTGGTTTCAACAAGTCTGTCAGTTTATTAGAAAAATCAATGTGTGCATTAATGTAAGATATGGCAATTTCAAGAAAGCTGCAACATGCAATTCCCTTAACAAGAGATCTGAGCCAGACTTAAATGAGGAACCTGTGTGGGATGCCTGTCTGTAATTACTTAAATTGACAGTTAACAAAAATTCCACTATTCCTGCATCTGTATGATTAGATTAAAAAAAAATATTTTAGAGCAAATATTTGGGGAACAGAAATTCAATATTATATACTATTTCAAATTAAGTACTTGTCTAAATAGCAAATCTTTCCAAACATATGCAATTAACATGCAGTAAAAAATGATAATGTGTGTAGACATACTACACATAGGTGGTTTCCACCTTGCTTTGAACAGAATCTACACACCTAAATTTAGTTCTACTTGCATCCCCTATTGGCTTGGCTTTACATATAAGTCAAATAAAACGTGTCAGCCTAAGATTTCTTTCCACATTTATCTGTTCATGAAGTTACCATGTAGAGCAGGGGTAGGCAACCTTTCAGAAGTGGTGTGCCAAGTCTTCATTTATTCACTCTAATTTAAGGTTTCATGTGCCAGTAATACAATTTAATGTTTTTAGAAGGTCTCTTTCTATAAGTCTATAATATATAACTAAACTATTGTTGTATGTAAAGTAAATAAGGTTTTTAAAATGTTTAAGAAGCTTCATTTAAAATTAAATTAAAATGCAGAGCCCCCCGGACTGGTGGCCAGGACCCAGGCAGTGTGAGTGCCACTGAAAATCAGCTTGCGTGCCGCCTTTGGCACGCGTGCCATAGGTTGCCTACCCCTGATGTAGAGTTTCACCTTTGCTAGACCCAAGTTCCCTCTGGCCAGAGGGAAACTCATCTCCCCTCTATCCAAGGTAGAGTTAACAAGCTGTACTCGCACAGTGAGTCAAAATGAATCTGTCAGCATCTCCCTGCAGAATTTCAACACTGGCTATACCTGGATGGGTCAACAGACAAACCCTTCCATCCTGCTATATTTATTATACACAAATTATTATTTCTGGTTCATCTGGGCTGGTGTTAGAGAAAAACTTTGTATAAAACAAATGAATATGGGAAAGACAGGCTGACATGGGTCACAATGCTACCACACAATGGTACTGGGAAATCATCTAAAACAGTGGTTCCCAAACTTGTTCCGCCGCTTGTGCAGGGAAAGCCCCTGGCGGGCCGGGCCGGTTTGTTTACCTGCCACGTCCGCAGATTCGGCCGATTGCGGTTCCCAGTGGCCGCGGTTCGCTGCTCCAGGCCAATGGGAGCTGCTGGAAGCGTCCCTCAGCCCGCGCTTTTAACTAATCTACAGGGCAACTGCTTGAGCACTGACTTACAATTTTATTTGCTTTGCTAACATTTACTAGAATACCAACTAACAAGTTTCTGCTCATTATTACTCCCTACAAATAAGGTATCAGTACAGGTGTACAGGAAGAACAGAAAATTCAAAATAGACAAATATAGTGGGTGAAACTGACCTTTTTGGCAAAAATTCATGACTTTTTTCACCAATTTGTTTCATATTATTGTGGACTACTCCATGTTTATATTTTTTTTTACAAATTTAAGGGTACTGAAAAACATTCACAATCATTCTTGACTGATTAGTAGAGTTGGAACCACTTGACTACTGGATGCAGTACACTTCTTCTGAATTAAATCTTGGCTAAGAGGTGTAAGTGTAGCTGGTAGTTGCCTGCTAAGTGTGTGAACTGAGCTCAGAATCGCATAGCTGTTTGATCCACACTTTGTCCTTGCCTATACTCCCATTAAGTGAACCATAATGTTTTCTGGAAAAATCTCTTTACTTTTGCGAAGTCCTTTAATAAAAGACACTATCTGGCAATGCTAGATTTTGAGGCAGCCAATTTTTTCTTGGCTGCTCCCTACCGAACAGTCTTTCTAAATTATACAAATCTACCTTCTGGCCGTCACACAGTGAAAATCCCTTGCCTTCTGGGATTCAGGGCTTCGGAAAAATAAAGGCAAAACAATGTCTTGCTTCAAATGAAATTTTGTATTCACTTTCAGAATGAACTTGTATATAATAAACAGAATAATCCAGTCCTATGAATTGGAAAGTTATTGTTCACTTAAAAATAAAGCAAAAAAGAGAAGACTTTTGATCATTAGTTGAAAGAAAGTAAGAAATTGTTCTAGAACAGCACTTTTGTAATAGCTTAAAGAATAAAATTTTATTTCTAGGGTCTGATACTCTGGATTTTTCTCTTCGGAATAGAATACCTGTCATTTTTCAGAAACTTCAGGTCACCAAGTATCATCCTAGTGACATATTTTGTTATTTTTCTTAGATTGTCCCAATGACCGCTTCTCAAATAAAAGGTATGTTCCTTCCAGGGCTTTGTCTAGTCCCTCCTGAAACCTTTTCTAGAATGGTCTTTCTGACTCACACCAGATGCCAAATAGCACTCAGACTTGACAGCAGGCTTTAAAGGTGGTCTTCTACCCTGCTGTTAGTAATAAGATAAATACCTATTGAAAATAGCCTTCATTTTGAGAAAAAAAAGTCTGTAGTTTGGAATGCTGGATGAGATCCTGGTGAAAGAGTAACTAACATTGCTATCTTGCAGTGAAACAGTACAGAGAAACTAGGCTTCACCCTAGATGCAGTTTAAGTGAGGTCACTCAAATATGGCTGCATGTAGACTCCATCCAATAATAATCTCACTCGTACCACCACCAGTATATTCTGTGAATACTCAAGATGCTGATAAGGTGTTGAATAACGTTGATGAATCTCTGAAATTTTCATTTATCAGTACAGTTGTGTGATTTGTTTAAGCCTATGAAGACTAATTCCTTGGTCTGGATCACTAGGGATACAGCAAATATTTGTATCCAATAACGAGACTTTTCTAGGGAGAGATTTCATTTTCTTCAGAACCAAGACTGTTCTGAATTTTCCTGTTCTTTTGGGAAGTAGAAAGATAATGGAATACAAACATGTATCTCTTTAATTTGCTGGTGTTACACAGATGGTTTCTAGCTCTAGATTTGTTAGACTTTAAATAAAAATGGTTACTTAACCTAATCTTCTAGATGTTTTGTCCACATGCACCCTATGCAAGTGAGACTGGATTCTTTTACCCAACAGCATCTGTTGGAGCTGAACCTGCACCTACAAGACTTAAGGTCGTCCCCCCCCAACTGGAGGGCATAAAAGACAGCTTGGGTTCAACCTTCCCTCAGTTCTGTCACCAATACGGAATCCCAGAGGAATAGGACTTCACAGTAATGTAGAAGGGCAGAACACAGGATCCATGTGGACAATCTTCTCAAAGAACAACAGTTTACTGTAAGGTAAGTAATTGTTCTTCCTCTGAGTATTTTTCCATATGGGTCCCAATCCCAGTGACTGATAAGCAGCTAGCTGTTTGCTCAGCAGTTAATGCTAGGAGTCCTAATTAAACAGGGGCTGTAGGATAGTCCTCCCAAAACAGGCATTTGATCTAGAAACCTCCACTAAAGAACAGAGTCTTGTATAAGTATGGACCAAACTTCACATAGCTGTCTTACAAATTTCAGAAACAGGGACAGTCTTCAAACAGGCAGAGGAGGCTGCCTGAGCTCTAGTGCAGAGATTCCCAAACTTTTCTTATTGCATACTCCCAGATCTATAAGTATCACTGATACTTTGTGTTCTTCTTAACACTACCTGTCCTTAGCCATCTGTCCATATTTCACTGCTACATACAGCTATAATTAAAGTGTGATGTATACAACTGAAAAAGACACCCTGAACAAGACCCAGGGTAGATCCTTTCCAGCTTGACTGTGAACCTTCGATAATTACTCTCTGAGCAATGTTCCCTCTAATTTTTCCCACCCATGTGCGGAATAAATTCTGTTATGTTCACCAATATGAAGGTGATGTGTGACATCACCTTCATATTGGTACAGTAACTCCTCATGTAAAGTCGTCCCGGTTAATGTTGTTTCATTGTTGATCAATTAGAGAACAGCTCGTTTAAAGTTGCACAATGCTCCCTTATAATGTCGTTTGGCAACCACCTGCTTTGTCCACTGCTTGCAAGAAGAGCAGCCCGTTGGAGCTAGTGGTGGGGGCTTGGAACCAGTGTGGACCAGCAGCCCCCCTATCAGCTCCCCGTTCCCCTAAGTTCCCTGTGTGGCAGCCGCCCAGCAGGCTATCAATTGCCGGGCAGTTCAGCTGTCCCTCCCCCCACTGCCATGTGCTGCTCCTGCCCTCTGCCTTGGAGCTGCTCCCCGGAGCCTCCTGCTTGCTGGGAAAGGGGGGGAAGGAAAAAGGGGGCTAATGTCAGGGTGTCCCCCTCCCCCTGCACCCCGCTTACCCCATCTCCATAGAGCGGGGGGGACACGACAGGGCTCAGGACAGAGGGAGCTTGCTGGCAGCAGCTGCTGTCAACTTGCTGATCTACTTAAAAAGGCAGTTTACTTAGAGTGGGGTCAGCGTACTTAAAGGGGTAATGTGTATCTCTCTCTCACACACACTGTATGTGTCTCTGTCTGCCATGCTGTCTACCCTCCCTCCATTAGTGCTGCCTTGTAGAGTGTGAGGCTACATTAACAACAATGGGTTAACTCTTGAGGGCTCAGCCACTTGCTAGTTCATCATTTAGCAGTAAGGCATTCCCTGGGAAATATCCCACCCTCTGACTTCACCACCTTAACCAAGCTTCACAATCATCATCACTGTGTACCAGTATTAAATTGTTTGTTTAAAACTTTGTGTGTGTATGTGTATATATATAAAATATAGTCTTTTGTCTTTAGTCCCTGGAACCTAACTCCACCGTTTACATTAATTCTTATGGGGTGTGACGTTATTGACAGAATCTGTAACCATATAGATCACTGTTGCAACCACTGTTATATATTTGCAGTAAATATTGTACAATGGTTGTCGTGTGAGGTGTCTATGGGAAGGTTATGATTGGCTGGTTATAATTGTGCTAGCTGTATATGTGTATCATTTTTGTAGTTGAAGTTATGAATATTGGCTTTATACTGTCTGTATTTCAAACTTATGCTATGCTTCTGGGTGACATCCCAGACAAGTTGTTGTCAGCTCTGCCTAGCCTGCTTGATGGCCCATTAAAGACCATCAGCTATACAATTGATCCATTGAGAGAAGGCAGACACACCTTGTGACTCAGCAAGCTATGCAGGGACCTGTCTATGGACAGAACTCTTGGGCCTGGTCTACACTGGGGGGGGGGGGGGAAATCGATCTAAGATACGCAACTTCAGCTATGAGAATAGCGTAGCTGAAGTCGACGTATCTTAGATCGACTTAGATTGACTTCGCGTCCTCGCGGCACGGGATCGACGGCTGCCGTTCCCCCGTCGACTCCGCTTCCGCCTCTTGCCCTGGTGGAGTTCCGGAGTCGACGGGGAGCGCGTTCGGGGATCGATGTATCGCGTCTAGATTGATCACTACCCGCCGATCCGGCGGGTAGTGTAGACATACCTTAAGGTTTTTCTATGCCATGTGCTGGATAGCGTGCCCTTGGGACAAAGAAAGCAAAGACTACATGGCAAGAGGCTAAAAGGCTGATGCCTCATCTCCATCTTATCTTCAAGCCCGCTTACCTCACCTCTGGAGGGACTTTGCTACGAACGGAAGCTCTACACAAAGGACTGATGACCCATCCCAGCTGTGGATGTACTCCAAAGACTTAATTTGAACCTGCAGTTTATTCTATCATTTCTACAAGCCTGAACCAAGAACTTTGCCATTACTGTATGTAATTGATTCAATTTAACCAATTCTAGCTCTCATCTATATCTTTTTCCTTTTATAAATAAACCTATAGATTTTAGATTCTAAAGGATTGGCAACAGTGTGATTTGTGGGTAAGATCGGATTTGTATGTTGACCTGGGTCTTGAGCTTGGTCCTTTGGGATTGAAAGAACCTTTTTTCTTTTACTGGAGTATTGGTTTTCATAACCATTCTTCTCCATAACGAGTGGCACTAGTGGTGATACTGGGAAACTGGAGTGTCTAAGGAAATTGCTTGTGTGACTTGTGGTTAGCCAGTGGGGAAAACCAAAGTCCTCTCTGGCTGGCTGGTTTGGTTTGCCTTGGTGGGCATAGAAACCCCAGCCTTGGGCTGTAAGTGCTCTGCTTTAAGCAATTTGTCCTGAATTGATACTCTCAGTTGGTTCCCACCAGAACCAGCATCGTTACATGGGGAAATTGGATTCGCTTAACATCGTTTCGCTTAAAATCACATTTTTCAGGAACATAACTACAACATTAAGCGAGGAGTTACTGTACAAAACAGAATTCATGGGGTGGGGGTGGGGCCGAGGAATTCTTGGGGGAGGGGGCTCAGGGCTGGGGCAGAGGGTTGGGTGCAGGGATGTGAGGGCTCTGGCTGGCAGTGTGGGCTCTTGGGCAGCGCCGAGGATGAGGGGCTCTCAGGGCTGGGGCAGAGGGTGAGGGCTCCAGCTGAGGGTGCGGGCTCTGGGGTGGAGCCAGGGATGAAGGGCTCAAGGCTCAGGAAAAGGGTTGGGTGCAGGGAGTGAGGGCTCCGGCTGGGGCTACGGGCTCTGGGGTGGGACTGGGGAGGAGGGGCTCAGGCCTGGGGCAGAGTGTTGGGTGCAGGGGGTGAGGGCTCTTGGGCAGCACCGGGGAGGAGTGGCTCAGGGCTGGGGCAGAGGGTTGGGTGCAGGCTCTAGGGTGGGGCTGGGGATGAGGGGTTTGGGGTGCAGGAGGGTGCTCTGGGGCTGCAGTGGACTCCCCTCAGCACTCTTTCCCAGCAGCGGGTTCCCTAAGCACCTGCATGGCGCTAAATAGGCTGCTGCATGGCCGCGCCGCCACGCAGCTTACAGGGAACTTAGTCTCTGAGTAGTTTTCCAACTAGTTGTGCACCTATCTTATAGTAGGTTCATCTAGGCTATATTTCTCCAGTTTATGAGAACGTTGTGTGAGACCGTATCCAAAGCCCTAAAAAAAGTAAGATACATCATATCTACCGCCTCCCCCCATCCACAAGGTTTTTTACCCTGTCAAAGAAGGATATACGGTTGGTTTGGCATGATTTGTTCTTGACAAATCCATGTTGACAGTTACTTATTACCTTATTTTCTTCTAAGTGTTTACAAACTGATTATGTATTTGTTCCATTATCTTTCCAGATATCAAAGTTAAGCAGACAGGTCTATAATTCCCAGGTTAGTAAGTAGTCCAATAGCACTGAAAGGGATGTTGTCCAGGGAGACAGCTGGTGCTGAAATGCCAAAATAGAATACTTTTCAATTAGGTTTATAAGTCAGTCTTTCCTGCTTTGGAGCAGAATGTTCTGAACTTCAGCTGAACAGCTTCCTTCAATGGGTGTTAGCCAGTCAGCACCCAGGCTAGCTGATGTAATGATGACAGGACCAGGAGCTGACCTTTTTTGTTTTGAGACTATGTCAGACAAAGCAGGTAAGATGATATAGGGCTGTGGTGAAAGGGTCACCATATCTAAATCCAAGAACTGTGTAGAACGTCCTGGGTCTATCATAATCATCAATCCTACATTTTGCGTCAGTTTTCTCAGGACCTTGATATCATGGGGACTGGCAGAAAGGCATACATCAGTCCCGGTGTCCAAGAGTTGAGAAAGACATCTGACATGAAGCTCAAATTGTCTGAATCTGACCTTGTGTACGTGGGGCCCATGCGCACCAAGTGTGGGATCCACATAGGCAACTAATGAAGAATGAGATTTTCACTGAAAGGGGATTCTATAGGAAAGTCTTGATAGAGCATCAAGAAGCATTTGATCAAATAAGACAAGTACAGCTTCAGTGATACATTTATTGGTCATAAACAGAGATGGATCATTTATGATGAAATTTGAGGAGGCTACCTCCAAGGGCAGCAGGTTCTTGCATCTGGTGAATGCCAGAGATTTTTATGGAAATAGGAAGTGATAGAGGGGTGTCCCAACTCCTGTTATCTGCTACCCTGCAAAGACTGAGACTGATCAGAACAAAACTTGAAACTCTCTCTTCTCTCTCCATCCCCTTTGTTGTTTCAGTCAGTCCTCTGGCATCAAAAATTATTACAACTTTGATTCTCCTGGGAGAACTGGTATTTAAAAGGAGGCGAGCAGGACAGGTGAGCACTCTTTTTAAGAAAGGGTGACCAAAAAATGAGAGAAAATACAAAAAAGAAGAAATAAGTAAGATGGAAGAAGATCAGAAAGGACAAGTCCTATAATTGCTGGAACACATTAAGCTACAAAATTATGTAACAACATTTAAATGAGACTAAACAAAATATGTATTATGATCACTCATTATGTTAACAATAAAGCAACTTGTTATTTCTATTAACTACCCTATATACGCAATCATAAGCCGGTTCGTTTATAAGCCAACCCCCCAGATGGATAAGTAAAAATGGAAAATATTTATGACCCGTTCATAAGCCGACCCTGTAATTCAGGGGTCAGAAAACTTTGGCTCCAGGGCCATCAGGATAAACCACTGGCGGGCCGAGATGGTTTGTTTACCTCGAGTGTCTGCAGGCACGGAGGTAAACCTAAGTAAACAAAGTGTCCCGGCGCGCCAGCTGCTTACCCTGACAGGCCGGGACAGCAACTGGTGGGGAAATTTTTTGGGGAGAAGAAACTGGGGGTCAGGTGAATAACCTCTGTGACCACCCCCACATGACCCCACTCCTAGCCCGGGACCCCCACACTCTCCCCATCCCATCCCTCCCCACCTTATCTGGGGAGGGCCAGGAGAGGATGTCTCTGGCCGGCAGGCCAGACCGGGCGGCGTGGCAGCAGCATGTTCCAGCAGGAACATGAAATCAAACTCAGGTCTCCTGAATGGCAGAACAAAGCAGAAAACACGCCTACGCCACCAAACCAGGCCGAAAATGAGTTTTGATTAATAAAATGAGTTTACAGACTATGATTTTGCCATAGATCCTTCATATAACACAGGAAGAGGTCAAGAAGGATGTTGTATGTCAGATTTTAAAACTTTTGGAAGCATATGTAAATAAATAAATGTCTTCAATTACTTTTAAACAGGGCTGATTTTTAAACAGGCTGCTTCAAAAACCATAGACATGAGACTGCCACCATTATGAAGGACTGTTACCCTGACGGCTGCAGGAAATTCATTTGGCCTGAAGCCTATTACTATGACAAAAATTGTAAGAGTTCAGCATAGCAAGTGATGATTGTTTAGAAAGTATCACTACTTTTTCCTCCCCTGACCAAACACTTAAATATTTGTTTGAGGGCAACATATGTTTTCTGTTCAAATGGTCCTCAAGGACCTTTTTACTGGAATGATTGTTTTGCAGCCAATTCCTAAGACAGCAGCATTCATTAGACAAACAATGGCTTTTTCCTCGGACAACTTGAAAAGCTCTTCAAGTGTCTTTAGATTCACTCACTACTTATACACTATTACTGCACTAGAAATACTTTCAAGAGCTCTGAAACCTGCTCTCATCTGCTCACCTCTCAGCACTGAAAGAGCATGTACATGCTCCAGTTTCAGGCATTAACTACTCTTTTTATTTCTAATAATATTCCCTGGTCTCAGTACCTTGTCATTTAAATCCTCCTTATCGCTCATTTTCCCTTTCCTTGAGCAGGACTGGAACACTATAGGGATTTTTTAATAAAGTATTCTGGCTTTAGGAAGTTTAAAGTCTTTGACCTTGGTTCTACTGGAAGAATCCTGTAGGTATTTCAGAAACTGCCAAGCATTTTCCTCACCGGAAGAGGCATTGAAAGATTGATATGATTTATTATAATTTGTGAATTCTAGCCCAGTGGCTTGACATCCAGCTGGGGCCAGGGCATGAGTGGGCTTCTGTCTCTTACCTTATCGTTTGAGGACCTTCTTTCCTCTGATGTATGTCCAGTCGGCAAGGAGGATTTGGAAGAAGGAGAGACGGAGGCCAGAGCATACTCGCTCTTATTACAAGAAGTGCAGAGTTCATTCTCCACACTTGGTGGAAGTAACTGACATTTGGAGCATTTTTGCTCCATGGTTGGTATGACAGTGAACCAAAAATATACACCTCCGCTGGTGAACTGGAAAGTAGTCCCAAAGCAAGATACCACTTAGATGAACTTTATCTGTCTGGGAATGCCGCCAACAGAACAGTAGTTATAATTCCCAAATCTGCAAATTAACATATACAGTTTCTATAACACTGCTTCCACGGCTGAGATGAAAACAAGATGGAGAAGGCACCAAAGCCACACCAACCTGATCCACAATTTGTTTCTATTCCCTCTCTGGCAGTAAAGTTTACTCTAGAACCCTGAATTACTGGAAAGAAATGTTACAGGAACGCAGACATTTATATTATATATTTATAAGGGCTCTCCTGCCTCTCTCTGGTAAGTGCTCTCATGCACTGTTAGGATGATAAACCGATACCATGAACCAACAAGTTAGTGGTTATTTAATCCCAGAGACAGAGAAACAAGGGAGCCCTTTAATAATATATTACAAAGCAGCAAAATACTTCCATTTTTCTCAACAAGCAACAAGAAATAGTTATTTTACTCTCCACCCTCAGAATTGTTGTTACTGCTGTAATGGAACATCCCAGAAGCTGACAGTTTCCCTGTGTCTCTCTTTGAATGTGAACATTCTACAACATGAGGCAATACTGGAAAAAGAGGCACTTAAAACAATGGTGATCCTCTCCTGTAATGGCATGTATTAAAGAAAAATACATATTTAAGGAGTCATGTTTATCAAAGGAGTCACTGATCTCATTATTTCAGTGCATTTTAAAAGATATATACCTGACTTTACATATTTGGGAATTTTTGATTGTGGCTATGGCAATATGATAGTTCAATCAATTGAACTAGAATCTGCCAAGTTAAAACCTGTACTGCATGGGAAGCTAAGAACAGTGACTCAAGTGAGAGCTAGAGGTCTGTAAGTCACACTATTATGAGGACAATAGGGTAATGGATTCCAGGGACATGGGATGGGATTCCAGAGCTAAAATGTCAGCAGCCAGAAGAGTATTTTAAATATTTGTAAATTGTTTTTAAAAGTATTACAAACATTTTATGATTTCAAAAGTCAAACTAAAGTATATTTTAATTAAAATGTGACTATTGGTATTTTCCCAACATCAATGTATGATACCGCCCGTGACCACTGTGTACCATGTTTTGCATAAATTTACTATGATGAACCACTAGCCATAAATATTTGATTTACTTGACCAACTGTTTTTGCAGTTAGCTTCGTTTCTTACTCAATCTGTTAAAGCAAAATTAATTCTGAATATGTTAAAAGGGAACGTCAAATATTAAAATTAATTATGAAAGTAGCCAGTCTTTGCCAAAGATTGATACCTTTACAGTTGTTTGTAAATATGTCAACAACTGGTACTAAGTTTCTTCAGTAATTTCTACTATAATAACAAAGGCGACAGAAATTTTAGTGTAAGGGATCTCACTTGAACATTTATTCTCTGTTATCCCACTGTGTACAACTCAAGTAATGGAACCCTATTCTGGATGGAATGTAGGAGTTAAATCTACCCACAGAACCAGGAGCTAGTAAAATGGCAGTTATGTAGCTTTTCCTCTGGCTTTCACACCACAGCTGCTATTCCAATGTCAGCCCCTTTGTGACATTTGTATGTGGTGCTGGAATCTCTAGATCCATAAAACCACAGACCTTGCAACCCTTCCCCTGGTTTACTCTTATCAGCCCCTTAAGATCCTGATATATGCAAACGGCATCACAGACCCTTTATGTAGTATTTACAGAGTGAATAGTAACTTTATGGTGCTGTCCTCGGATGTAGTCCTATTGCACAGTTATTATGCAGGGCTTACATGGTAGAGAAAGACCTTGTGCTAGTCCTCTTTACTATAGGTGATTTTCACTCTGTATATGCATAGCAAAGAATGCCTCAGGTGAGTTTGGATGATACAAAATGAAAACACTGTCTTTTCCATACATATCCGTACTTTATGATTAGCAATCAAAACCATATGGTGGTAATGAATACTGTTTTTCTGGCACTTAGCTTCCAGCAAATTTTTCAAATATAACGGATTTTCTACACCAATATTCAGTTTATCAGTACCTCCAGTGTAATCCTGCAGTATGCAAGATAAAACTCCTACAGCCACATGGCCATGCTGAGATAACCAAGCAACTTGAGGATGTTCTAAAGTGGATCTAAAGAAGCGCGGTCATCTTACCACAGCATACTGCCCTGATGTGTCTGGTTTTGTTTTTAAAAGGTTACATTCTTAAAACAAACAAACAACATTTAAAAAAATGCTTTAAAAATATTTTTGCACTTAATATATTGTTTCATATTAATATTCAAAGAACTAAAAAATATTTTAAAATGACTGTTTCTACTGTTTAAATCTGAATGGAGATTTCATTATCCCTTTAAATAAAAGGAGAATTGCGTACTGTAGAGTTTAGCTTCCAGATTCTCCTTAGATAATTTATTTTAAAACCAATTAGAGCTATAAGCAGTCTGTGCTGAAAAATGGTTTGTCTTTGGCCCTGATACTGCATGGGCTGGCTTCAAGGGGACTACTCCTGTTATTAGACCTAGCAGTGTTTGCAGAGATCCCTAGTTCCTAACATTAAACAAAGCCTATCACAACATAGATAAAGCTTTGTTTATGTGACATAATATGAGAAATGAATGGCTGCTTTTTAATAAACTGGAATAAAAAATACGTAATGAATATATGTCATACTTCTTTATTTTCTTTCCTGCAGCTTTAAAGGTGAACTGGAAAAGTAGTCCCAAAGCAAGACAGTTCACCAGCGGAGGTGTATATTTTTGATTCACTGTTCTAAGATGAGGACGGCAGACCTAAATGGGTTTATAATTGAAGAAATAATGATCCTCCTGAATGATTAACACAATAGATATGTCAAGTAATTTAAAGATGACTGGCAGAGCTACAGCTAAGAGATAAAAGCCCATTATTGATTACTCAGCATCTGCATAATTTAAAGGAGTTTTATCACAGAAATCCTGTTAATTATTATGACAAATTGTCCATTTATCTAAATAAACATTTTGTCTAATCTCTTTCCTCCTCCTTTAGATTGACTAAGCATTACTGTCTCAATGCGCAGGATATCTGAAGTGGTTTAATTACATTAGATCACAACAGACTGTAGTGTCTTTACCAATGCCCATTTTGGCAGTTTTGTTAACACTGAATTGACTTTTAAAAGTGTTGGCAGTTTATGAAAAAGTTGCATCTGTAAACCAGAGAGCCACCGAATATGATATACAAATAAAAAAACTAAACTTAAATTTTTTCATATTACAAGTTCTTCAAAATTTCTAATCAGAGCAGGTAAATTTCTCACCCAATGCCTTTTGTACCACCTAAGCTTTGCCGATCTATGATGAGGAGGGAAGAAGGATGCACTATGCACCTTCCACACCCGCTGAGTGCTAAGGAAAAAGAGCTCTTTGCTGACTGCAAGATAGACACCACCTTGGAAAACAGATCGAGAACTAGCTATTTGATCTGCACTCAAAAATCACATGTTTGGGGTACATCTACCCCAATTTATCACGTTTGGGGTACATCTACCCCAATTTCATAGCTGCAATTTTACCTTCACCTCTGGAGTTGCAACTGCTGTTGCAACTCCAGAGGTGAAGGTAAAATTGCAGCTACGAAAAGTTTATTGAATCCCTATGCCCGCCCCCCAGTTTGAGGGAAGGAATGGGTGTTTGTGAATAGATGTTTCAAAGAAAGATCTGAGATTAAAGTAAATTTTTTTTTAAATTATATCATATTGTTCTTAAATGATGTGATATGCTGTAGTGATTTCCATATTTTTATGCTAATTTCATATCTTTGCCTTTTACCATACTTCACCAACTCAGCTAAAGCTGATTACTGAAGATTACTCAGTAGAATTTAGCTTATTATTCAAACAATCTATTTAAATGATTAAAAACTAAAAAAAAACAGTAACCTACCTTTCGTAACTGTTGTTCTTCGAGATGTGTTGCTCATGTCCATTCCATTCTAGGTGTGTGAGCGCCCATATGCAAAGTTGTCAGAGATTTTTGACTTAGCAGTATCCGTAGGGTCGGCTATGACACCCTCTGGAGTGCCACGCTCATGCGTTGGTATATCAGGCGGCCCCAGCCCTAGGCCCTCTCACTTCCTTCTTTCCAGCAACTCCGACAGAGGGGTAAGGAGGGTGGGTAATGGAATGGACATGAGCAACACATCTCAAAGAAAAACAGTTACGAAAGGTAGGTAACCATTTTTCTTCTTCGAATGCTTGCTCACATCAATTCCATTCTAGGTGACTCACAAGCAGTATCCATGGAGGTAGGCTTGGAGTTCACACTTGTGCGGCTTGCAACACTACTCTACCGAAGCCAACATCATCTCAGGCTTGCTGGGTAAGCACGTAGTGAGACGTGAACATGTGAACAGATCACCAGGTAGCGGCTCTACAGACATTCTGAATTGGCACGTGGGCCAGGAAGGCCACCGAGGAGGCTTCTGCCCTAGTCGAGTGGGTGGTTACAGTCGCCGGTGGAGACAATTTTGCCTGCTCATAGCAAAACCAGATGTAGGCGGTAATCCATCATGAAATCCTCTGGATGGACACCGGTTGACCTTTCATTCTGTCCGCCACCACGACGAACAGCTATGTTGACTTACGGAATGACTTGGTCCTTTCAATGTAAAAGGCTAGCGCTCTCCTGACGTCCAGAGTGCAGTCTACGCTCCTCCTCAGACTGATAAGGCTTTGGGAAGAAGACAGGCAAGAATATGTCCCAGTTCATGTGAAAAACTTGGGCAGGAAGGCTGGGTGTGGTTGTAGCTGGACCTTGTCCTTGAAAAACACTGTATAGGGTGGCTCCGAGGTAAGTGCCCTAATCTCAGAGACCCTAAGAGCAAATGTTATCGCCACCAAGAAGAACACCTTCCAGGAGAGTAGAAACAGATAACAGGAAGCCCATGGCTCGAAGGGGGCCCCATGAGCCGTGCCAGCACTAGATTCAGGTCCCAAGGAGGGACCGTCATGTCGTGAGCGAAGACTGACCTACCCTGGAATGTAGGATGAAAGGCTGATACAGCGGCCAAGTGGACCTTAACTGATAAAAGGGACACGCCCTGAAGCCTGAGATGCAGAAGGTAGTCCAGGATTGACTGAAGCGAGGCCTGTTCAGGGCCTAATACCCTGGTCCAAGACCCAGCATGTGAATTGTTTCCATTTGGCCAGGTAGGTGGCCGTAATAGAGGGCTTCCTGCTGTCCAACAGGGCCTGTTGGACACGGGCCAAGCACTCCTGCTCATCTGCATTTAACCGTGCAGCAGCCAAGTGGTCAGGTGCAGCGCTGCCAGGTTCGGGTGCAGGAGACTGCCGTGGTTCTGGGACAGTAGATCCAGCCAGAGAAGCAGCTGCAGCGGGGCCGCCACCAAGAGGTCCACAAATGTTGGCGAGGCCAAGCCAGGGCTATCAGGATTACCTTTGCCCTGTCCTGTCTTTATGTGGACTCTGTGGATTAATGGCACTGGTGGGAAGGCATACATCAGAACCCCATGGGAGTAAGAAGGCATCTGACAGAGAGCCTCTGTCAAGCCCCCGAATTGAACAAAACACGTGGCATTTACTTTTCTAATGGGTCGTGAACAAGTCCACTCGGGTAATTCCCCACCTTTGGAAAATCACTCTGACCACCTTGGGATGGCGAGATGACAAGGTTCTGCTGAGGCGATCTGATAGTACATTCCTGGCCCCTGGAAGGTGCATGGCCACAAGATGAATGGCATGCTGCACACAGAAGACTGAGAACCAGAGAGCTTCCTGGAAAAGGGCTGACAACCTGGCTCCACCTTGCTTGTTGATATAAAACATTGCGGCAGTGTTGTCCACCTGGACTTGTACCACCCTGCCTGGGACCGGAAAGCCAGGCAGACCATGCGAACCGCTTTGAGCTCCCTGACATTTATTTGGAGGGAGCGATCGTTCCACGATCAGTGGCCTTGTGTGCTGAAGTCGCCCAGATGGGGTCTGATACTCTGACTACCAGGTCTAGATCATGCCTCGTGGGGATGTAGAGCGATGCCAGCCACACCTGCAGAGGCTGGAAATGGAGCCAGGCATGACGGCCCACATAAGTGCAAGCTGCCATGTGGCCTTGTAACCTCAGGCAGGTGCAGGTGGTAATGAGCGGGTGGCACTGTACATGAGAGATCATGTCTGACATGGCTTGAAAATGGGACTCCCGAAGGAAGGCTCTGGCCCATGCAGAGTCGAGGACAGCCCCTAGGAATTCCATTCATTGCACTGGTATGAGGGTCAATTTCTTTTTGTTTACTAACAGGCCCAGGTCAAGACAGGGGGAGCGCACCAGATCGAGATTCCTCTGCATTCAATCCCACAATCTGCCCTTGATCATCGAGGTAAGGATAGACCTGGACGCCTCGACGTCTCAAATAAACAGCTACTGAGGCCATTCATTTTGTGAATACCCGTAGGGCCAACCAAAGACCAAAGGGTAGCTCCATAAATTGGAAGTGGCGCTGGCCCACCACAAAACGGAGGAACCATCCGTCCGTGGAAGATGGAAATATGAAAATAAGCAGCCTTGAGTTTGAGACCGGCATACCAGTCTCCCAGATCCACGGAGGGAATGATAGAGGCCAGGTTCAACTTCTTGAGATATTTGTTGAGTTGCCGCAGGTCTAGAATGGGTCTTGGCCCCCTTTTGCTTTCAGGATTAGAAAGTAGCAGGAATGGAGCCCTTTCCCCCTCATTTCCCAAGGGACCTCCTCCACCACCCCTTCCGAACGAGGAGTTGCTCACGAGAAGGGTCCCTAAAGAGGGACGGTGAATGGGAATGGGAGGGGGGATAGAGCCAAGAATTGCAGGGTGTAGCCCAGAGATATTATTCCTAACACCCAGCTGTCTGATATGACTCACAACCAGGCCGGTTGGAAGGGACGTAAACAGTCGAGAAAGGGGTAAGGTGGATCCATAGTGATTGGGGCATTGCTCTCAAGTTCACCATCAAAACAAGCACTTCTGGCCCCCCAGGTGTTTTGCCGGGCCAGGCGGAGCTGGTCAGTGGGAGGTGGAGGGACAACGACGACTGAAACTTGTGTCTCTTTTTTTGCCTCAGTCTTCACAGACAAGGTCAGCTCCCAGACTGCTGGGGAGGAGGTGAGCAGCCCTCAGTGGCGAAAGAACAGGTTAAGGACTATTTAGAAAAGCTGGTCGTGCACAAGTCCATGGGTCCAGATCTAATGCATCCAAGGGTGCTGAGGGAGGTGGCTGATGTGATTGCAGAGCCAATTGGCTGTTATCTTTGAAAATTCGTGGCGATCGGGGGAGGTCCCGGATGATTGGAAAAAGGCAAATATAGTGCTCATATTTAAAAAAAGGAAGAAAGAGAACCTGGGGACATACAGACCGATCAACCTCACACTTCAGTCCCCGGCAAAATCATGGAGCAGGTCCTCAAGGAATCCATTTTGAAGCACTTGGAGGACAGGAAGGTGATCAGAAACAGTCAACATTGATTCACCAAGGGCAAGTCATGCCTGACCAACCTGATTACCTTCTATGATGAGATAACTGGCTCTGTGGATATGGGGAAAGCGGTGGATGTGATATATCTTGACTTTAGCAAAGCTTTTGATACGGTCTCCCACAGGATTCTTGCCAGCAAGTTAAAGAAGTATGGACTGGATGAATGGACTATAAGGTGGATAGAAAGCTGGCTAGATTGTCGGGCTCAACGGGTAGTGATCAATAGCTCGATGTCTAGTTGGCAGCTGGTATCAAGCCGAGTGCCCTGGGGTCGGTTTTGTTCAACATCTTTATTAATGATCTGGATGACGGGATGAATTGCACCCTCAGCAAGTTCGCAGATGACACTAAGCTGGGTGGAGAGACAGATATGCTGGAGGGTAGGGATAGGGTCCAGAGTGACCTAGACAAATTGGAGGATTGGGCCAAAAGAAATCTGTTGAGGTTCAACAAGGACAAGTGCAGAGTCCTGCACTTAGGAGGGAAGAATCCCATGTACCGCTACAGGCTGGGGACCGACTGGCTAAGCAGCAGTTCTGCAGAAAAGAACCTGGGGATTACAGTGGAAGAGAAGCTGGATATGAGTCAGCAGTGTGCCCTTGTTGCCAAGAAGGCCAATGGCATATTGAGCTGTATTAGTAGGAGCATTGCCAACAGATCGAGGGAAGTGATTATTCGGTACTGGTGAGGCCACACCTGGAATATTGCGTCCAGTTTTGGGCCCCCCACTACAGAAGGGATGTGGACAAATTGGAGAGAGTCCAGCAGAGGGCAACAAAAATGACTGGGGGCCGGGGCACATGACTTACAAGGAGAGGCTGAGGGAACTGGGGTTATTTAATCTGGAGAAGAGAAGAGGGGGGGGGGGGATTTGATAGCAGCCTTCAACTATCTGAAGGGGGGTTCCAAAGAGGATGGAGCTAGGCTGTTCTCAGTGGTGGCAGATGACAGAACAAGAAGCAATCGTCTCAAAATGCAGTGGGGGAGGTCTAGGCTGGATATTAGGAAAAACTATTTCATTAGGAGGGTGGTGAAAAGCTGGAATGGGTTACCTAGGGAGGTGGCAGAATCCCTAATATTCTGTGATTCTCCTAGCGGAGCCCTGCTGAGATGGACAAGGCCTGGGAGGTGGGGGCGGCCTGAATTGTTTCCTTGCCAACTGCAGAGTATGCATGCCCAGCAAACAGAGGGTGGCCTGTGTGGCTTTAAGCCCATGCAGCCTCACATCCATCTGTTCTGCAAAGAGTCCGTTCCCGTCAGATGGGAAGTCCTGGATGGAGGACTGCATCTCCTAGGACAGGCCTGCGTTTGAAGTCATGAATTGCGCCTCATAATCATGGCCAAAGCAACCACCACCCTGTCTGCCGAGTCAGCTGGGTCCCAGGCCATCTGGAGGGAACATCTGGCCACTGTTGTGCCCTCCTCTACTAGGGCTACAAACTCTCGAGACAGGTCCTGGGGCAGAGTCTCCTTAAATTTCCTGAGGGAGTCCCACAGATTAAAGTTAAATCTCCCCACTAGCACCTAGTGGTTTGCCACCCTGACTTGAAGGCTGGCCATTGAATAAATCTTCCACCCAAAAAGGTCCAGCCTTTTGGCTTCTTTATTCAAGTTCATGACCATCCTTTGGAAAAGGGCTTGATGCTCTTTAAAACTGTCAGGTGGATTAGCGTGAGATGGTCCAGCCATTGCCTCATCAGGTGACAAAGAGGACGACTGAACCACCAGGGGAGGGCCTGGCGCATCATTCCCCATGGAGGAAGGGACTTTAGAGATGGGTATTTGCTCCTCCACCCCAGTGTCCTATTCCGCTCCATGCACTGAGCCCAGTGCCATAGGCTGTTTTTCCGAAGTGGCCACTGAAGAGTGGTGAGAGAAGGGCATCGGCAACTGGCTTGCCTCACGCATTCCAGTAAGGCCACTGAGCAGGCCACTCACCCTGCTGCCAGGTCGGCATTGCAAAGGTCGATGCAGTCTCCGATGCCCACGCAGGCTGCTACTGCCTCAGCAAGGAGCTGAACTACTGATCTGACCTGGAGGAATCCCCTTCCGGAGACCATGGTGGGGTCGTCGATGCCCGAGTTTGATGTCTAACTGTTGCCATAGGTGAACAATGCATAGGAACGTATTCCTGGGGATCAGTGCCAGGAACAGGGAGATTGGTACCGCCCCAGAGATCTGGGAGACGGGGATCTGCGCCGTGGAGTCAGCGGACAGGAGGTCGACTGGTGCCGGGTGTACTGTGACCGACGTCTCCCTCTGAGCAACCCGTGTCTAGTTGGTGGAGATAGCGAATGCACTGCCGGCCAGCTGGAGCCCTCCGCTTTGGAGACAGATCTCCACCGCGGAGATGGGGAACTCTGCCTCAGCTCCGGGGACCAATGGCGTTCACTAGCCCTGTGAGAGGCTCTTACAGTTGGCTTGCCCTTGTAGGGAGCCTTCGCCGGATCCAACGTCGTGGAGGCTCCAGGGCGGCCCAATAGTGAGTCTCTGTCCCCTGCTTCTCCTGGGAGTCAGCGGTGGATCCCTGGGGGGACTAGTGGGTCCAATCGGAGAGGCACCCCATTCGGCTCCAGGGTGGATGGCAGCCCGAACTAGGTCCTTTGCCTGATGTCCCTTCACTCTTTTTGCTCGGTGCTGGGGAGTCCTGCTTTTTTGACCGCTTCTTGGGCACCGGTGAGGGGAAGCAGTGCAGGGCCAAGCCTGGTGCCGGGAGTGCACTACGTACCGAGGCCTACGTGCTGGGCATAGAGTCTTGCTGGTAGAGCTCCGACACCAAGCGAAGCGCAGACTCCAAGAGGACGGCCCCCAAACAAATATCACGCTCCTTCTGGGTTCTCAGACCAAAGTTTTTACAAATCTGACACTTGACCTTCATGTGCAATTCCCCCAAGCACTTCAGGCAGCTGCTATGTGAATCACTCACAGGCAGAGGCCTGTTGCAGGCAGAACAGGGGTTAAAACCCAGAGACCGTGGCACGTCCCACTGGGGCAAAGTCCCCACTGGGACTCTAACTCCCTAACTACACTACTTAACAACTACTTATTAACTAACTGTAAAGAAACTATTTACAGGGCATTAAGAAATGAAGAACAGGAAGAACCGCTATCCACTTGCTAGGCAAGGGGAAGGTGCGCCGACCAACCATCACAGATGGTAAGAAGGAACTGAGAGGGTGTAGGGCCGGCGGTGCCTGATATACTGAAGCATGACCGCAGCACTCCAGAGGGTGCCAGAACCAATACCTCTGGATACCGCGAAGGCAAAAAACTCTGATAACTGTGCACATGGGCGCGCACACACCTAGAGTAGAACCGACATGAGTAAGCACTCAAAGAAGAATGTTCATTACAAAAAATGTAATCAAATATTTGGATGAAATCCATGTGGCGCGGCTAGAAAAAGACACAGACAGAGATTTGCGCAGGCTAGGAGGGAGAGAAGGGAATGAGGAAAAAAAACCCAGTCCAAAATACAGAAAAAAAATCTTCTGAAGCCGCAGACTGGCTACACAGCACCGGTTATTTATAAATATTTTAGTATCACTGCCTGGTTAGAACATTAAGAAAGAAAATCTCTTCCGTACTTGACTTCTGAAATTACTTCTTCCAAAGCCCACATATAACACACTATCCTTGCCAGCAAGTTAAAGAAGTATGGGCTGCATGAATGTACTATAAGGTGGATAGAAAGCTGGCTAGATCGTCGGGCTCAGTGGGTAGTGATCAATGGCTCTACTAGTTGGCAGCCGGTTTCAAGCGGAGTGCCCCAAGGGTCGGTCCTGGGGCCGGTTTTGTTCAATATCTTCATTAATGACCTGGAGGATGGCCTGGATTGCACCCTCAGCAAGATTGCAGATGACACTAAACTGGGAGGAGTGGTAGATACGCTGGAGGGTAGGGATACGATACAGAGGGACCTACACAAATTAGAGGACTGGGCCAAAAGAAACCTGATGAGGTTCAAGAAGGACAAGTGCAGAGTCCTGCACTTAGGACGGAAGAATCCCATTCACTGTTACAGACTAGGGGCCGAATGGCTAGGAAGCAGTTCTGCAGAAAAGGACCTAGGGGTTACCGTGGACGAGAAGCTGGATATGAGTCAACAGTGTGCCCTTGTTGCCAAGAAGGCTAACGGCATTTTGGGCTGTGTAAGTAGGGGCATTGCCAGCAGATCGAGGGACGTGATCATTCCCCTCTATTTGACATTGGTGAGGCCTCATCTGGAGTACTGTGTCCAGTTTTGGGCCCCACACTACAAGAAGGATGTGGAAAAATTGGAAAGAGTCCAGCGGAGTGCAACAAAAATGATTAGGAGGCTGGAACACATAACTTATGAGGAGAGGCTGAGAGAAAGGACAGTTACTTGTTCCGTAACTGGCGTTCTTTGAGATGTGTTGCTCAGGTGTATTCCACAGTAGGTGTGCATGCTCGCCACGTGCACCGGTGCCGGAAGTTTTTCCCTTAGCAGTACCCGTAGTGGGGGAGCCCTGCTGCGACCCCTGGAGTGGCACCTCTATATCGCGCCATAAAGGGGGCTGCGCGCTCCCCCCACCCTCAGTTCCTTCTTGCCAGACAACTCCGACAGAGGGGAAGGAGGGCGGGATGTGGAATACACCTGAGCAACACAACTCAAAGAACGCCAGTTACGGAACAGATAACTGTCCTTTCTTCTTCGAGTGATTGCTCATGTGTATTCCACAGTAGGTGACTCCAAGCTATACCTGATGGAGGTGGGTAGGCGTTTAAGGGTTACCCGGGCGAAGTACCACCTTACCAAACCCAGCGTCATCCCGCGTTTGGGAGACGATCGCATACTGCGATGAAAAGGTGTGGATAGAGGACCATGTAGCAGCCCTGCAGATGTCCCGAATAGGGACATGAGCCACATAGGTAGCCGACAAGGCCTGAGCTCTCATCGAATAAGCCATTACTATAGGAGGCGGGGGAACCCCTGCCAGGTCGTAACACGTGCGTACGCACGAGATGATCCAGCGGGAAATCCGCTAGGTGGAAACCGGTCGCCCCCTCATGCGCTCGGCCGATGCGATAAACAGCTGAGGGGATTTCCGAAATGGCCTGGTTCTAGCCAGGTAAAAAGCCAGTGCTCTACGCACATCTAACATGTACAGGCGCCATTCCTCATTGGAGGAATGGGGCTTAGGACAGAGAACCGGGAGGAAAATGTCCTGATCTGTGTGAAAAGCCGAGACTACCTTCGGCAGAAAAGCCGGGTACGGCGGAGCTGGACCTTATCCCTATGGAAGACCGTGTACGGGGGCTCAGAGGTCAGGGCCCTAAGCTCCGAGACCCGGCGGGCTGAGGTGATAGCCACCAGGAACGTCACTTTCCACGACAAGTGGGACCAAGAACACGTGGCCAAGGGCTCGAAAGGGGGCCCTGTGAGGCGGGAGAGCACTAGGTTCAGGTCCCAGAGCGGAACCGGGGGTCTAGCGTAAGGGAAGGCCCGATCCAGCCCTTTTAGGAACCGGGACGTCATGTGGTGTGAAAACACCGAGTAGCCCTGCACCGGGGGGTGGAAGGCCAAGATGGCCGCCAGATGCACCCTGACCGAAGAGGGCGCCAGTCCTAAGGGCCAGGAGATAATCACGGATAAGTTGGACAGATGCGGAGGAGGAGGAGGAACCCTTCTCCCTTGCCCACCTGGAGAACCGATACCATTTAGCTAGATAGGTATGACGTGTGGACGGTTTCCTGCTCTCTAGCAGGACCTGTCTAACACCCTCCGAACACCTCCCCTCCTCCTCATTTAACCATGGAGCAGCCACGCCGTCAAGTGGAGCGCGGCCAGGTTGGGATGGAGGAGACGTCCTCCCTCCTGGGAGAGGAGGTCCGGTCAAAGCGGCAGCCGGTGCGGGGGGGCCACTGAAAGCTGCAGGAGGGTCCCGTACCAATGCTGACGGGCCCAATCTGGGGCTATGAGGATAATCCGCGCCCCGTCCGCCTTAACCTTCTGTAGCACCTTGCCTATCCGGGGAAAGGGTGGGAAGGCGTAGAACAGGCGGCCCGACCATGGAATCAGGAACGCGTCCGATATCGCCCATTTGCCCTCCCCCGCCCTGGAGCAGAATCGTGGGCATAGGCGATTCTGGGCGGTAGCAAACAGATCTACCTGGGGAGTGCCCCACTGTAGGAAGAGCCGCCTGGCCACCTCTCTGTAGGGACCACTCTTGTTGTTGGGAGAAGAACCTGCTTAGGTGATCCGCGAGCGTATTGCGCTTGCCGGCCAGGTGAAAAGCCCTCAGAAGGATGTCGTGGGCTATACAGAACTCCCACAGGAGCTGGGCTTCCTGGCACAAGGCCACGGAGCGCGTGCCCCCTTGTCTGTTGATATAATACATCGCGGTCGTATTGCCCGTTAGGATTCTGACCACCTTTCCCCCTAGGTGTTGGCTGAAGGCTACGCACACCAGGCGCACCGCCCTGAGCTCCCTGACATTTATGTGCAGGGACAATTCCGAGGGTAACCATCTGCCCTGGGTTTTGAAGCCCCCCACATGGGCTCCCCATCCCAGGTCCGAGGCGTCCGACACCAGATCTAGTGAGGGAGGGGGCTCCCGGAAGGGGATACCCTGAAGCATGTTGCTTGGGAGGGACCACCATTGCAGGTCGGCCACTATATAGGGTGGCAACATGACGACCTTGTCCAGGCTGTCCCTGGCCTGGGAATACTGGGAGGCCAGCCAGAGTTGGAGGGGCCTCATTCTGAGCCTGGCATGTCGCACCAGAAAGGTGCATGCTGCCCTATGGCCTAGGATTTGAAGGCATACCCGTGCCATCGTCACAGGGAAGGCCATGACCGAGGCGATGAGACCTTTGAGCGTCTCGAATCTGTCCTGGGGGAGGGAGGCCGTGGCCACCAGCGAGTCTAACAGCGCCCCTATGAAGTGTATGCGCTGAACCGGGACTAACGTGGATTTTTCCTTGTTTACCACTAGGCCTAGACTCGTGCAGGTGTCTAGCAGGAATTCCATCTGCGCCTGCACCTGGGACCGAGACTTGCCCTTGAGCAGCCAGTCGTCCAGGTAGGGGAAGATCTGCAGCCCGTTCCTCCTGAGGTGGGCTGCGACCACCGCTATGCATTTGGTGAAAACCCTGGGGGCCGTAGAAAGGCCAAAGGTGAGGACCGTAAACTGGTAGTGGTCTGTCCCTACCAGGAAGCGGAGGAAGCGCCTGTGGCCCTCGAAAATGTGGATATGGAAGTATGCATCCTGGAGGTCCAGGGCTGCGAACCAATCTCCCGGGTCCAGGGACGGGACAATAGAGGCCAGGGACACCATACAGAATTTGCAGCAAATCAGAAACTGGTTGAGATTCCGCAGGTCGACGATGGGCCTGAGCCCACCTTTCGCCTTCGGGATCAGGGAATACCGGGAATAAAACCCTTTGCCCTGGAATTCCTGAGGTACCCTCTCCACCGCGCCTAGGGTGAGGAGGCGCGTCACCTCCTGACTTAGGAGGAGGGCGTGCTCCGGGCCCTTCGGGGCATCCCGGGACGGAGGATGGTGCTGTGGGGGTGAATCGAACTGCAGCCTGTTCCCCTCGGAGATGGTACTGAGGACCCACCGGTCCAACGTTATACGGGTCCAATGCACTCTGAAGGCTGATAAACGGTTGCCCAAAACCAATTTTATTAACTGGGGGGGGTTCCATGGCAACAGGCCAGGTGGCCCCCTGCAAATAGTCAAAAACGCCTCTTGCCCTTCGAGGGTCCGGGGCATGGGGCCGAACGGGACTGACGCTGCGATCTGCGTCTCTGGTCCCTAGGCCTCTTGGGCGGGGGCTCGTATGTGCCCCTTGCGGGGGGAGCCGAGGGCTGCGGTCTGGGTTTGTCCTTGGCTGGCAGGACATACAGACCGAGTGTCTGCAGGGTGGTGTGGGAGTTCTTCATCCCGTGCAGACGAGTGTCTGTCTGGTCCGCAAATAATGCCTTGCCGTCAAATGGCAGGTCTTGTATCAGGGACTGGGATTCCACTGACAGCCCGGACAGCGAAAGCCACGACGCCCGTTGCATGGAGATAGCTGAGGCCATCGAACGAGCCGCCGTATCAGCTGCATCCGAGGCGGCCTGGAGAGCTGCTTTCGCCGCCGCCGCACCCTCGGCAACTACAGCCCTGAATTCCTTCCTGTCCTGCTCTTGGAGGGAGGGCTCGAATTTTGGAAGAGATCCCCACAAGTTGAAGTCATACCTGCTCAGGAGCGCTTGATGGTTTGCCACCCTGAGCTGGAAACTAGCAGAGGAATAAACTTTTTTCCCAAGTGTCCAGTCTCCTGGCATCCTTGTCCTTGGGGGATGGTGCGGGTTGGCCGTGTCTTTCACGGTGGTGAACGGACTCCACCACCAGTGAGTTCGGGGTAGGATGAGTGTAGAGGTACTCATGCCCCTTCGTTGGCACGAAGTACTTCTGCTCTGCCTTCTTGGAAATGGGCGGCAGAGAGGACGGGGTTTGCCATAGTCCGGTCGAAATGTTGGCCACCCCTTGGTGAAACGGCAGTGCCACACGGCCCGGTGCCGAGGAGAAGAGGACATTAAACAAATTGTCCGATGGCTCCTCCATCTCCTCCGCCTGCAGCTGGAGGTTGGCGGCTACACGCCGGAGGAGCTCCTGATGCACCTTGAAATCCTCCTGAGAAGGAGGGGGCGGTGCCGCTATGGACTCGTCCGGTGCCGATGGGACGACCGGGACGACCCTTAGGGCATCGGGCGGTGCTGGTAGGTCGCACTCCGCGTCCGGGTCCAGGTGCGGTGCCAGTGGTGCGGCACCCGAGGACTGCTCTCGGTGCCGAGGCGGGAACACCAAGTGGGCTTGGGATGCCCCAGCCACGGAGCGGGGCCTCGGCAGTGCGGGTGCCTGGGGCCACGGTGCCCACTGGCACAACTGTCCTTGCCATGGCGCCCCTTGCCACGGCGCCCCTTGCCACTGAGCCGCCTGGGGTCCTACCAGGGTTACATGTTCCTGGGGGACGGTGCGGCCCGGGGAAGGACAGCTGGGAGCCGAGGCAGAGGTGGCCGAGGAGCACACAGTGCCATAGAAACGGCTCGACCGGTCCCGTCCATGTCGGGTCCTGCCCCGGGATTTAGACCTTGATGACGATGAGACGTATACGTTGGAGGTACTGTCTCTGGAGTCCCGTCAGTGACCGCAGCGTCGATGCGTGGTGCCAGTGACTGCCGGGATGCACTCCGAGCATGGCGCGCGCCGCGGTATGATCGGCGGTGCCAATGGTGTCGAGACCTGCTAACGTTGCGGCTAGACGAGGAGCGTCGACGCTTTCTGTCCCGGCGCCTGCGGCCCCTATGGGTCGAGGAGGACTCCAGCGACTCGCTCCCAGGCTTCTTGGCAGGGGAGCGGTGCTGACTGGTGGATGGGGCTTCGCTCCGCACCGAGGGCCCGGAGTCGGATCTCGCGTTCGCGCTTAGTCCAGGCCTTGAAGGACTTACAGATTTTACAGCGCTCACTTATGTGAGCCTCGCCCAGACAGCGAAGACACTCGGAGTGTGGATCGCTTCTGGGCATGGAATTGCGACAGGAGTTGCACGACTTGAAACCTGGGGCTCGGGGCATGCCCCGGGCCAGGCTACTAACTGCAGAAACTAGTAACAGTCGAGCATCGTACTACCAAGGATAGAAGCTACAGCAATGCTGGAGCACAAGTTCCGACTACCTTCGCTGGCGGCAAGAAGGAACTGAGGCAGGGGGAGTGCGCAGCCCCCTTTATGGCACGATATAGAGGCGCCACTCCAGGGGTCGCAGCGGGGCTCCCCCACTACGGGTACAGCTAAGGGAAAAACTTCCGGCACCGGTGCACGTGGCAAGCACGCACACCTACTGTGGAATACACATGAGCAATCACTCGAAGAAGAACTGGGATTGTTTAGTCTGCAGAAGAGAAGAATGAGGGGGGATTTGATAGCTGCTTTCAACTACCTGAAAGGGGTTCCAAAGAGGATGGATCTAGACTGTTCTCAGTAGTGGCAGATGACAGAACAAGGAGTAATGGTCTCAAGTTGCAGTGCGGGAGATTTAGGTTGGATATTAGGAAAAACTTTTTCACTAGGAGGGTGGTGAAGCACTGGAATGGGTTACCTAGGGAGGTGGTGTAATCTCCTTCCTTAGAGGTTTTTAAGGTCAGGCTTGACAAAGCCCTGGCTGGGATGATTTAGTTGGGAATTGGTCCTGCTTTGAGCAGAGGGTTGGACTAGATGACCTCCTGAGGTCCCTTCCAACCCTGATATTCTATGATTCTATGAACACAAACTTAATAGTGTTTACAATAGAATTTTATTTTGGATGATATTTTACTGAAATTAATTTTGTTCAAAAACATTAGCTAGTGTAATTTCTATTTCCTTATATCTGCAGTCATTTATTGTGTGAAGTGGGGCTAGAAACTAAGGGCTTATCTACACTACCACTTACTTTCGTATAATTTATATTGCTCAGGTATGTGAATAATCCACAGCCCTGAGCGACATAAATTACACCAACCTAAGCACCTGTATAGACAGCGCTATGTCAGTGGGAGAGTTTCTCCCGCTGATATAACTACCACCTCTCACGGATATGGAGTTATTATGGCGACAGGAGAGCTCTCTCCAGTTAGTTTACAGCATCTTCACAGGATGTGCTTCAACAGCGCAGCTGCAACAGTGCAGCTGAGCTACCGTAGCACTTCTAGCTTACACTAGCGCTAAACCTTCCAATTATGCCAAGTTCCAGCTAACAGTCCAAATGGTTCCAGATATATAAACACACACACACACACACACACACACACACACGTCATCTGATCATTTAAAAAAAGTTGGATGGTTTATTTCAGACCTTTCCATGAGGTCCGAAGCCATAACCCAATTTTTAACTAATTTTTGTTTGCTAGTGGCTAATATTCAAATTGCTATAATGGTGTGTGTGCAGCCAAGAAAAGTGAAGGGCAGTGTGTGTGCGCATACGAGTGTGTACAAAATTAGAGTGTGAGACAGAGTCACGCTCTGTCCCTCACCTCTGATGCCCCAGAAACTGCTCAGACCCACTTTCATCTTGCATGCAGGCTGTATTTTATGCTAAACCTGTCCACTAACAGTAGTACAGTGCAACACCATAGTTTTAACCTCTACTTCTTTCAGCCTGCATTGGCTAGGGCCCTAGGAGGAAAGGCAGGCTCCCTCTCTCTAGGGAGCTCCTTCATTCCAGGCTCAGCTAGCCCTGTCCTCCTCTCTCTCTCTAACACTTCCTTAAGGCCTTTTTATCAGGATGGTGAGCTGAGGGCTAATTCGTTTCTTGCTCCCCAACCTCTCCTTCTGATTAGCTAATGACTCAAGTACCCATTATCAGGGGGAATAATTGAGGCTATGTTGATCAGAGTGCTGACCCACATGTCAGATCTCAGGACTCTGTCACGAAGAGAGAGAGATACAGAGTATTTTGAAAGTGGCAGCACAAAAGCTGACCTGCACCATATACAAGGAACACAGGACACTTACTTAAAAAAAAAAAAAAATCATGTAGTTATGATTTCTAATATTTTTGTTGATTAGCCTGAGAAAAAATAGGAAATTTCAGCTTTGCCAACACAGCAGGTTATAATATAAATGGTGTGGAAGCCTAAAAACTGAGAACTAAGCTGTAATTTAATGAACATCTTACCTAAACCAATCATTTTTTGATGAGCGTTTTTAATTTTAACATTAAGATTTGGAGCAGACAGTTTTATGTACATCTGTCTAAAATCCTCTTGGGTTTCATGAACATAAACCAAATGGTAAAGTTTCTCCAAAGGTCACTGAGTGTAGGGTTTCTACAAACTCCAAAATACCAAGCCAACTCATCGGTTTCATAATGAAGCTAGAACATTTAACCGTATTTTTTCTCTCTCTCTCTCTCACACACACACACACACACACACACACACACACACACACACACACACACACCCCTCTTGTGCCAAAGAAGTCTAGAAACATCCTGGCCTGTTGCCATTTTCTTACATGGTTTGGCATGCAGATCTCTCTCCTCCCACATTAGAAGCAGTTAGTTAGCTTATCACATCTTCCTGACTTTACAGGTAGCTGACAAGGAAAGCCTAAGAGTACCTGCCTCCCCAACATAAACAGGATCTCTTCAGCATAGAGGTCTGTAAATACTCCTGCTTGTCTCACTGCTGTAATTATCCTCTTCCAGCTTATGGAGCAAACAATGCCCAAGAATACACTATTGGAACAGTCTATTATTTCGACCAACAGTCCAACAAAAGACAACTTACAATGAGCATGATTTATTACATTATTCACGAAAATCACATTATGGGTGTACAGATGCTTGCAGTTCATCATTACCAACTAATAGGAACTCCCTAAAACAGTGATACATTCTGCTACATTTCTGCTCCAGAATGATTTTACAGGCAGTAATTGCAATAGGACGAGCAATTGTATTTACAGTTCCCTACCTGCTGGTAAGTGGAAAGGCAGTCCACCCTCTCCCCTGAATATATTCTGTGAATATGAGACAACAGTAGTTTTCACCATGCCCTGAGAAGTTCACAGATGTAGAAAGACCCAGCCAATCAATAGAGCTGGTTGGTCCCTCTGGATGGTACTATGACTCCCTCTCAGTTGCCTGCTTGCAACTATATGATGTACTCTGCTGAGCAGTCAGGCCTCTGACCCCAAAGATGAGCAATTCAATACCATGAGTGGCTGCATGGTTCAGTGGTATAAGCACGGGACTTACCATAGAAGTGACTGATCTGTCGTCTTCTTCATAATTTACTACCGGAGGTGGCTCTTTCCCATCATTCTCCTGAACTTTTTGTTCTAGAAGTTCTTTCTGGGCTGTAAATTTTGCCTCAGTGCATCTTAATTGCTGAACTGTTTGCTTGAGTTCTTCTAGTGCTTGCTTCTGGCTCAGCAAAAGCACAATGCTGAAGAGAAAAAGGACAAGCACAAATTAAACACTGATTATTTTAAAATTAGTTTTTCTTATCAAAACAATATTGGGGAAAACATTTTTGTCATTGGTAATTTGGTTTCCCTTTTCTACCTTTCCCACCCACCTATCTCAAGTGGAGGATACCCAATTTACCTCTTCTTTGAAAAACAGGAAGAGATCTCACTTATGTTAACTGCTCTAAGTCCTTCGCATGAACAAGTCAAATATCACAAAGCTTTCAAAACCGGAAGAAGAATAAAAACAAAGTGCAGCAAGCTTATATGTTGTTGCCGCACCTTCTTTCTCAAAGGAACTACACAATTAGTAAAAACAGAGTTTTCTTTAAACTTTTTCATTAGTAAAATGGAATTAAGGAAATGCCTGGTCTTTTTTCACCCTTTAAAATTCACCAAATCAAGTTCAGTATTTCTAGTCTTGAGCAGCATACAGAGAAACAAAGGTATACTCAATTATGGAAATCCTAGAATGTGCATTCTAAATTTAGGCTAGTACCAAAGATTTTATTATCCCTTTTTCTGAAACTTCTTCATTTTGTGAGAGCTGGGCTAGGGTGACACACAGAGGTACGCACATGGGAGAAGGAAAATCCTGAGGGAGGGTTGTTTTGGTTTTGTATTTTTTAAGATTGTAAGCTCTTTGGATAGAAATTTTAATCTATGTTTCTACAGCATTTAGTATGTAATTAATAAATAATAAATAATAAAAATAAAACACATATTACAAGTAAAGAGTTGAATACCCTGAATTTAAAGCCATGTAGATAAAATAACACTGCTTGAATGCTTCAGACATTCTGTTAAGAGCCTCTGATTAAAATAAAAAATAGTAAGAAGAATTCACCCAGGTTCACTAGAAGTGTAAGAATCTCATTAGCTAACTGAGTGGAATTTAGCTAACTGGAAATTATTTAATTAGCGTAGTGAAAAATAACGGAAAAAGCAAACTTCTAAAGCTTTTGATATTTTTTCAATAAGTATCTAATGCATTAAGAAGATGACTGCCTTCAGCCGTCTCAGAGCTCATACTAACTTATTTTTTCATTGTTTTATTCATTAAGGTAATATTATTTAAGATATTACGTGCCAGTTCACTGTTATTGGAAAGTAATGGTATCTGTCAGAGTCAATTAAATCTTGACTGAGGGTGGAAACAATCGGGGAGAGGGGGGAAGGAACTAAGTACAACCCCAATTCTATTCATCAGTTCTTATAACTTCCGTTTCAAAATAGAGGCTAAAAGCTATATAATCCGAGCTGGAAAAAGGTTGATCATAAATCATAGAAGATTAGGGTTGGAAGAGATCTCAAGAGGTCATCTAGTCCAATCCCCTGCTCAAAGCAGGACCAACACCAACTAAATCATCCCAGCCAGGGCTTTGTCAAGCCGGGCCTTAAAAACCTCTAAGGATGGAGATTCCACCACCTCCCTAGGTAACCCATTCCACTGCTTCAACACCCTCCTAGTGAAATAGTGTTTCCTAATATGTAAGCTAGACCTCCCCCACTGCAATTTAAGACCATTGCTTCTTGTTCTGTCATCTGCCACCACTGAGAACAGCCTAGCTCCATCCCCTTTGGAAACCCCTTTCAGGTAGTTGAAGGCTGCTATCAAATCCCCCCTCCCCCCCCACTCTTCGCTTCTGCAGACTAAATAACCCCAGTTCCCTCAGCCTCTCCTCGTAAGTTATGTGCCCCAGCCCCTTAATCATTTTTGTTGCCCTCCACTGGACTGTTTCCAATTTGTCCACATCCTTTCTGTAGTGGGGGGCCCAAAACTGGATGCAATATTCCAGATGTGGCCTCACCAGTGCAGAATAGAGGGGAATAATCACTTCCCTCGATCTGCTGGCAATGCTCCTACTAATGCAGCCCAATATGCCGTTAGCTTTCTTGGCAACAAGGGCACACTGCTGACTCATATCCAGCTTCTCATCCACTGCAATCCTGTAATCACTGTAATGTAAGCTGATGACTCCATTCAGCGTAACACACAAAAACTGTGGTTTTTTTATAATGCTTGATTTGCTTTATTTGTGGCATTGTTTAATATTAGAGGCTATTAATATTCAGCATAATATTCAAACGACTTCTACATTCAGTATTTGGAATAAGATGCCTTGAGTAAAGAACATATCCAACCTAGGTCCAAATATGGAGACAGTTCAAAACACAGATTACGTTTGAGTAATGTAGCTCTGGAAACTCCTTCTTCACAGCCATATCTGCACAATGAGACCTGGTGGATCCACAGTCTAGGACACTCCCACCTTGCAGGGCTCCAGCCTGAGCCCAGAAGTTTACACAGCAGTGAAACAACCCCGCAGCCCGAGCCCTGCAAGCGCAAATCAGCTGGCGTAGGCCAGCCGCGCATGTCTAGTTGCTGTGTAGACATATCCTGAGAACTCCCTCCTTCTGTCCAGAACTGAAATGAACAGCTGGGTAGATCTTCTAAAAGAACTAGTTCTGTCCAAGTAAAATGCCAGAGCCATTCTGACACCCAAGGTATGAAGCCTCTTCATCATTATGATAATGTGGCTTGCAGGGCAGGGGGAAAGGGTGATAAGTATATAGGCTTGACTGGGGAAACAACTTTAGTGAGGAAATTTGGATGAGGATGTATCCTTTAAAAAAAAAAAATGCATGGAGGATCAGCAACCACGGTATATAACTGTATATAACAGAGGTAATGGCCACCAAAAAGGCTACCTTTACAGACAGATGTAACAAAGAAGTGGTGGCCATCAGCTTCAAACATGGCCCCATGATGTAGATTGTGACACACTATACCTTGTGGGAGCATCCTGTCATATTCCTCATTTATATATAATTGAGATACTGCATAATAAACAGGCCATGTGAGGTATCAGGGAAAAGGTTATGATCTGCTGAAAGTCACTGTTGTATCGAAATATGTATATCACGAATGCATATGAAGTTATGAGAATTGTGTTTTATGGTTGTCTCTAAAATATGCTGTGGGTTTGGGACGCGCCCAGATACTAGCTCTCCAGAGACAATCTCCTCTCAGGACTGCATCTACCCATCTTAGAGGAACAGTGCTCACCAGATCTCTTGTGCTTTCTCCTCAGTACCAGAGAAGAGGATTGGTGCTTTCCTTCCAACAATCTTCTCTGGGGTGGAAACAGCAATGTCTGGAGGGACACTCCTTGCTGAAATGGAAGCACTCAGCACCGCACCAAGCACAAAGGCTCTGAAGGTGGATGCAAGACTGCCTCCATAAGAATGTGGTTCCATCTCACATCCCTGTTTTTTATACAACGCTTGAAATCTCTATAGATCTGGTCACAGTCTTGAATGTGGACCTCACCCGGACATTTGGAGCAAGGATCACTCACCAGCAGAGATTTCTTGCAATCGGCACAAGACAAAGCCTGGGGTTCGAGGCATCCCCCAGTACTGAGCATAAACATTTGCACTAAGAATGTCTCTGTCAGAAAACCAAAAAAACAAAGAAAGAAAACCTAGACTAAGTACAATAATGAGTGCCACTAAACAACAAGAATGCCCCCACACACTTACACACTATTTAACTATGTACAAATAGACAGAAAACCAATGATAGTGGGGAAAAACTTGGATAAACAAGTTGACATGCTCCATCTACAGATCACAGCAGATAGAAGGAATGGGGGGAGAGAGGGAGGGTCATGACAGCTCCGCCCTTTATATCATCAATCCATAGCATGAGTGTGCTGAAGGCAAATGCGGCACCCTGATGGATACCACGACGGGGAAAAATCCCCAGCTCTGGGGCACTGGGAACATACAAACCTGAAGTGGAACAGACATATGCAAATCACTCAAAGAACTGCGTATTACAAGATAAACAACTTTTTCCTTTAAAATTTTCACCTTCCAATATCTCTGCCACACTTACTCTGATTTTTTTTCACAGGTCTTAGAAGATTCTTCTATTTTCTTTTCTAGTTCCAACAAAAGCTCCTCTTTGTTCAAAAGCGTCTGCTGTGTCTGAATCAATTCTTCTACTACTGTTTTCAACCTAGAATACAGGTCAGTGTACAAATCAAAAATATGCATGTACTACATACATACAATTTAAACTGTTTGTGCACATGTTTATGTTTCTCTGTATATCTAAAAAGAAGAGCTGAAAATAGAAGCAGCAATCCTTAAATTAGTTTCTATTTTGCCAGTTTCCCTTTCTTGGTAATATGTTTATTAAATTGCTTATTTTGTGAATGTACCTTATTATATGGGGACACTAGATGTGGGTGCACACTGTTGGGAGTGAAGGCATATTTTAGGCCTGATAAAAGTCTGCTGTGATTTTTAAGAATCTGTTTGGATAATTTTTAACAGCTTAAAGCTTAAGTAGAACCGCCCATGAAAACGAAGAGTAATCACATTTGTGAGGAAAACAAAAAGATAAAGCATCCATAAAGCCAGAAAAAATTGGTTTGAGTTAGCACAAAACTTGTACCGACAGGGGTGGAGAACTGATATGAAACAGAAACTAATGCATATTCATAAGAAAAAACAACAAAAGTTATAAATAGTTAGTCTAAACCGGGGATGGGCAAACTACAGCCCGCAGGCTGGATCCGGCCCCTCGGGGCTTTCGATCTGGCCCGCGGGATTGCCCCCCGTGGCGTCGCAGCCCCACGCCACTCTCAGAAGCGGCCCTCAGGTGGGGGGGCAGAGGGCTCCACGTGCATTGCCCTTGCCTCCAGGCACCCCACCACCCCGCAACTCCCATTGGCCGGGATTGGGGAACCGCGGCCAATGGGAGCTTCAGAGGAGGTACCTGGAGGCTTCCTGGAGCGGCACAGGGCCAGGGCCAGGGCAGGCATGCAGGGAGCGTGCCCTGGCCCCGGTGCGCACCACTGCCACCCCGGAGCCACTTTAGGTAAGCGGCGCCGGGCCGGAGCTCGAACCCCTCCTGCACCCCGCCCTCCAACTCCCTGCCCTAAGCCCCCTGCCTGCACCTCACACCCCAACTCCCTGTCCTGAGCCCCCTCGTACACTCCGCACTCCTCCTGCACCCCAACCCCCTGCCCTGAGCTCCCTGCTGCACCCTGCACCCCTTGTGCACCCCAACCCCCTTCCCTGAGCCCCCCCATACACCCTGCACCCCTCCTTTGCCCCAATCCCTTGCCCTGAGTCCCTTCCTGCACACCGCACCCCCTCCCACACCCCCTCCTGCACCCCAAACCCCTGCCCCGGCCCTGCATACAATTTCCCCACCCAGATGTGGCCCTCAGCCCAAAAAGTTTGCCCACCCCTGATCTAAACAAAGGGAAACTGAAGAGGTGTATTTGTCTGGTGCTGGAGACGTCTGTGTGGTGACTATCCAGATGAGCGTCCCACTTGTGTGTAATTGATCACTACTTACTCAGCAGATAAAGGCTTCATTCTTTGATGCAGTAGCACTTAAAATGCTTCTTAGGCATTTTAATTTTTTTTTTAAACTTGAAGCAGTTGTTAGGCCAAGAGCATACACAGTAATATATAATAGAATCAATTCCTTCCCAGCATTCATCCGGTTATTAATTCATTAATATAAATATTCCAGGCAACAGTGGCATAACACAGTTAACAAAAAGGATTGGATTTATTGTTTTGGAGCTTTTCTCCTAATGGTCTACTACTGCCCACACTTTTTCAACTGAAAGAAGAGTCAAATCAAGCAGGCTTTAGCTATCTGGGAATTGTATTCCATATACACTAAAATTAGATTAATCTGCATTTGATCCTGTGATATATAGTAATGGTTCATCTCCTACGTAAACTCATTGTCTATTTTACAATTCCAGATTTAAGCTTGCAACACTTCAATTATCAATACATATAATTACATGTACAGATTCCTCATTATATATTAATCTCAAATTTAATATTAATTAAAAATCCTTTCACTTTAAAACCTTGATTAAGAATGTTTATTTGCTGACCCTACATGTGACTGTAAATATTTCTTTCACAACTTTCAAAAATTCATTGACCTAACAATAATTTTATACAGATTAGGCACTGTATTTAATTATGAACCATTAACATATAGAAATTTAAATCCAAATGAATATTATCATTTGTCTCTACAGTATATAATTACTTTCACACAGCATCAACATTTTAATATGCTCTACAATTTTTAAAAAGTGTATGCGGTGTTGTGGTAGCCATGTTGGTCCCAGGATATTAGATAAACAAGGTGGGATAATATCTTTTATTGGACCAACTCCTGTTGGTGAGAGAAACAAGCTTTTTAGCCATAGAGCTCTTCTTCAGGGCTTGAAGTTTTGTGTGGCTTGATAGCTTGTCTCTCTCACCAAGCGAAGTTGGCCCAATAAAACGTATTACTTCACCCACCTTGTCTGTCTCATTTAAAAAATTTGATTTAAAATCAGAGGACCAAGTTGGAATAGGAAATTGATATAGCTCTTCCCAATACCTCTGAACTCTGTGAGGAAGTTTGGACTTATCTTTGAGCAAGAGAAGATAAGTTAGTTGTTTTAATCTTCCTTTTTGTTCTAAATAACCATCTGAAGTTTGGACATCATTTAGGACTGGCTAGAGCTGGTATCTCAGACTATCTTGTATCATCACCCTGTTTACAATTTGTCACAGGATATTTCACCATGGACCCGCATCTGTCTTCTGGACAAAAGTAGTTCAAAATAAGACTATTACTAATTCATCAGTCACTCTAATCATAGTTAGCTTTCATAATAATTTCCAAATTATTCATCTTTACACTGAACATGGACATATCGAAACATTATGAAACCTTCCATATGCTGAGCTTACAAATTATCTTAATGATCTGGAAGAGCTACTTGGGAATTCTTCTTGATCACTGATTTAACAGTCTCAAATATTAATAAATATGAATACATATTTGTATAAAATAGCTGTTTGGAAGATTTGTTTAACTCATCTGGGTACTGATTCATATTCCCACTCACCTTTTTACTACCTCAACAGACATTCTCTACCAGCCATATATTGTTTGCTCATTTTATTCATCCCACTATCTTCCAAATATAATATTTTAATCACAGTATTATATTTTAAACAACCTCTGTGTTTGCATATGTTAATACAGTAGCTTCCACTAAACCACCAACACTTATCAGCAAATACCACCGTTTCTGTTTGTACTTAGAACAGAACAACTGGTAAATGCTGACACGGAGACCACTATGTGTATACTATGATTCTTTATTGGATTATTTACTTTGCTTTGCATTATTTTTAAACATAAAACTGATCCAATTTTCCACACAATGTATTTTATAATGAGGATAACGGTTTAATTAAACTTAACCCAATAATATAATGTAGGAAAATATGTTTTCTGTAATTTAAGTAAAATAAAGGGGGCTTAGTAGCAAAGGGAAGGCTTAAATAAAAAATGTAACTAGCAAGATAAGTGGTAAAAGTGCTGAGCTCAAATTGTAGCTGGTAAGAGAAGAGAAGCCTGGAATTATCAAAACTGATTCTGACAAAGAAAAATTGTTCTGTGATGTAATACACTTATTGTGACCTTTAACATAACAATTTGAACTTGAAGAAAAGGGCCAAATCATAAAATCTTGTTTACTCAAAGCCAGAAAAGGGGTAATTTCCAAACTGCTCAAAACTGGTTCTTAGCTAAAGTGAACAATTGGCTCTGACATCACTTGTTTGTTAAAGACTATAAAAAGGTGAGCTCTTAGGGGGTTCATTACTAGTGTCTGCCTGTGCAAGCTGGAGACAACCATAGTTGGTTTGAGCATCCCAGAGCCTAGTCCCGCGATAAGCACCTGATCATTGTTTATAACTGTATTTTATTAGGGCGTGATGACTGCTTATGCATCTAAGGCACATTTGAAGCAACTGTATAAATACCATTCGGCCTTTGAATTTAATAAAAGAATTATGGCTATATTAATATTTGGTGGTATCCTGCATAAACAATAATATCAATAACCTTCTCCACCAGGAGAAGCTCACCCAGAGCTATAACAGCTGGATATTGATTTCTTCATACACCCTCGTTCAGAAACTGACAGTCTGAATTACTACAAATTATCACTATGTTGGGAATAATTACAGTAATAATTAATTATAGATACAAATCTTCGGATAGATGATTAACTTATAGTACGTTTCCTGATAAAGGGACACATTGCCATCAGCACACTGTGGGTGCACAGGGGATGAGGGACACAAAGAACCTTCCCCTTGGACATCCTGTGCAAGAATAAAGGACGGTTGCAATCCCTGGCCTCTAGAGAAAAACTTCTCTTCAAACAAAGAAAATACTCTCTTCATGCACCGCCAAAGGAGACAAGAAGAAAGGTAGTAGCATAGCTTTGATCCTTTCCACAATCAGACTATGGGAGTACACTGCACCATTCTTCAGGATGATAGAGAACAGACTCTTCATCTGGACACCAAGAGAAAGAAGAACTCCCCACAGCTTCCCTGAGACAGTGCAGCTTCATATGAGCTCATACTGGGGACTGAGGCTAAATGTCACAATCTAGCCAACAGATACTTTTTGGGGAAAGGTGGCAAACAACAGTGATATTTAAAAGAATTACATCACATGCTATTCTGTATTTGTTTTCTTCTATTTATTAAATATTGTTTAATTATTGTTTAATATTTTGTTTAATTATTAAATTCACTACAATTAGGACATATATAAGAACACAACCAGCTCTGCTTTTATCAGGGACTCATGCATAATAAATTGTAAATTTAAATTGCAAAAAGCACTGACTTTTCACTTAAGCAGTCTATTCCCTCAATATAGGGTGTGCATATTTCCCATTACCATCAGCAACAATCACACACACCCATCAAAAGAAGAGTAGATTACCCTATGTGCTATGCCCATAAACGTGCTTGGATTCTTGCTGAACAGTCCCCAACCCAAAAAGTTTATAACCTGACCATGAATGCTTCTTGGTGTAGATTTGCAGAGACTATGGCCTGCATTTCCCACGCTCAGAAAGCCAGGCTCGGGGGATCATCTAGTGTGAAAGGTGTCTGCTGGTGGAATCTCTCGGGAAGCAGGTTGGAGAGCTACAGGAGGAGGTGGCTAGGCTGAGGCACATCCGTGCCCACGATGATTTAATTGAGAGTATTCCTATGGAGATGTCCAAGGGCAAATGTGGTGGCTTACCAAATAGATGTTAGTACTTTTCGAAGCATAGGGACATGGAAGGAAATATCTGTGAAAGCAGCCAATCACCAAGACAAACAAGTTTGTTTACATTTGCAGGAGTTAATGCTGCCAGCTTCTTGTTGACCATGTCACCTGAAAGTGAGAACAGGCGTTCTCATTGCTTTGTTTTAGCTGGCATCGCAAGATGTTTACATTCCAGATGTGCTAAAGATTCATATGTCCCTTCATGCTTCAACCACCATTCCAGAGGATATGTGTCCATGCTGATGACGGGTTCTGCTCAATAACGATCCAAAGCAGCGGGGACCGACACATGTTCACTTTCATCATCTGAGTCAAATGCCACACGCAGAAGGTTGATTTTCTTTTTTGGTGGTTCGGGTTCTGTAGTTTCCACATTGGAATGTTGCTCTTTTAAGACTTCTGAAAGCATGCTCCACACCTCATCCTGCTCAGATTTTGGAAGGCACTTCAGATTCTTAAACCTTGGGTCCAGTGCTGTAGCTAGCTTTAGAAATCTCACATTGGTACCTTCTTGCATTTTGTCAAATCTGCATTGAAAGTGTTCTTAAAATGAACATGTGCTGAGTCATCATCCGAGACTACTATAACATGAAATATATGGCAGAATGCAGGTAAAACAGAGCCAGAGACATATAATTCTCCCCCAAGGAGTTCAATCACAAATTTTATCAATGCATTATTTTTTTAACGAGCGTCATCAACATGGAAGCATGTCCTCTGGAATGGTGGCCGAAGCATGAAGGGGTATATGAATGTTTAGCATATCTGGCACGTAGATACCTTGCGACGCTGGCTACAACAGTGCCATGCGAACGCCTGTTCTCACTTTAGATGACATTGTAAATAAGAAGTGGGCAGCATTATCTCCTGTAAATGTAAACAAACTTGTCTGTCTTAACAATTGGCTGAACGAGAAGTAGGACTAAGTGGACTTGTAGGCTCTAAAGTTTTACACTGTTTTGTTTTTGAGTTCAGTTATGTAACAAAAAAAATCTACATTTATAAGTTACACTTTCATGATAAAGAGATTGCACTACAGTACTTGTCTGAGGTGAATTGAAAAACACTATTTTGTTTATTATTTTTACTGTACAAATATTTGTAATAAAAAATAATATAAAGTGAGCAGTGTACTGTGTTGTAATTGAAATCAATATATTTGAAAATGTAGAAAAACATCCAAAAATATTTAATAAATTTCAATTGGTATTCTATTGTTTAACAGTGTGATTAAAAATACGATTAATCGCTATGAATTTTTTTGAGTTAATCGCATGAGTTAACTGCGATTAATCGACAGCCCTATTTATTTTCTCTCTATATAAGCATATTTGATGCAGTGGACAAAGAAATTTTCATTTAGTTTCCAAAGGGCAGGAAAGAATTAATATTATTCATATGAGTGAATTGTGTTCTGGTAACAATCAGTTATACAGAATTAGAAAAATCAGTGGAAAAGACCTACAGTACTAGGTTATCTAGTACATACCTTCTACTAATGGAACAATGCTCCTCACAAATATCCATAAATCTCTCGTGTAACAATATCATTTATACTTAATCCTTCTTAATGTAAAAGAAGGTTCTAGATGTTCTTGGTTCCAGAGCCCTTTACCTAAGAGTACTTTTGCAATAAATTTATGAGAGACTGTATATAATCCCAGGCTAGTAAATAATGCTAGTAGATCTTATCAATATTTCAAGCAAACAAGTCTTGGAGCAAACTTCTAATCACTTCCCACCAAAGTATTCATAATCCAACATGTTCTATTAGCAGCAGGACCTGTGATTCTAACCTCTCGGTCCTATTTTGGAACACTTAATGAAGAAATATTTTTTACAAAAACAATTAGGTTTTAAGTCATTTATACTGTAAAAACATAACAGATGACAGAAAAATAGTCCCAAAACTCTTATCTCCAACAAGACCACTCTTGCCTTCCTGCCTACTCCTATGATAGCCCTCCTTTCTGTACGGCAAACATCCTCAATCTCTTGCTTCAAAATCCCTCTTCAAAATCAATCTTTCATCCTGCTTCCCATTCCTTTCCCCCCTACTATGGTATTTACATCTCTTATCTCTTATTAACTCAATCTCTATCTAAAAACATTAAAATGTGATCTTTGGGTTACTATATACTGTAAATATTACTCCACAGAAGTTTTATTTGTTTTAATCCTCATCCCTCCTTTTCCTATACTTTTTCTCTGTCACCTTCAAGTTTTATAACTGTCCAAGTAAGATTGTTAGCTCTTTGGGGAGGCAAGTGTCTTTTTTTAACCTCTAAAAACCCCTTCCCCTTTCTTTGTGTAATAAAGGTGGCAAAAAGCTAACTACTAAGAAAATCAAAACTGGCAACTAACAAAAAATAGTTAACCGTATTTTAACCCCTCTCACCCACTAATTTAAAGAAGTTGGTGCATTGCACCACCATGCAGAAAACAAAAGCTATGTAAACACAAGTGTCTAGAAACTGGAAGATGAAGACATGCTGCCTATATTATTTATCATGTGTGCCATTCCCTGTTAGCAAATCTCAAACTATTTATTACATATATTTTATGTCATATATTAACCCTTTCTAACTACTAGAGGGAAGCTTTGAGGTCTAAGCAAAATGGTGAAGACAGAAAAACAAAAACCTCACAACATTTACACATAGGAACTGGATTTTTCTCCTTGATCAAATCCTTTCAATTCCTGTCTTTTTTTTTAATCATCTGAAAATTATAGTTACCATAAAGTTTATTTAGAAGCAGAATAACTATTGGTAGTTACTGAAGGAATGACCAAAAGTCCAGGAAGTGATCTGATTCATTCTGTCATCAAGGTACTGAAGGTGAAGTGTTAATTTAATACTAGTTTCCAAATATTTATTTTGTACAAGGAGCAACAAACAAACCAGTGGATAATCATTTGAAATAACCTGAAAACATAATTTCTAAACTTGTATCTTTTTAAATTTGATAAACTGATTATGTGCACTGTGGGATGAGCTGGGTGCATGAACTCAAACACACACAGTAACTAATAACTCAGTGGTCCCCAACCTTTCCGAGTGGTGGGCGCTGGACGACTAGCCGCCGAGGAACGTGGCCACCAGACAAGCAGCCACTGAAATGCCGCTGAGAAGCAGCGTCATCAAGAGGCGTCGCCACCGAAATGCCGCCGAAAATCAGCGACATTTCGGCGGCATCGCTTCATGACGTTGCCGCTTCTCGGCGGCATTTCAGCAGCTGCTTGTCCAGCGGTGCACATAGATGCCCCGACGGGCACCGCATTGGGGACCACTGTAATAGCTGAAAGCCTATGCTGTGAGATGGCTGTAATTCATAAAGTAATACGTGTAAAAAAATCTAAAAACAGCTGAGAACTTAAAACCTAGTTGGTAACAGACCACAAATCTCAGTGATCACAGAATCATAGAAGTGTAGGACTGAAAGGGACCTCGAGAGGTCTTCTAGTCCAGTCCCTTGCACTCAAGGAAGGACTAAGTATTATCTGCCATCCCTGATAGGTATTCAACATTGGAGTGTTTTAAGAGCAGATCGTACAGAGATTCCACAACCTCCATACACAATTTATTCCAGTGCTTAACTATCTTGACAATTAGGAAGTTTTTCTTAATATCCAACCTAAATCACCCCTGCTGCAATATAAGCCCATTGCTTTTTCTCCTAGTCTCAGAGGTTAAAGAGAATTTTTTTTCTCCCTCCTCCTTATAACAACCTTTTATGTACTTGAAAACTGTTATGTTCCCCCTCACTCTTCTCTTCTCCAGACTAAACAAACCCAATTTTTTTTTAATCTTCCCTCATAGGTCATGTTTTCTAGACCTTTAATCATTTTTGTTGCTCTTCTTTGGACTTTCTCCAATTTGTCCACAACTTTCCTGAAATGTGGCACCCAGAACTGGACACAATACCAGGGCGGAGTAGAGCAGAAGAATTGCTTCTCGTGTCTTGCTTACAACACTCCTGCTAATACATCCCAGAATGATGATTGCTTTTTTTGCAACAGTTTTACACTGTTGACTCATATTTAAGCTTGTGATTCACTCTGACCCCAGATCCCTTTTCGCAGGACTTCTTCCTAAGTATTCATTTCCCATTTTGCATGTGTGAAACTGATTGTTCCTTCATAAGTGGAGTACTTTGCATTTTATCCTATTTACTTGAGACCATTTCTCCAGTCTGTCCAGATCATTTTGAATTTTAATTCTATCCTCCAAAGCACTTGCAACCCCTCCCAGCTTGGTATCATCCACAAACATTATAAGCGTATACACTCTATACCGTTATCTAAATCATCGATGAAGATATTGAACAGAACCGGACCCCGGACTGATCCCTGCAGGACCCCACTTGATATGCCCTTCCAGCTTGACTGTGAACCATTGATGACTCCTCTCTGGCAATGGTTTTCCAACCACTATGCATCCACCATATAGTAGCTCCATCTAGGTTGTATTTCCTAGTTTGTTTATGAGGTCATGCAAAACAGTATCAAAAGCCTTACTAAAGTCAAGCTATGCCACACCTGCCGCTTCCCCCTTATCCACAAGGCTTGTTACTCTGTCAAAGAAAGCTGGTAGGTTGGTTTGTCATGATTTGTTCTTGACAAATCCATCCTGGCTATTACTTATCACCTTAGTACCTTCTAGATGAAGACTGAACCTGATTATAATCCAAATAAAAAGAGCTCTCAAGTCATGCTTGTAGCTGTCTCCATCGCTTCACACTAACTCAACAGACATTCTAGGCTTCACAGCGATGTTATGGGTTATCATGTGTGCTGCTTGTGTTGATTTTGTGTCTGGAGGAAATATCCTGGGAAATTTGTGTTCATTTATGAGGGTGGCAAATGAGTGTGTGCGCTGCAGTGATGGGCTGTGTGTGTTTGGGGTTAATGTGTATAAATAATGGTGTTGTGTGTAGGTCTTATTGTGCTGGGAGAATTATATGAGCTGCTCTAGTGTGGCAGCTGAGCCAAGTAATCCATTCTCCCTCATACAACCAATGAAATTGTCGTATGCAAATTACCTGTAGAGTAATTGGTTGAGTTACCTCTGATATTACAATGGTTTAGGACTCTTGGGATAGCATAGATACATGCCTTATTGTAGCTGTATACCACACAGGTGTAATTCATAAAGTCAAAATAGTTAAGAAGTTAAAAACTTGACAGTAACAGACTGTGAAACCCAGTGATGGTGCAATCTGGTGATATTTTGAACAAAACACTCTCAATCATGCTTGTAGCTGTTTCCATCATTTCACAATGACTCAACGGACATTCTAGGCTTCATAGTGACACAGAGTGTCATTTCTGGAATCTTATTATACAGTCAAAAAGGATGCCACATTTTGAGAGACATACTTACATTCCTTGCAAGCTTTCTGCTGTTAAATTATTCCACATGATCTCATTAGCTTGAAGATTTTCATTTTCTTCCAGTAAAGATGTATCAAACACTATTTCTTGTTCTACATTCTCTGGTGACCTGTTAAGTATACAAATAACTTAAGATTTATATTACACAATATATGTATACACACACACACACACTCTAAGTGTAGCTCAGAAGCTAAATATTTGTTCCTTTCCAAAATGATTATATCAATAAAAAGCATATTTCAATCATACTGAAAACAAAAGAAGATCGAAGATTGGAAACATGCTCGCTTTCCTTCAAAATAAGAGTGGTTTTAAAAAACACACTAGAAAATAAAATACAATACTTTTCCTTGGATTAAGATCATTACATAACTAAGGGTTTTAATAGAATTCCATATGGGTGTATGGGTACACAATAACTGATCCAGTTGCAAGTTTAGGACTAACTAATAATATGAATATTAATCTACATATTAGTAACTGAGATAAAATAAAAATGCATGCACATAATTCCAAGAACTCACTGGGACTACTTACCTGAGTAACAAATGTGCAAGATCAGATCCATAAAGAACAAATAAAACTTATTCTTAAGACAAACTTTGCTTGAAATAATGTAGCACATAGCTAATGTTGTGTATCACATAGCTGTGACTCAGAATTTCTAGCTCCCACAATTGTGTCTGCTTACATATTTTTATCAGTAATTATCAGAGTTTAATATTTTCTTTTTTTAAAAACTTATTGCTGCATTTAAGACTTCTTTATCATTTAACTAAGTCCTTGGACAGTTTACATACATGGAGATAGACAGATCAGACAATCTTACAAATAAGGATAAAGCATTACAGTCAAGTAGCAATTTAAATGAACCCAACTGAAAACAAACTAAGCATATACCATTTTTCAGTATTAACGCTTAACACAGAATATGGTTTCTTCTTGAGAGGTAAAAATGAATAAAAGGATTAGAATGGAAAGTTTATACCTGTGAGCTTCTATGAAGCTATTGTACTCTGAGTTAGGGTCTATCTGTTCAACAGAAGTCTGGATCTCTTTATGGACATTCACTATCTCTTCTGTTACAAGACTGGTGATCTGACTGAATTCATCAAGGATTCCTTTTCTGGGGGGAAAAATAACATAATTCATAGATTCAAAGGCCCGAAGGGACCATTATGATCATATAGTCTAACCCCGTGCATAACACAGGCCATAGAACTCCACCAAAATAATTCCAAAAGCATATATAATGTATAACATAGCATGTTTTTATGAACTAAGATTTTTTTGAAATATATATTTACAAACTAAAAACACAAATTCAGATATTTTCTTATTTTTTCTAAACCTTTAGTGTAAACCTTCATAATACTTGGCACTCTTTAATATACTAAAGAACTTAGTTTTAAGAATTTTAACCCTGAATTCAAAAAAAGGGGTAAACTTTTTTGTTCTTGTTCCTAGTTTTCATTCTTCATACAACAATTTTACTAATATTTAAAAATTCAGCGTGTTCTTAATATTCTTATTCTGTTCTGCTACTGCATTTTTAAGTTACATCTCTGTAGTAACTGATGTAAAATTAAACTATGATAACAAACAGAGTTGAGTGCCTTGCAGTTAGTTGTTCCTATAAATGGCTGTTCCAGCTGGCTACAGAGAGAGAGAGAGAGAGAGAGGAATCGGATTGTACATTATTGGAAGAAATAAAGGACCAAATTATGGCCCCTCCATCAAAGGCATTCTGTGAGAGGGAGGGCTCTGGGAGCATATTCCCTTCCACCACCCCAGTGCCTCCAAACAGATAACAGACAAATTAAGGAACCACTAACACAAGCAGCACTATTGGTTACTCATGACACCATATATCATTACCAAGGAACAACTGCAGCTGTACTTCATCTGAACCCCCCACTGATCATTTTATCATCAAAATGTAGAGCTTCAACATTGCCTCATTGGTTTAATAAAGAATGAGCTAGTTTAATCTAAGATAACAAAATATTGTATGTTTTATTTTATTACTAGATCACCAGAAAAAGCACACGCATGCTCATGTCACATTTCAACATATATACAACAGTACATAAGGAAGTGTTATTTACTTCTTCTCATAACACAAGAACTAGGGGGTCACCAAATAAAATTAATAGACAGCAGGTTTAAAACAAACAAAAGGAAGTATTTCTTCACACAGCGCACAGTCAAGCTGTGGAAATCTTTGCCAGAGGATGTTGTGAAGGCCAAGACTATAACAGGGTTCAAAAAAGCACTAGATAAGTTCATGGAGGATAGGTCCATCAATGGCCAGAAGCTGGGAATGAGTGACAGGGAATGGATCTCTTGATGATTAGCTGTTCTATTCATTCCCATGGGGCACCTGGCATTGGCCACTGTCGGAAAACTGGATACTGGGCTAGATGGACCTTTGGTCTGACCCAGTATGGCTGTTCTTATATCTACCAAACCAAAAAACCCAACAGCAGGAATATTTAATTTTTGGCATTCCATAGCCATTTTCTATTTTACCTTTTTACACTTTCAATATTAACTTCAGCTATCACACTGTGTTCAGAAGGAAGACAACAAAAAATTTAAATACTGATCACTACTGACCAACCAGAGTGGAGTGCACAGAAGGATCATTAATCTATTTTCCTTGTGATCATTTTTCAAGTAGATGCTTAATGAACCTCAAAAATGTTGCTTGCCTGGATTTCCTCACTATTTGAGTAAACAGTGGAGGTAAGAAAAAAATTAAAGTTCAATCTAATATTGGAAGATATTAAAAAAATTAAAAATACAAGGTACATGATTTATTTGAGATGAATGTAAAAAGAAGTGGGCATTCAGGAAAGCAAATATTTATACACGTCTTAAAAAATGATATTTGTAGAATGGGTTAATTGCCTATTTTCTATAATAGTTTCTGTGATAAAGATTTTCTTCCCTTCAGTTCTAGGCATTTTCTTCCATTCAATCATTAAGTTGAAGCTATACTACATCTTACCAATTCCCTATAGGGCCACCAGTCCATAAAACCAGGATTTTTCAACCATACCTCATGAAGGTGTCTCACCTCCCCCACACTAAAGCCACCCAGATCCTAGCCTGAAATGCCCTGAATCAGCAGCTTTGATTCTACCTTAGACTCAATGTTATCCAATAGTAGCAGTGTTTCAGTGGAACACCACTTTACAAAGAGTATTCTACTAAAAAGGTGATTATTTATAAATGGCACCTTTTTACTTACGAGATCTGATCCTGTGTGCATTCAGATATCCATGTCTACTTTAGTGACAAAACTAAATTTTTACTGCTTTATACTCCTGTTGGTCCTGCAGATAAGAGAGAAAATGCTGGAATCTATTCCAACTTGTGCATCAACAGAACTATTTATTAAAATTACAGAGATAAAGTGGGTGAGGTAATATCTTTTATCGGTCCAACTTCTGTTGGGGAGAGACACAAAGCTTTCAAGCTTACACAGACCTCTTCTTCAGGTCTTGAAAGCTTCTTTTCCACCAAATGAAGTTGGTCCAATAAAAGATATTACCTCACCCATCTTGTCTCTCTAATATCATGGGACCAATCCAACTAAAACAACACTGCAAACAACAATATTAAATTACAATCATTTACAGCTATGGACCTCCACTGATGCTACTGGGACTACACACTGGTGTAACTAAGGGCCTAAGGTGGCCCAAACACTCTATTACTGGTGATGATTAAGTTAAGAACTTGGCCTGATTCTCAAAAACTCTAGAGATTGTGTCAGCAGGGCTGGCAATTAGAAAATCCAACTTGTGTACATGTAAATTATGCACACTTTGGGAGGGATTTTCAAAAGCACTCAGTGTTGGTCTTACTCTCAATGGGAGCAGAGGTAGGCCAATACTCAGAGCTTCTGAAAATCCCACATTTGATATGAAGTTACTGCCAGAATCAACATGAAACCCTGCAGTGTCATTTTTAGATTAACTTTTCCAAGTAGTATCTCAATTGGGGTATGTACATAGTTTACCCACTACTGAATTTTTTTAATTATCAGGTCTCTAAAATAAGAACCCCAATCTGGGATTTTTTTAAAACTTGAAATGTACATGATATGTGTTGTTTCTCAGCACTTGCCTCCATTAGCTGATTGAGTGCAAAAACTGATGACAGAGTCACAACAGAAGCCATCTGAGACACTAGGATAACTAAGAAAACAATTTCTCCATGGTCTCTGTAGATCAATCCTGGGCAGCCAGGTGGAAGAAACTCCCAGCAGCTGATGGAGAAGTACAACTCAAAAAGTAGCTGGCTAATTTGGGTCAGATGGCTAACCTTCTCTCAAGACCCAAGGAGAGAAAGGAGCGGGTATGTCTACACTGCAATTAGACACCAGCAGCTTGCCCATGTCAGCTGACTCAGGCTCACAGGGCTCAGGCTGCAGGGCTATTTAATTGCAATGTAGACTTCTGAGCCTGGGCTGCAGCCTGAGCCCTGGGACCCTCCTACCTTGCAGGGTCCTAGAGCCTGGGCTCCAGCCTGAGCCTGTGTCTACACCACAATTAAACAGCTCCTTAGCTTACATCCCACGAGCCCAAGTAAGCTGGCATGGGCCAGCCACTGATGTCTAACTGCATTGTAGACACCCCCAAATGGCCCCGGGCTGGTACCATTGACAAGAATTGGATTTTTTCCCTGCCTCCTTTCCTACAGAGATCACAGAATTCTATTGTACCAAGTTAAGGAAGCAGCAATTTGCCCTCACCTATTCCTCTCTTTCTAGTCAGACATTAGCAAGGAAAAGGAAACAAGAAGATCAAGGAACAAGTTGTTTCGTACAAGCAGTTTAATTCCTGACAAGTTCTGATCTTAAAGGATCCCACAGTGTCCTCTCCATGGTCCTTGAGAATATGTACTTTTTTCAGGAGGCTTCTTCCTTCTTTTGCTATTCTAGTAGCTGCTCTCCTCGCTAACCCTAACCCCAAATTCCTCCAACTTGTCCTTGTGACTCACCCCACCAGTTGACAAAAACAAAAAACAAACAAAACTAAAACCAAAACAAACACACTATAAGCACTAGTGAGAATGGCTGCCGGGCCAGGATCAAAGAAGTCAATGGGAAAAGGTTTTGGGGGGAATTTTATATTTAAATGAATTTATGTACTGCTTGTTACACTAATCAGTGTGTCCAGACCAAGTCTATTGCATCCCAGGAACCGGGGGCATACCAGGAGGCAGGGCCGGCTCCAGGCACCAGCCTTCCAAGCAGGTGCTTGGGGCGGCAATCTGCAAGGGGCGGCAGTCCGTGTGTTTTTGCCCCCAAGCAGCGCGCCGAATTGCCGCCGCGGACGGCGGGGGCAGTCCGTGTGCCCTTAGGGTAGCACGCGCGTTTCCGCGGCGGCAGCAATTCGGCGGCAGCTTCTGTCTTCAGCCGGAAGAAAACAGAAGCTGCCGCCGAATTGCTGCCGCCGTGGAAACGCGCGTGCTGCCCTAACGGCACACACGGACTGCCTCTGCCGTCCGCGGTGGCAATTCGGCGCGCTGCTTGGGGCGGCAAAAACAGTAGAGCCGGCCCTGCCAGGAGGTATAAGGGCTAGAGAAAAGACTCATCAGAATCTGGTGTCCGGCAGGTCAAGCCTCTTTCTGAAAACCAGAGTGGAAGTGCCTAGGGAGCCAGACATGTCACTTTCTCACTGCTCAGAGTCCATGCAGGTTGAGCAAGACTGTTCCACATAAGCTGAAATGAGTGAGGCCATACATCTCGGGTATATTTTGCCTTTCTATTGCTCATTTGAACAGATATAAACTGAGTGCATTAAAGAACCACTCCTATTTCATGTAATCCCAGATGAGACATAAGGAAATCTAGGCAGCGATGAAGTGGACAGAAACAGTACATAAACATCAAATCACTGTGCTCAGCGATTGACACTACTGTCTGTGATTGAGATGAAAAGGGAGAAATCACATGACAAAATTAGGGACATCTGCAGGTTTAGCAAATATGAGTTTAAATTAAATGATTCATTTCAAAGTTTTAAAAATGAAGATTGAGGATTTACTCAAAAAAAACAACTAATAATTTTAGAAGTTTATAGGGAGAATGCCCTGTCTTTGACATGTCCACATATTCCCTTAAGCCTGAAAAACATGAAGTCCCATTTATTTGAATGGACTTTCTATAGAAAACTGCCACCAGAACAAACACTGACTTTTTTTGGCCATTCCATTTTATGCCAATAAATAACATTGGTTTATTATTTTCTAATAGTACTAAAATAAAAATTAAATGGAATATTAAATAAAATTGACATCATATTACAAATCAAAAGCAAAAGGAAAAGATTATCTTACAGTGCTTTAACCATTTCTTCTTGCATCTTCTGTAACGAATCAAGTAACAGAGGAAGTGTAGTGTCATAGTACTGGTGCTGATGTAACTGTGCTCCCTTCAGTGCCAACACATACTGATTATGCAGCATGTGAAGTTTCATAGTGGCTTTATCATAACGATCTTTGGCTTTTTCAGTCTCCTTTCCTGAAGGAAAAGAAAAAGGGAACATTCATACGATGATTTAACAGCACACTATTACATCACTGCTTGTTAATTATACCAGAAATGAAGTATTCACAATTGCATTTTAGATCCATGACAAATTCACCCCTTTTTGCACTTCTAAAACTTTAGGCAGATAGTTTAAAAAAGACTAACCCTGAGAATTCTTTTAATTCTTGCATTGGGCCAAATTCTGCTCTTCTTACGGATGGCAAAAACTCCCAATGACTCTCAAAACGCTTTTCCTCCACATTATCTTCTTTTGAAACTGGAGATTAACTCTCCTCCACACTAGAAAAATCCAACTGAAAATTATCTAACCAAAGACTCTGATTTACAGATCTGAATTCTTTATTCAAATCTCCCCTAAAGACCCTTTTAACTAACTATAGTGGGCACTTTCCTGTGCATCTCCAGTGTTTTGTCTTGTGTGTCTTTCTTTCAGGCCAAGATGCTGCAATAACCTCTATGGAGGCAGAGAGCTTCACCCATACAGAGCTTATTACAGGATCAGAGCCTTAGAATATAACCTCTCCAAGGCAGCAAGTGTTTTGATATTTGTGACACACTCTTGATAACAGTAGTGTCTTGTACAAAAGCAAGCATACGATCAATACTTAAGTAAATGATAATTAATCTCTCTCTAAGAGGCAACAACTACTACGGTTGCATAAATCAAAATACTTTAAAAAACACAAAACAACATTTGCATTTCTAGCGGTTTGAGATTGTAATATTTTTTAAACAGTTTCTGAAAATTACTTTGCCACTTAAAGTTCAATGGTCATGACCATTATAATGCATTTAAAAAAAATCACTATCTTATGGGTAAACAAAGCTTGTACTAAAGCTATCAATAAAACCCTTTGCCTCCAATCAGAAAAATTCAGACTGTGGAACCACATTTCCCAGCTTCGCAAAGACAGTAATTGTGCACAATTGTTTTAAAAGATCATTTGTTTTCAGGTAATAAAACAAATTTTCCAATTACTTACCTATTTTTTCCCATGTAGAAGGAACAGATTTCTCAGGCTATAAAGTGATCTAAATGAACCCTTCGCATTCTGTGTACCAAACAGAAATCATGTACATCTCCACACCCTCACTAGTCAACTCTTTATCTTAGGCACCTATGCTAACTACTTCACCTTCCACATCAGGATTGAATGAATTGCTAAACTCTCCAAAAATTAAATTGTTCGAGTTACATTTACATAGAACTCCTACTCTGCAGAGTCCACATTCTTAACTGAATACCTCTGTAGTACTTTTCTCAGGGTCACAATCGTTAGATGCTGTGTTTGCCCAAAGAAGAACTAGCGCCTCTACACTTAAGTTAGGTCGGCATAGCTATGTCAGTCAGGGGTATTAAAAATCCCACATCCCTGAGCTCCATATCTATTCTGACCTAACCCCCAGTGTAAAAGCAGGTTTATCGATGAAAGAATTCATCTGTCAATATAGGTGTCATTACGCAGGGAGGCAGTGTTCCAAAACCAATGGAAAAATATCTTCAGTCAGTATAGGTTGCATCTGCACTATGGGATTATGCCAGCATAGCTATGGCAGCCTACCTATGCCAGTAAAGCCTCCACAGCATAGACCAGGGGTCAGCAACCTTTCAGAAGTGGTGTGCCAAGTCTTCATTTATTTGCGGTAATTTAAGGTTTTGCGTGCCAGTAATACATTTTACATTTACAGTGGCCGGCAAATGGAACCCCAGACTGGCAACGGGCTGAGTGGACCGGCGGCTGGAACCCCAGGCCGGCAGCGGGCTCAGCTCGCTGCCGGTCTGGGGTTCTGTCCACTGGCCCTTGCCAGCCGGGGTCCCGGCCACCAGCCCCGCTCAGCCCGCTGCCGGCCCGGGAGTCCGTCCATCCAGGCCACCAGCGGGCTGAGCAGGGCCGGCGGCGGGGACCCCGGGCCAGCAGCAGCATGCCACAGTAAATCAGCTCGCGTGCCGCCTTTGGAACACGTGCCATAGGTTGCTGACCCCTGGCACAGACATACTCTTATGCTTCAACCAGAGAATGACTGTATTCCGCAGGCAAAATAAAACCAGCAGGCAGTTGTTTTTAATTTTTGTAACTGTTATATTCACTGTACATCTCTTGGAAAAAAAGAACACCTTTTGCAGAACAACATAGAAATCAAAATACCTAACATTCTTTTGAGAGTTTCCATATACAGAACTGCCACACTACCAATATTTTGCTACATGCAAATTATGATATATATAGATATATGCAGCTGTTCACCCAATGCACCATGATGACCAAATGCACAGCTGAACATATTCGTGTTGATCATCATCACAACCACATTGCTGCAGAGACCCTCAGTATTGCAACACCCTCAGAAACACTACTACAAAGGACAAATTATTCCTTTTATCTCTAACTCAGATATGTAATTGCTTTCCATAAATGATTCCTTTATGACACATCACAACTCATTTCAGAATAAATCACACTATCAGTATGCACCCTCAACTTTTAACTAACAGCTTTTGGACCCACTATTAATATAAAGAACTCAACTACAACACTATATCTAGATTGAATTTTTTTACCAATAGAATTCAGCGAAACAACATGCACAGTTGATCAACTTGTCAATTAGCAGTGAGGAAAACATCCAAGTTCTCTTTATCTGTATAATTAATTTCATAAACAGACCTAATTATAATTCTATTGCCATCACTTGTTGACAAATCTGTTTAATGTTTATAGTAATAGACTGCATATACAATATGTTGTGCTATAAACATTATTATAAAGCTGGCAAAATTCAATTATGCAAGTTTGACATTTGCATGAGAATCTGGAGTGCTTGTTAAACTATTCTAGGAAGTCAATTATTTCAGTTTTTATTATGAACTTTTTAAGTGTTTATTACATATGATATAAACATTATACTGTACAACATGGTAGTCCACTATTTTTAAAAAGTATTTTATTTCAAAAATTAAAGATGGCAAATGGTCTCAGCATCATTCCAGTCCTTACACCTATACATTCTGCGGTCCTGTGCCTTCTACAGCCTAATATTTACTCTGAATAAAACAGCAGAGAAACTGAATTATTACATTTCTTTACAACCATTAATATATTCAGCTCACTTTCAAAATGTACACTTGAGTTTTACATTAAGTCAAAGAGCAAACAGTTCAAAGAACCTGAGTCTCAGAAAATAAACAATGTGAAAAATTTTATTCTATTTCTGTATTTGCAGACATACTGTATCATCAAGTGTAGGTTAATATGCAAGAAAGTGACTCAGATTCTCCTTTTTCTCTTCTGTATCCTATAACCTTTTATACTTCATCGAAAGCTAGAAGTTAAAGCTCAAATTTGGAGAGGTGCTAAGTACCTGCAGCTACCACTGACAAAAAAAGAATTCACATGTTCAACACTTCTCCAGATTTGGACTATTTGGTTCATATAGCAAAATCCTGAATTCATGTAAGTCAATGACAAAACACCCATTGACTTCAATGGAGCAAGGAATTCAGTCCTATACTCTGCAGCTAGATATTTGTTACACAAAGTTAAATATACAAATCAAAAAGTGACAAGTACATACATAATATGCTGATGGATGCTACAGAAAACCTTTAGAAGGATAGACAAGTTCTATCACATATACCATTTCCCCAGCTAACTAAAATGTTACGAAATTGTTACACTTCTATTTTCAATTCAGCTACATGATAATGTACATCCGACTAATAATACATAAATAATTGGCGTCGCAAGCCTGGGAGGCGGGAGAAGTGGAGCGGCCGCTGTGCTGGGAGAGGGAGTCTGAGCTGCACGTGTCAGGGCACCGCCGGCAGCCCAGCCCAGGAACGCTGTAAAAAAAAATTGGGGGCACCGCTTTTTGGCACCCCCAAATCTTGGCGCCCTAGGCAATCGCCTAGTTTGCCTTAATGGTAGCGCCGGCCCTGCTTGCATCACGATAGAAAAGTAGCCCTTTCTGTTGCTGTACTCTGTGGCAAGATGGTTTGGTGCCAAAATAGGGATATGCGTGCAGTCTATCATTCCACCGCAGTTCGGAAATCCCATTGCTGCAAATCCATCTAATATGTCCTGCACGTTCCAAGAGATGCAGGAGGCGATTTATGACCCCCATATACTTGTATGACAACAGCACTTGCAGTGGATTTTCCAACTCCAAATAGATTTCCTATTGACCAGTACCAATTTGGCAATGCTAGTTTCCACAGTGCGATCGCCACTTGCTTCTCCACGGTCAATGCAGCTCTCATGTTATTGTCCCTGAGCTCATAGGCACCGACTCCATGGATGCTCCAGGGCTGGAGCACCCACAGGGAAAAAATGGTACTGAGCACCCATCAGCAGCCCCCCTATTACCTCCCCCGCCTCCTCCAGTGCCTCCCGGCAGGCCCCACAAATCAGCACCTCCTTCTCCCTCCCCGCGCCTCCCGCCCACCGCAATCATGCAGCGGCGTGCAGGAAGCTGGGAGGGGAGGAGGGAGGAGCTAGGACATGGCGCGCTCGAGAGAGGGGGCAGAACTGGGCAGGAAGAGGTGGGGCAGGGGTGGAGCGGACTGGGGGTGGGGCCTGGGGCAGAGCCGGAGGTCGAGCACCCCCCAGCACTTTGGAAAGTCGGCTCCTGTGCCTGAGCTGGGAGACTGGACCATGCTCAGTGCACAGAGGCAGGAATGTGACCTTGTGGATCTGAGAGTTCTGCAGCCACTGATCATCATCCCAAGCCTGCATTATGATCAATTCATATTTGATCTCTCACTCCTCATCTCCAAAGGAAACCTGCACAACATTTTCAAAAGACAAGCCTGGGAGCTTCAATTCATAACTTTGCTAGACACTAAAAATCATGAACTGGAGAGAGAGATTGAATTTATGGCTTATTACAACAATCTATAACCCAATAACAAGTCCTACCAGCTGCCTCCCCCACCCCTTCCTTTCCTCCTATGACTGGAAGGGTGTTAATGGGCCTCTTCACCTTAAATGGTCCCTTGAAATGTGTGTTAACAACTCATGCTAAACTATCTGCTCCACACTGTATTTAGCTGTAACACTGAATATGTTTCCCAGACCTGAAGAAGTGCTCTGTGTAAATACGAAAACTAGTCTCTCTCACCAACTGAAGTTGTTCCAATAAAAGATTACTTCACACACTTTGGGCTTGTGTACACTGGCAAGTTTTGTTGCCAAAAACTGGCTTTTGGCGACAAAACAGCGGTAGCGTACACACTGCAATGTGACTTTTTTCGAAAAAAACACCTAGTTTTGGTCACAAAAAACTTCCACCCCTGCGAGAGACTTTTGTCTTTTCCCCTCCCTTTATTGTCAACAAACATGCAGTGTAGACACCACAGGGTTTTTTTCGATTTTATTGGCCTCCAGAAAGTATCCCACAATTCCCATGCTGCCGCTCTAGTCAGCAGTTTGAACTCCGCTGCCCTGCAGCCAACCCGCCCCTGCTCCTTGCAAGGCCCGGGAATTTTAAATCTCATCTCCTGCTTGCTGGCTTCCCAGAGAAGCTTCCCAGGTGAGCATGGCTGGCTATCGCACCAAATGCACTCCCGCTTGGACCACCGCCGAGTTGTTGGATCTGATCAGTATATGGGGAGAGGAGTCTGTTCAGTCGCAGCTGTGAGTGACCCGCAGGAATTGGGACACATATGGGCAAATTTCTCGAGGCTTGTGTGAAAAGGGCTATGATCGGGACACGCAGCAGTGTAGAGCGAAGATAAAGGAGCTGAGGCAGGTGTACCATAAGGTGCGGGAGGCGAACCATCGCTCCGGTGGTGCACCTAAGACTTGCTGCTTCTATAAGGAGCTGAATGCTATCCTCGGTGGTGACACCACCTCCATCACCGATAGCCCCGTGGATACTTTGCAGGCAGCAGAAAGACTGGGTAACCCGCAGGCTGAAATTCTGGATGAAGAAGTCGAGCTAGAAGAGGATGTGGTGCTCCCAGCGGGGTCGCCTGGTGGGGCAGACAGCCAGGAACTTTTCTCCACTCCAGAAGTGCTCAATGGGGAGCAGGAAGCAGATGAGATGCTGGGTAAGTTGCTGTGGCTTGTGTAGGGAATCAAAAAGTGGGATGCAGGTAATGTTTTCTGTGAGCTGGACATTGCCCTGTGTAGCTAGTCTGCATGGTCAAGCAGGGTGTCGATGGACATCGAGACCTGCAGGGAATCCTCCAGAGGGAGGCTCTGGAAAGTTTCAACTAGGTACTTGTTAATCCTCTGCCACAGATTCCAAGGGATTGCAGCCTTGTTAGTTCCCAAAATGTAGGAAACTGTATCATGCCATTTAGCAATCACTGGAGCTGGGACCAAAGTGGCACATAGCTGAGCTGCATATAGACCAGGGTGAAAGCCTCAAGCATTCAGCAGCTGTGCCCTGGTTTCTCTGGTCACCCGCAGCAGCGAGATGTCAGCCATCAGGTTGGCCGCCTGTGAAAAAGTGTTTTTAGAATGAGTTCCCTGCAAAGCTGCCCTGCAAGCCGTGACCTTTTTGTCCGTACGCACAACCACCTTCCCCCCCACTCCCAACACTCACCATGATTGGGGTGTGCTCGCGGAGCTGTGTGCCTGCCTAGAGTCTCAGAGAAAAAGTGATTTCTACTAGCAAAATGCTCTTTTTACTAAAATGTTTCAATCATTTGCTGGAATGTAACAATCCCTCTACTGTTCAGCACAGACTTTGAAGAACATGCTACGCACCCCCGTGAACCGGCTTCGGCAGATAAGAAAAAACCCTAGGCGCAGCAAAGAAGACATGTTCCGGGAGGTGCTGCAGCGTGATGAGACACAGACCAGGGAACGGAAAGAGTGCTGGGAAGCTGAAAGGCAGGACAGAAAAGAGAATGCTGCATTTGCTAGGCAAGCGACAGAGCAGATGATAAAAGTTATGGAGGATCAGACAGAGATGCTCAAGTCTTTGATATAATTGCAGACTGAGCAGATCCGTGGCCAACCTCCACTGCAGCACATGCAGATGCACAATTCTTTGCCAACTCCACCCCCCTCTATGCCCACACATTCTTTTTCACTTCACAGCACTCCTGAGTTTTCCCATCACTCCACCCCATCTCACAGTTTACACAATGAAAGCTGGAGCTACACACAGTTGTGAGGTTTTACCCTTTTTAACAATAAATAAAGGCTAAGGTATTTAATGGTACAGTGTTTTTATTCTGTGTTCTACAAAAGCGTATAGCAATTAGTTCACTCTGGGGAACAGGCTTCTAAAGCATTGTGTTGCATGGATCTTGGGCCCCAAAACTGTACATGGATGCACCAGGGAAGCAACTCCAATGCAGACATGTGTTAGTGCCCCTCATTGTCAAAGTGGTTCCTCAAAGCCTCTCTGATGTTCATAGCAGCCCTCTGGGCTCCTCTGACAGCCCTAGCATCTGGCTGTTCAAACTGTGCAGCCAAGCGCTCCGCCTCAGTGCTCCACACCTGAGCAAACATTTCACCCTTAGATTCACACAGATTATGCAAAGTGCAGCACGCGGCTATGACCACGGGAATATTATCCTCGGTAAGGTCTAGCCTGCCATTGAGACACCTCCAGCAAGCTTTCAAACGGCCAAAGGCACATTCAATTACCATGCGGCACCTGCTCAGCCTGTTGTTAAAACGCTCCTTGCTGCTGTCCAGGTGCCCTGTGTAAGGTTTCATGAGCCAGAGCTGTAAGGGGTAAAATGGGTCTCCCAGGATTACTACGGGCATTTCCACATCCCGCACTGTGAACTTGTGGTCTGGAAAAAAAGTCCCTGCCTGCAGCTTTCTGTATAGGCCACGGTTCCTGAAGATGGGGGCATCATGCACCTTTCCAGACCAGCCTGCATTGATGTCCATGAAACGCTCCCGGTGATCCACAAGTGCCTGCAACACCATGGAGAAGTATCCATTCCTATTGATGTATTCAGAGGCAAGGTGGTCTGGTGCTAAAATTGGAATGTGTGCACCATCAATCACCCCGCCACAGTTCGGGAAACCCATCTCTGCAAAGCAATCCACTATTTCATGCACATTTCCCAGAGACACGGTCCTATGCAGCAGGATGTGATTTATTGCTCTGCACACTTGGAGTAATACAACCCCAACAGTTGTACTCCAAATTGATTTGTGACTGACCGGTAGCAGTCTGGATTCGCCAGCTTCCACATAGCAACTGCAACACGCTTCTCTACCGAAAGGGCAGCTCTCAATCTGATGTCCTTGTGCCGCAGGTCGGGGGACAGCTCAGCACATAGCTCCATGAAGGTTGCTTTTCGCATCCTAAATTTCTGTACCCACTGGTCATCATCCCACACCTGCATGACAATGCGATCCCACCAATCAGTGCTTGTTTCCCTAGCCCAAAAGCGATGGTCTGCCGTATGCAGCTGCTCTGTGAATGCACAAAGCACGGATAAGTTGCTGCCATCCATATCACACTCGGGTGCCTGCGATTCATCCTTTGCTAACTTTGCGAGTAACTCTGCGAGTAACTGTGCTGCCATGCGCGATGTCCTCACGACATCTAACAGCGCATAGGAGAGAAGTGCAGGATCCATCCTCTCTCACTGCAGATGCTGGCACGCACTACAAAGAATGACAATTGGAAAAAACAGCACGAAAGGAAGCCAGAAAACTTTGGAGGGGTGGGACACAAAGCGGTGCATGACGGTACATTTTGCACATCCCAGGATGCGCCACGTTCCGTTTCCACATTCCCACACCTAGTGAAGGATGGTGTCGCTAGGCACTGTGGGATACATATCCACAGTCCATTGCTCTCGCTGTGGACAAAGGTGCCCCGAATGTGGACATGATCTGTCAACAGAGGGAGTAAATGTAGACATGCTTTCATTCTTTTTATAGCATAATGTTTACAAAACACTGTTTATTTCTGCATTATTTGTGAGTGAGTAACTGTATATGTATCATGTATTCCTTTTTTTTTAACCCTTACATACTCCAAAGAGTCACTGCCCTCTAGCTCAAAATTATAAAGATATCTTGGGTCCCAAAAATAAATTATTGGCAGCTGTAGCTAAGAAAAATAATTTCTAGAATAAACTGAAAATATTATGCAATGCTTCTCCGTAGTAGGTTTGGTAATGGGAGCCAGCAGCTGATGATTCAGGTGTCATGATAAGGTTAATTTGAAAAAATATTAGGGTGACCTCAACAAAATAAGCTAAACCAGTGAAGACTCTCACACTATTTAATACACAAGGCCAAGGAGTATATTGTAATCACATTGTTGGCGTGGACTGACAAGAGTTCTTTGAAAAGCAGATATTGATCTTAAGGTGTAATCTTAAACTATTTCAAATATAAAAAGTCAAAGAAAAAAATACAGTTTCTCATTTGGTGTTCTTTTAACATTAGTGCAAAAGTGTACAGCTTTATCTAGTTGTTAGTTTCAAAAAAAATCAAAAGTTTGTGTCAAAAATATCTGGGAAGAAAAATACGAATTTTTTAAAATATGCATTAAAGCGCAGTAGTAGTTTAAGATATATAATTTCAAAAAGACTTCTTGGAGTTGCCCACATAATTGGGCATTCTGCTGCTCTTTCATTTGCATTTTCAATGCAGAGTGATGATTAAAACCCTATAAAAAATGGCTGTTTCGTTTCTATGCCCATTTTTAGTATGACAGGTTCACCCACATATATTTTGCTAAAGAAGTCATAGGCATCTTCATGAGTTCACCTTTGTAAGATGGGTTATATATGGAGATATACCTGTTTCATAGAACTGGAAGGGACCGTTTGTCTGAGCGATTGGATGAACAAAAAGTAGGACTAAGTGGACTTGCAGACTCTAAAATTTTACATTGTTTTATTTTTAATGCAGTTTTTTTGTACATAATTCTACATTTGTAAGTTCAACTTTCATCATAAATTGATTGCACTACAGTACTCGTATTAGGTGAATTGAAAAATGCTATTTCTTTTGTTTTTTACAGTGCAAATACTTGTAATAAAAATAAATATAAAGTGAATACTGTACACTTTGTATCCTGTGTTGTAATTGAAATCAATATATTTGAAAATGTAGAAAACATCCACAAATATTTAAATAAATGGTATTCTATTAGTGTTTAATCACGTGATTAATCATGATTAATTTTTTTAATTGCTTGACAGCCCTAATTTTGATGTGTTTCTATAAAACAGCATAAGCCAACTTGTCTTATTTTATTTACTCTGCTACTCAGGAGCATCAATGTCAGCACAGCAGGCTAGTGTACAGTTCTAAGAAAATTATTTGTTGGCCCACTGCTGCTGCAGAGTAGCAGGGAAAGTGTACACAGTTTTTCCTCAGTAAATCATAGCAAAAGGATTTTTGGGGATTTTTGTCTAACACCTCTTTCCTGCTGACACAGTTGTGGATTTCAATTCTAGAAGACAGTCTAATAGTATCATATACTTTACATTTCATCCAAAATATCCCAGGATGAATCATAAACTATGGCCACAATCCGGCAAAGGAATACACTAGTGTTGACCCTTATGCTCAAGTGATACATTTTAAGGCCAGAATGGACCAATATGATCATCTAGGCTGCACTCCTACATAACATAAGCCTTTCACCAAGTAATTCTTGCATGGAACCCAATAAGATTTAGTTGAACTAAAGCATCTCTTTTAGCAAGACATCCAGTCTTGATTTCAATTTTTTAAATGATGGAGAATCAATAACTTGCTATAGTTCATTACCTTTTACTGTTAAGAAGTTGCACCTTATTTCTGATTTAACTGGTAAGCTGTAACTTCACTGATTTTATAATACCTTTACCTGCTAGATTAAAAATCCCTCTATCATCTGTTGACACTCCTCGTATAGGTAATTCTAGACAGTGATCAAATCACCACTTAATTTTCCCTGTGATAAACAAAACAGACTGAGCTTCTTGGGTCTTTACATGCAAGACGTTTTCCAGTCCTCAAATCATTCCTGCAACTCTTCTCCAACTTCTCTCCACTTTATCAACACCCTTTTCGAAGTGGGGACATCAGAACTGGACACCATAATCCACAAGTCATCTCACCAGTCTGGTATTAGATGCAGGGCTGATAGCACCACGGAGTACTAGATGCCTGACCCTTCCTATTATAAGATCCTATTTCAGTTGCTTGTAACTTTTCCAAACTTTATTTGAACTGAAATTTTCCATGTCAAGTGCCTAACCGAGGCTGCATTTTTTAAATTTCAGCCAAAACAGTTCAGCTGTTTTAAAGAATAAGGCTAGGTAAATATATGACATTTTGCCCATGTTAAAAAAAATGTTGTGACCTTTACTTTGAACAACTCTAGCACCCCATGCTCTGAGGGAGGAACCTGAAATTTGGCAGGAGGTGGGCTTTTTGTCATGGTTGTATCTTTTGCTGTTGCTATGAAATTCTGCCTAAATTTAGCTGTTATAAACCTTTTTAACAAGCTGCAGTTGGCACATGCTCAGTAGAGACTTCTTAGATGTTAGCTGCTAAAATTTCCAAAGATTCCATCCTCACTGAGCATGCTCACACCTCATAGTGAAGACCAGACTGCACATGCAGCATCCCAACAGAACTGAGTATGCAGCAGTTCCAAGGGTGAAGCCGGACTTTCCCTATAATGGCTGCTCCCAGCTGGGGCTGGGCCAGCCCAGGCACTGGAACTGTGCCCTCCATGCTGGCACCCAGGCAGTGTAGAAGAGGAAGCTGTCAGATTCAAACTCAGAGGGGACAACAGGTGAAGCCGCGGGGCTGGGAAAGGGCAGGCTGGTATTGTCGAAGAAGGAGACGGGGAGATGGGTGGCACGGGGAAGAAGTTGGAACTAGTTGGGCAAGGAGACTTGGACTGGGATGAGAAGCCTGATAACTGGAGAATGGAACTGAATGAAGAAAGAAGATGGGACTGAAACAACAAGGCAGGGGTGGGAACAGACAGGACTGGGACAGGTTAAAGGGGAGAAAGGAATGGGATATAAGAAGTCAAGCTTTGGGAGGGGGAGAGGGGACATAAGAGTCTAAGCCCACTACAGTACAATATCCTTAAGAGCCTGGAATGGAATTCAAGATTCTTGAATCTCACCATTTGTCTGCTGGCAGCAAATATCTCTGAAACCAACTGGCAAAGTGTCTGTCTCATCCCCATCTACTGATGGTCTACATGGAGGGTGACAACCCCCTCTGCTATCAATTACTCCCTTAGAGCAAGGGCCAGAGATCTATGCAGTGGATCTAAAGGAGCCAACCCTACTGTTGAATCATGACTAGGGCCCTACCAAATTCACAGCCATGAAAAACGCATCACGGACCGTGAAATCTGGTCTTTTGTGTACTTTTACCCTATCCTATACAGATTTCAAGGAGGAGACCAGTATTTCTCAAATTGGGGGCCCTGACCCAAAAGGGAGTTGCGGGGAGGGGGTATCAAGCTTATTTTAGGGGGGTTGCAGTATTGCCACCCTTACTTCTGTGCTGCCTTCAGAGCTGACCAGCAGAACGGGGACTGTTGGCCAGGTGCCCAGCTTTGAAGGCAACACCCCACCAGCAGCAGTGCAGAAGGAAGAGTGGCAATATCACACCATGCCACTCTTACCTTCTGCTGTGCTGCCTTCAGAGTTGGGCAGCTGGAGAGTGGCTGCTGCATACTGAGGGCCCAGCTCTGCAGGCAGCAGTGCAGAAGTAAAGGTGGCAATACCATACCATGCCACCCTTACTTCTGTGCTGCTGCTGGCAGCGGCTCTGCCTTCAGAGCTGGGCTCCCGGCCAGCAGCCACCATTCTCCAGCTGCCCAGCTCTGAAGGCAGCCTCACCGCCAGCAGCAAGGGTAGCAGTACCAGAACCCCCCACACACACACACAATACCCTTGTGACCCCCCCCCAACTCCTTTTTGGGTCAGGACCCCTACAATTACAAAACTATGAAATTTCAGATTTAAATAGCCGAAATCATGAAATTTATTAATTTTAAATTCCTATGACCGTGAAATTGACCAAAACGGACCGTGAAATTGGGAAGGCCATAATCATGACAAGTATCAGAGGGGTAGCCGTGTTAGTCTGAATCTGTAAAAAGCTGTTAAGCTGTTCCGTTAGTCTTAAAGGTGCCACAGGAAAAAAAAATTTTGCTTTTTACATAATCATGACAGTATGTTATTAAATGATGTTATTAAACACTTGTTTTTAGTGTTTGCTTTTTTAAGCTCTTAGGAAATTTCACACACCCACACAGTCCACTATGTAAAACGAACATTATTAAAGTTGCAAAGTCAAGTAGCCAAATACTCAGAAATAACAGAATGTACAGCAGGATGGGCAAACTTTTTGGTCCGAGGAATACATCTGGGTATGGAAATTGTATGGCTGCTCACGAAATTGGGTGTTGGAGGGCTCCAGCTGGCGGTGGGGTGGGGGGTAGGCTCTGACATGCGGCCAGAAATGAGGCATTCAGGGTGCAGGAGGGGGCTCCGGGCAGGGGGTGCAGGCTCTGGGGTGGGGCTGGGGATGAAGGGTTTGGGGTGCAGGAGAATGCTCCAGGCTGGGACTGAGGGGTTCGGAGGGCAGGAGGGTGATCAAGGCTGTTGCAGGGGGTTGGGGCGCAGGAGGGGATCAGGGGTGCAGGCTTTGGGCGGCCTTTACCTCAAACAGCTCCTGGAAGCAGCAGCAGCATGTCTCACCTCCGGCTCCTATGTGGAGATGTAGCCAGGTGGCTCTGCGCACTGCCCAGTCCGCAGGTGCCACCCCTGCAGTTCCCATTGGCTGCAGTTCCCAGCCAATGGAAGCTGTGGGTGCAGCATGCAGAGCTCCATGGCTGCCCCTACGCGTAGGAGCCAGAAGGGGGACATGCTGCTGCTTCTGGGAGCCACATGGAGCCACGGCACGCATGGAGTGGGGCAAGCCCCCAACCCCGCTCCCCGGCTGGAGTGGAGCAAGCCCCAGACCATGATCCCCGACAGGGATTGAGGGCCGGATTAAAACATCTGAAGGGCCGGATGTGGCCTCTGGGCCGTAGTTTGCCCACCCCTGATGTACAGACAACTTTAATTCAGCCCCCTTGTGTGCATGTATTATTATAAGTCTCTGATTACATAATCAAACTATTTTTTCATAGGATCCCTGCCTCATTCAATACACAGGATGGACCAACTCTGGATATAGATCAGGATTATGTCATAAAGAAGAATGTTGTCTCTCCGACTTCCAAGGTCCTAGGTATCTCAAAACTGGCATCCAGAATTAGTGAAAACTTTTTACTTAATGTCTCTATGCCTCAGTTCCCTATCTATAAAATGGTGATAATACACACACACACACACACACACACACACCGACACCTCACAGGAGTGTTAGGAAAATTAATTAATGTTACTGGAGCACTCAGAAGTGTAGTGATAAGCACCACAGAAAAAAGTCATAAGGAAATTAATAATTTTGCCTTCAGAGCACATTTAGAATAGCATGCAGTAAATATTGTACGCCACACATTGAACAGTGGAGAGAAAACAAAATATAGAATAGCTGTTCTTTAAGTGAGCACAGTCTACCCTATATGCTGAATGAGGCAGAGGTCTGTGGAAAAATATCATATGTGATCATTTTTGTTTGTTTGTACAGCCCCTAGTATGATGGGGTCCTGATCCATGACTACAGCTCCTAGGCACTCTAATAATGCAAATAATAAATAACAAGAACAAGAAGAATGGAAATAATGACTGGGTCATAATGTAAACAGCACAAGGGGACTGACCTAAGGTTTTGCAGACAACTTTAATTCTGGCATTTCCTAACTTGAGGTCTCGACTTTGCAACCTTAATAATATTTTTAACACAGTTATTTTGTATGCAATACAGAGATAACCTCCTTCCCTATTCTTATTCAACATGCCCTTTTTTATACATCCAAGGACTGCATTTACCGTCCTGGCTACAGCATTGCATGGGGAGCTCATGGTCATCTGGTTATTCACCATCACTTCAAACTCCTTAGGCCACAGCTTTCCAGAATGCAGTTCGCCATCCTATATGTATGGCCTACAATCTTAGTTCCTAGATATACTATGTTTTATTTGGCTTTATCTAAACTGATATGTGTTTATGGACAGTTTACCAGGTAATCCAGATGCTCTCTGTAAGTGACCTGTTCTTACACTATTTACCTCTCCACCAATTTTTATGAAGAAATCTGTAAATGTTATAATCAATGATTTTATATTATTTTCAGGATAACTGAAGAAAATATTAACTAGTGTTGGGACAAGAACCAATTCCTGCAGGACACAGATGGAAACACACCCAATTGATGATGATTTCCCATTAAATATTACATTTTGAGATCCATCAATTATCCATCAATCCATCAACAATTTTATATGGTTGTGATACGGGCAGACTAGCCAAACTGTGCATTGCCCCTAACAACTAAACAAGAGGCATTACAATTGTAACAAGACAATTCACTTGTATGTGAATTTCAAAGATGTACTAGACCAGCAATCATTAACCCATTCATTTGTAGTAATAGAAATCAAGGGTAAAGGCTAAGTATATCTGCCTGTGTTTACCTATATCCTATTAAAAGTTTACCAGTGTAACCAAATTAGCTTTTAGATGCTAAGTCCTTTTCATGCCTTAATTGCGCTCACAGACAACTTTGTTCAGTTAACCTGATCAAAGATCAAAGATGTGAGACACTGCAGAAAATTAATATATTGTCTTCAGCTTATCTGTCTCTGTTATAATGAAGGACCGGCTAATTGCCTTATGCAAATGAGTAACTAGATTACCTGTATATGCATAGGAAATTGAATGTTAACTTCAAAGAGGTGGGTCATTGTGTGCTCAACAAAAAAGAATCCTCAGTCACCCGCTGTGCTCAAAGCATGTGAAAAACCTGCTTCAGCTCTAAAGAGAAACCTCAGGACTGATCCTTTCATCCCTAGTCTGATTAACTTTAAACGGAAAGTTTAAGCCCTGGAACTGAGATCTTCCAAGTAGTTTTTTGGAATACCCTGAAAAATGCATGAAAAGACTAACAGACTTTACATCCATGCTGCATTTGAATTCTAACCTTTGGGAATGATTCCAGAGAGACTTTTGCAAGCCAGCAGATTTGTCCAACACTGCTACAAGTCTGATATAAGGACCTTACAAGCATTTGTAATGTATATAATCTTTTAACCATTCAGTAACTCTTTTTTATTATTAATAAATCTTCAGTTAGTTTATTAAGGATTGGCTGACAGCGTGGTATATGGGTAAAATCTGAGACATATATTGATATGAGGTTAAGTGTCTGATCTTTAGGGATTAATACGAACCTCACATATGGATGAATTAGGTTTTCAATAACCCCTCACTATATTAGACCTGTTTGCCTGAATAGGAGCCAAGGACTGGAATGCTTAAAGGCGACTGTGTCTGGCTTCTTGTTAACCAGTGTGGTACTACAGAAGCTCTTTTGTTATTAGCTTGGTGAATCTAATTATAGAATAAACCACCAGTTTGGGGGGACTGTCTGCCCTGTTTCTTGCAGTCTGCCCTAAGTGTGGCATTCCTCCGTGTGGTCCATCATGGCCCCTGGTCACAATAGTATATTGATATTTTACTATGCCAATTCTTTAATCAGAATGTCGCACCTAAAGAGAAGCCCAGATGCTTTGCATCAATATAGTCACCAACATCAAATACATTTGTAAGCCATAGAATCCATGCCTGCCAACACTACACAGTGTGAGGAAGTGAAACTTTCGCCAAGGACCCTAAGACAAAAACCTCCCCCCTAAAAAAATGTGTTGTGGGATCTTTAACATCCCCATATAGCAAGCATCGTTTTTTTAAAATGTCATCTAACAGAATTGTACACAGTAAATGCAATGGAACTCAATTTATCTATATTAGAAAAATGAGTGACTGAGTTGATAAAGTTAGAATTTAAACTCCTTATCCAGGCTATTCTAGGTGTTTCAAACCGGATATTTAGCCAAACCTCCAGCTATATGATAATTATAAGGTTGAAATGTAGGCTGTGAAAGACTGGCTGTACCTGTTTAACATGTCTGTTCCTTCTTTAAAATCTTGCAATAAAGAAAATATATAAAGTTAGAACCTGTACACTTAATACTAGCTTATTAAGCCCCAATATAAAAAAAACTGAATTATTATAACTCAGTTGTGCATTTTAAAAGATATTTTATACTAGTACTTCAAAAATATTTATACAATCTGTATCCGTTTATACATATTGCATATTTAATGAACATGAAAACATGCTTAATAATTAATACAACTGCAAAATCTTTTGAAGATAGGCAGGAAATAATATGGAGGGTTTGAAAACAACTGAGGGGTGGTTATGGGCCAAACATTCCCCTTCTCCTCATTTTTTTACTATCCTGTTGCTGTCTGTGTGCAGGGCTGCAGGACTTATGCATTTTCACTCCTCGTTCTCCGTGCCCCTTCCACCCAACTTTTAAAAAGGGGGTTGCAGCACTTATAAAATAAAGAGAAATTAGAAATCACCATCTTTTGTTTATTAAATTCCAGTATCAGCTTTAGTTTTTCTATAGGAAGTACTAGAGTAGTTCTTCTTCAACGTTTCTAAAAGAAAAATATACTGTACCCACTTTGCTGAACCCAGCAAACTTTCTGGACATAAGTCCTCCCCATACTGCTTTTTTTTTTTAAACAAACACAAGTTTTTATTAAGTGATATTATAGAAGTAAATGAATAAAATTAAATGCAGCCATTAATAACTATGCAAAAAGCCTCATGCCCAATAATTTTCTACAAGCAAATATGAATCAAATGCAGACTGTCTAGCTTTTAAGAATTCTGAACATCTCAAGAATTAAGACCACACAAACATCCACTGTAGAAATGTTGAGATGCTTGCAGCTTTCTTCATATTAAGTAAATAATGTGATATACAAGTGTGCTAACAGATTTTAATTTCTAGCAAATGGAAACTTCGCTTAATGATCATAAGCATGTCTCGGACCATAAAAAGTTCAGAAGAGCCACTGACACAAGCAACGGGCTAAGGCATAGAATCATAGAACTAGAAGGGACCTCAAGTGGTCATCTAGTCCAGTCCCCTGTACTCAAGGCAGGACTAAGTATTATCTAGACCATCCCTGACAGGTGTTTGTCCAAGCTGCTCTTAAATATCCCCAATGATGGAGATTCCACAACCTCCCTAGGCATTTTATTCCAGTGCTTAACCACTCTGACAGTTAGGAAGTTGTTCCTAATGTCCAACCTAAACCGCCCTTGCTGCAATTTAAGCCCATTGCTTCTTGTCCTATCCTCAGAGGTTAAGAACAACAATTTATCTTCCTCCCTGTAACAACCTTTTATGTACTTGAAAACTGTTCTCATGTCCCCTCTCAGTCTTCTCTTCTCCAGACTAAACAAACCCAATTTTTTCAATCTTCCATCGTAGGTCATGTTTTCTAGACCTTTAATCACTTTTGTTGCTCTTCTTTGGACTTTCTCCCATAGGCCCTGACTCCGTGGGTGCTCCGGGGCTGGGGCACTCACAGGGAAAAAAATTGGTGGCTGCTCTGCACCCACCGGCAGTTCCCCGCCCCATCTCACCTCCGCACCACCTCCGCCTCCTCCCCTGAGTGTGCCACTTCTCCCCCTAGCTCCCAGCGCTTCCCGCTGTGAAACAGCTGTTTTGCGGCAGCAAGCACTGGGAGAGAGGGGGGAAGAAGGGGAACACCGCGCACTCGGGGAAGAGGCAGGGCCGGGGCGGGGATTTGGGGAAGGGGTTGGAATGGGGCGGGGCAGGGCTGGGGGCACGAGCACCTGCCGGCGCCAGGAAAAGTTGGCGCCTAAGCTTTCTCCAATTTGTCCACATTTTTCATGAAATTTGGCGCCCAGAACTGGACACAATACTCCAATTGAGGCCTAATCAGCGCAGAGTAGAGCGGAAGAATTACTTCTCGTGTCTTGCTTACAATACTTCTCCTAATACATCCCAGAATGATGTTTGCTTTTTTTGCAACAGCGTTACACTGTTGACTCATATTTAGCTTGTGATCCACTATGACCCCCAGATCCCTTTCAGCAGTACTCCTACCTAGGCAGTCATTTCCCATTTTGTATGTGTGCAACTGAGTGTTCCTTCCTAAGTGGAGTACTTTGCATTTGTCCTTATTGAATTTCATCCTATTTACTTTAGACCATTTCTCCAGTTTGTCCAGATCAATTTGAATTTTAATCCTATCCTCCAAAGCACTTGCAACCCCTCCCAGCTTGGTATCGTCCACAAACTTTATAAGTGTACTCTCTATGCCATTAGCCAAATCATTGATGAAGATATTGAACAGAATCGGACCCAGGGTCATAACCCAAAGTTTCGAAATGCTGTCACACATTATACTGGTGTGGGAAGAGAGTATTAATTGAATAAAAATGTGCTACAAGAACATACAAAATGAAGCTGGGGATGAGGTAAACAATGGAAGGACAGGTAAGTCAGTCCGAAAAAAAATAATTTTATTTTCGTTTGCAGCACTCAGCGGTTTGGGGAAATGCTAATTTCAAATACTCGGAAGATCAGTAACACACCAGCCTCAATCTACATTACTTGTGAATCCAAAATTCTAATGGACTTGAATGGGAATTTTGGATTCAGAAGAAATGCAGAATCAGGCCCACAGTGAGCAGAAGAGAAAGGAATAAAAGATAGTATGCTCTATCTTTTACAAGGTTACAAAACCTTTTCCATTTCCTAAATAGCCGGTAATGCCTGTACTTTCTTAGGAATTATCACAGAAACTTGTGAATAACTTTGGAAACCAGATGGAATGATAAAGTAATGACAGAGATTTTTTTTTAAATAAATCTGAAGACCAATAAGTACTGTGAAGCCCAACTATCTTTAATTGTTACCTAAGCCTCCCAACTCAGTCCTACCGCAATTGTCTGTTGCATCCACCTGTTTATTGTCTGAAATATAGAATGTAAGTTTCCTGAGGCAGGAACTGTTTTCTTTGTTAATTATCAGTGCAGTGCAGAGCACAATGGGGCTCTGATCCTTGATTAAGATTATAGGTGCTAATGTAAAATAAATACTAAATATGAAGAAAAAGTGAAAAGTTGGGTTAGAGCCTGTTATATTCACACTCCAGTGTTCATTGAATCTGATTTATTTCCAAGGTAAAAAATGTTTTTAGAAATGTACAAAGAAAAATATTTAAGATCTAAAACAATTAACAAATATACACATAGGTTTTAAGATAGGGACTTCCAAAGGACTCTGAGGAAATTAGGCATTCAACTTCCTACTGAATTTCCAAGTAATTTGAATACTTAGCTCCCTTAGACACCTTTGAAAATCCCAGTCTAAAACTACAAATAAATACATACGTAAACAAAATAGTTTATGATCAGTTTCTCTTCTATTTAAATGTCAAGAGCCAAGTTAAGTCCTTCAGGATCTGTGTTTTCCCTGCTACAGTTGCTATAACCAGTATTTAGAGCATAATAAGATGTAGTGATATCACAGTTGGAACTCCACATTATCAGTGGCATTTGCTGCTACAGCACCACTATAGCCAACCTGTTTTATCTATTTTATGATCTGAATAAACCTAACGAAAGGATGAAAGTTTAAAAGAAAGGGCCATCACATACCCCATGAATTCTTTAGAAAACTGTACTATCAAGAAATGTGTAAATATATATTATTACAATTAATCTGTCTTATTTCAGCTTTGTGATATTTCATCAACTGAGCTGCTCGAAACAGAAATGTCACTTTGTTTTATTATAACTATTTTCAGGCAATAATAATTAGTAAAGGCAATAATAAAAAGAGCAAAAATGACCACTATTTATTAGTCACTAGTAACATACCTTTAGCCACAGCTTCTTTATACTTCTCTTTGGCAGAGTTAACTTCTTTTATTAATTGTCTGTAACTAGATTTTAATTTCTCCAGTTCTGTCTTTGTGACCTATGAATAAAGCAAAAATAGGAAAGTTATTAAAACACTTATCTTCAGGAGTTAAAGGCTTCTTAACATTAGGAAAAGATAATTACAGGATTTAATTTCCAAGAAATTAAGGATGTATGCTTTTTTCATTATTTCAGGGATGCTCTTGAATATATTGTCATATGCTATAATTAAAAGAAAAAAGAAAATCTGGTGTGTAAGGGGGACCTGCTGTCATCACAAATGTGTGGTGGAGCACATCAGGACATCTACTTTATTATTACTAAAACTGTGATAGTGCCCAAAGATCCCAATCAAATCTTGCTAGAAAAAAAATAGGATTTTAATTAGCTACTGTTTATGCTTATCTGATCCTCGTTACACTAAAAGAATTTCTTCCAAAGCCTAACACAGAAAAGTGACTGGATTTTAAAAATTTCTCAAATGCCATTAAAGGTGCCTTTGGCTAGAAGAGTTAATCTCTTATGACCCAGGCCACCAGTTAGGAGATCTACAGGAGCAACTGGCTCCTACAAAGAGATTGAAAATGTGGGTCAGAGAATCTTTCTTTCAATAGACAATTGGACCAGCTCCGTGAACCAGGACATTTTTGGCAAAGGAGCTACAAGAATAGCATTGCCTTTTACAGTTCAAACCTTTAGCACATTGTGGAGGAAAAGAAGTGAGCAGCAAGTACAAAAGACCACTGGAGCATGGGATTGAGAAGACATTTGACAACCCATTGGGCTCTGGTATCAAAAGAAAAACCTGAAGAGCTGTGCATTGAAAGAGAGGCACAAGAGATTCTTTGATAGAGTGACTTCAAACATTCATGGACTAGGAGAGAGCACTTGTGCTCAGTCAACCTGAGAGAACACTTAGCTTTTCTGCAAAATGGACTGCTCTTACATTTTTTCTCCATTATGAGGAATGTGACGACTGGGACGGTTGGGGTTCATGATTCTCTTTTGCTAGGTCACATAAGCCTCAGCTACTGAATTGTTTTACAAAACTAGCAATTGGTTAACTGTCAGAACTCCACAAAAAGCAACCAGGGCACGTCTTTCAATTCTTAGCTCCAGTCTAGACCAGTTATGGGGAAGTTTAAGTCAGAGCAGGACCATTTCTTGAGTTATCCTGCTCCCACAAGCATGCATGCACGCACACACCCAATCAGTCAGATTTCCATGTGTTGTTAAAATAGACACTGGACAGGAAAGGACTTTTTGACAGACTAGACCTACAGGTTTCCAAGGAAGAAACTGAAATACTGTTGGTGCTGTGAAGCAATTGGTTTCTGTAGATAAATATCCCGGGGCACTGGCTAGAAGAATGAATCAAACAGACTCCATTTTGAAGTTCTGAAAGGATGGTAAATCAATGAAACCAAAGTAAATAAATGGAGTTGGACTCTTAAATGCCGAGGGTACTGATGTTACTCATCCCATGATTAGGAGGTGCTGAGCACAATTAGAAACTGGTCCTTTTACAGAAGAGTGAAGAACAAACACAGGGAAATGAGATTAGTTATGAGAAATCTTTGTATTTAACTGTGAAATGGATCTGCCTCACCTGTCTCAATATGCTCTTCTGTCAGTGATGAAAACAAAGCCAGAAACTCCCTATCTGGATAAATCTAAGAGGATTAAGATAGTCAAAATTATCTTTGGTTTTATCTACATGGTGTCTTAGTCCACACCAGAGGGATGTACATTCTAATGCAGACCAGAGTATCGCACACCAAGTGTCTTACGTGGACCCTGCTGGTGCACACTAACATTCCCTAGTACATGTTAATGTAGTCACATTTCAAACAATAGTACATTAACGAATGCCAGTTAGTGCACAACATGCTGGTATGCGTTAGAATTTACACTCCCACTGGTGTGGAGTAAGGCATTGTGTAGACAATCCCTAAAGTGCGTACTACTAGCATCCAGGGCTGTGATGTGTATCTGATATTTTTGTCTTAGTAACATCATAAGCCCCTCTTTTTCTCCAATTTTTACAGAAAGAAGAATGTCTGAGATTCGCAATGGGACTGGAATAAACCTGAAGGTAGAGTCTTTACCATTGACATGTGTGGAAAGCATGATTTTTGTTTGTTTTCAAGTAAGTCCTTAAGGGATGTATCAAGGGATTCCTCAAACAAGGATTCTCTGGAATACGAAACGACCATGTTTTTATTTTGCTATAATTATTCCTCTATGGCAAGATTTTATCCAGCGTGTCCTATGGACTCCAATCAGCACGGCTGATAATCTTGTTGAATATTGGATAGTGTCCTAGGGGGCTAAGGGTATTTTGATATTCTATCTAACAAGGCAGAAATTCTGCTGTGTACTACAGAAGAGGCCTTATGTGGACAAGTAAGTAGCTCAATGAGCCATTCAATAAGTGCTCCAAAGGCACAAAACCATTGGACAGACAACAGCAGGTAAGACTATAAGAATACACAGTATCTCATCAGAAATCAATCCATACACTTGGTCTAGAGAACCTCAGGAAGGGCTTGAAAAACTCAACATCTAGAAGACAACATAGTCTACTGGCCAGGGTAAAAAATACCTGTGTGGCCTTACTCCCAAACCATGATCTGCTTCAGCTAAAAAGTAGGCCTCACAAGGCTCATGCACTGTAGTTAATTGTAATTTACTGTCAAAAAACTTAATTAAAAAAAAAAAATTATATATATATATATACACACACACACACACACACACACACACATATATATATATATACACACACAAATAAATAAAAAAACTTATTAGGGTTGGTTGATCAGCAGAATTTTTTTTGTCAAATATATTTGTGATCTTACACTCCATATTCTTTATGAAAATATGATTATGATATGGATATGACATAACAGATAAACTTTATACATGATGGCTCATGTAAGATATCTTTGGAAAGGTTATGATTTCCTGAATGTGATTATCCAATTTGTATGCATGTATCACTTCCTTATCTAAAGTTAGGAATATTGACTATGTAACTGTGTGTAATTGGGAGACACCCACCAGACAACCAGCCATCACAGCCCTGATGGCCCATTAGGAAAAAACAACAGAACTGTGAAGATACTAATCTCTCTCCTTCCTGAGAGTCCTCCTGGGACTAGCTGTGACACTACTAGGTCAGGTGGTCCTGCCACCTGGTACTAAATACTATCTTCGACTTCTAGTAATTTTCCACTCACAGGAGGGGAAGGTCAAGTTTGGGCAACAAAAGGCTTCCCGCCTTGTGTAAATTCTATTTAAGGCTGGGAGGGAAGGCATTCCAGAGTCTCCTCCATTGCCTACACACGAAGAAAGATTGCTGAAAGTACCTAAAGGGACACAAAATAACAACCCGAAGGGAAAGGCAGGGGTAAGTCCAGACTGAGACAGGGGTCCAGTCTGTAAGAAAAATAACTGGAACTCTGAGCTACATAAACTCTGAATCCTGCCTAAATTCAACATTTAGGGTGAGAAATTACATTTTGTAACCTGTTTCTTCAGTGAATCAAGCGTAGTTTGCGCGTTTTGTTTTATTTGCTCAGTAATCTGCTTTGTTCTGTTTGCTTCCCCTTTAACCACTTAAAATCTGCCTTTTATAGTTAATACATTTATTTTGTTTATTATTAAACCCAGTTTCTGTAATTTCTAATGGGGGAGGATGGCAAGAAGTTGTGCACATCTCCTCATTGAGGGAGGGGGCTAGGGTGACCAGATGGCAAGCGTGAAAAATCGGGACGGGGGTGGGGGGTAATAGGAGCCTAAATAAGAAAAAGACTCAAAAATCGGGACTGTCCCTATAAAATCGGTCACCCTAGAGGGGGCGGATTTCACAATATACCTTTGGCTCTGCACTCCAAGTGAGGTGGGCACCTGAGTGCTGGGGCAAGTCCTTTAAGCTGAGTCTTCCCGCAGCGGGCTGTGGCCCTGCCTGTGTGCGCGCTAGAGGAGGCTTAGGAGCCTGGCTTGGCAAGACAGTCTAAAGGGGGGGCCAAGCTGGCAGAATAGGCAGGTTCAGTGGTATCTTAGCACATCAGATCCAGGTGGCATCTTGAAGGGGGGCAACCCATCACAATATGTTATCTTTTTTTCTGTCCTATAGCAGAACATGGTATAGTATAGAGTTCTCTCCAGTGTTCTTCCACTACCACCTCCTCCATTTTTTCCCCTCTCTAAATTGTTTTCTACCCACCTTAGATTTTGTGTCTCCTTTTTTCCCTTCCCCTTGTCCCTTCACTCACTCACTCTCGCTCCATATTTTGTACTTTTTCTTCCTAACTTATTCCATCAATCTTTCCCACCACCCCAGAATAAGGAGGGATAGCTCAGTGCTTTGAGCATTAGCCTGCTAAGCTCAGGGTTGTGAGTTCAATCCTTGAAGAGGCCACTTAGGGATCTGAGGCAAAATCAGTGAAGGCAGGGGGCTGGACTCAATGACCTTTTGGGGTCCCTTCCAGTTCTATGAGATAGGTATATCTCATATTATTTGATACACCCAAGCACATCCATTCATAGGCCCACACACAGGATTTGGAAGTTTTACCAGGCACCCGATAGGCTGAGAAGTCAAACTATTAACCACAGAATAATAAGGAGGACACCCATGTGACATGTCAATCTCCCACCAGCTGCTGGGAAAGTGGAGGTTGCTGGGATTCCTAATAGGAAGCTGTCCCCTTAAATTTCAGTAGTAATATTGAATCCAATGAAGTTAATCCAAGGGATGATTATTGCTCATTGAAAACTTGTTGCCATACTCGTTTGGGGGCTCCATTATTCATATCAGCCTCTGGATCCTAGGTATCAGATACATTTGAAGTCCACCCCAAAACCCACTGTGGCTGCTGAAAGGTAGTATTTTTTTTGAAACACAAGCTTAGATTCCTCAGAAATTTACAGCACTCATCAAGAAAAGCTTTTACTTGCCTTAGATTAGTGGATTTTTCAAGCCCTGACCCCAGGAATGCCTAGAGGAGACAGGAGAAGGGATTCACACAGTCACACTCTACTGGAAGGAGAAAAGTTCCAGAGTAGTTAGCCTAACTGAATTCACTTGCAGGACAGTTTCCCACCTCTGTCTTTTCAGCTAGTAACTTGTAGAAAAATGGAGGAACTGGGTTAAACAAGAAGAAAATGCAATCCAATTATAATAAATTAGTATTTGTATTGCAAGATAAAGAGGAATGGTGGCATCTGCAGTATTCACGTGAGTATTTATATGAAATAATTCTATATACTACTTTATAAAGCTTTAGTAATTTAGTAAATTTAAAAAAATATCATGTATAATAAGGTACCTTGAACATCTCTGCCTCAATTTGCTGATGAACACCTATGTAACTTTTCTTTACTTGTTGCTTGTCTTTGATCATCATTGTAAGTCTATGTAGTGGCCCAGAGTTAAGATCTTCTGCATGTGTCTTCATTATCCTGCTAAGTTGCTCTGTCTGCTGTACCATAAGCAGCCAAGACTGGAAGAAGGAAAATGGAGAAAATAACTTATCTGCTATTGCACGATCAAAAGAAACTGTTGGAAAAGTACATCATCGTTTAAAGGGGTTTTAGAAAGAATATTTTTGAACATTTGCCTGAATGCACACTTTAAATATAGTAACCATGTCTTTAACCCACCCACGCAAGGAAGTTAGAGATGTATTAATGATGTATCATAGTCACATTTCAGCATCACGCCAAAGTCTAGGTCTGTCATGAAAACCACTAACCCTCACTTGAGCTATCACCCAAATTCCTTTACTTTGACAGACATGCTGCCAGTGTCCTTTCTTCTTCCCTTTCCTGTATGTGTTTCCACTGTCCTGGCAGATTTTTCCTTTTATTTAAATCCATCTCAATTACATGACTAATTCTCTTGGCCATAGCAGTGGTAATTTTTAGTAGAGTAAAATGAGGTCTCTCTTTATGTTACACACAGGGCCAGAACCTCTGCTGGAGTAAACTGACATTGCTCCATTAACTTCACTGGAGCTATACCAATGTACATAAGCTGTTGACATGAGCCTCAAACTAGCATTTAACTTGAATAAAAGTATTTGATATCCCATGGAACCTTGTTCAGTTCTGCTAAAGAGAATAGAATGGGGTTCACTGGGCATTCAACTTTATGATAGTATTATTTTGTACTTCAGCACTGCTATGAATTACCATATCCCAGTTGAAATTACAGAATTTAGATAGATACAATATATAGTTATCAGTGTCAGGACACTCGGCTCAATGCCTTGGTCGAACATAAAGGTACCAATGTTTTTTTAATGACCACAATTGACTGAGTTCTCCTTTTTACATCTCATCTGAAAAAAGGCACTTCCATCTGTGCATGCCCCCTTAACACCAGACTAGACTGAGTTTATCAGAAACCTAAATGGAAGACCCAAAACCTATTAAATTATCCATAGCATTTCTTACAGTACTTAAGTGTTCTCTGGGATTCGCTCATCGAAGTACCGAATCAGTCCTATTACAGTGTGCTTAAACAAAGGTATCTAAAAGCTGAAAAATAAAATTAAGGAACTGACTACTTACAATCATATAGGAAAAGTTATTTTTTCTTATCCAAGAGAGAAAAGAATATATTATTCTCAATTTTGTTGTCTAAAAATAATGTTGTATGGCATTGCTAGCACAGAATAGCTGCTGCATTTCATCCCCTCAGAAATGCCAGCATTTTAGGCATAGCAATCACTCCAGCACTAAATATGCACAGTATTTGGGATTCTATGGCATAAAAAATACACTCATTTGAGAAATACTGAGTTCTAGTGTGAAGTGTACTGTGTAAAAAACATGATACAAATTTTAGACTCTCATGGTGTTTAAATTGAAAATCATTCTCTTGGTTAGCCAAAATTAGAGCAAAGAAGAAACAGAAATGACAAATATTGTAATAAATAGTAACTGACATTTACAATAACTGAAGTAAAAAATGTTCAAAAGTGGCTGAATGGAAAAAAGGATGGGGACAATATAATGAAAAGAGAATTCTTTCAGGGGAAAAATCATATTGTTTATAGACTATATGGCCAGAAGTGAACATTTTAATCATTTTGTCTGATGTCCTGTATAACACAGGCCATAGGACTTGCCTGAATCAACTCCTATATTCATTTAAAAATTTCCTGTGATGGAAAATCCACCACAACCAGGGCCGGCTCCAGGCACCAGCGAAGGAAGCAGGTGCTTGGAGCAGCCAATGGAAAGGGGCGGCAAGTCCGGGTCTTCGGCAGCAATTCGGCGGCGGGTCCCTCAGTGCCTCTCTTCCTCTTTGAGCTGCCGCCAAAGTGCCGCCGAAGAGGAAGGAAGGGAGCAAAGGACCCGCCGCTGAATTGCCGCCGAAGAATGAAGCGGCGCGATTGAGCTGCCACCGAAGTGCCGCTGATTGGCTTTATCTTTTTTTTTTTTCTATTTTCGCTTCGCCACTTCGGGTGGCAAAAAAGCTGGAGCCGGCCCTGATCACAACCCTTGGTAATTAATCTCACTATTAAAAATTTGTGCCTTATTTCTAATCTAAACTTGTCTAACTTCACTTTCCAGCCATTGGATCTTGTTATACCTTTGCCTGCTAGACTGAAGAGCCCTCTAGTATCAAACTTCTGTTCCCCAAGTAGGTAGTTATAGACTATAATCAAGCCACATCTTAACTCTTTGTTAAACTAAACAGATAGACCTCCTTGAGTCTTCAACTTTAAAAAATGGTTACCTACCTTTCATAAATGTTATATTCGAGATGTGCTGCTCACGTCCATTCCATGTTAGGTCTGAGCGCGCCCACATGCACAGCTGCCAAACGTTTTCCCCCGGTAGTATCCGTAGAAAGTGACAGTCATGGGCGGTAAGAAGGAACAGAGGGCACAGGGCCGGCAGCACCCCATATACCAGCACATTAGCACGGGACTCCAGGAGGCACCAGAGACAGCCCTACGGATACCACTAAGGGAAAAATCTCCAGCAGCCATGCACATGTGTGTGCACACATCTAATATGGAATCGACATGAGCAAGCATTCAAAGAAGATTACATGTTTTCTAATTCTTTACTCATTCTCCTGACTTTTCTCTGAACCCCCTCCAATTTATCAACATCTTTGAACTGTGGGCATCAGAACTGGACACAGCATTTCTGTAGCGGTCGCACCAGTGCCTAATACACAGATAATATAATCTCCCTACTCCTACTCAGGATTCTCCTGTTTATACAACCAAAGATCACATTAGCCCTTTGGCCTCACTGTCGCACAGGTAGTTCATGTTCATCTGATAATCCACCTTAACCCCCTCATCCTTTTCAGAGTCACTGCTTCCCAAGACAAAATCCCCCATCTTCTAAGTATGGCCTACATTCTTTCTTCCTAGATGTATTGACTTTTACATTTTGTCATACTAAATTGCATATTGTTTGCCTGCATCCAGTTTATTAAGCAATCCAGATAACTGTGAATCAGTGACCTGGCCTCTTCATTATTCACCACTTCCTCAATGTTTATATCCTCTGCAACTTTATCAGTAACGGTTTTATATTTTCTTCCAGGTCATTGATAAAAATGTTAAATAGTACAGGGCCAACAACCAATCCCTGTGGAATCCCACTAGAAATACCTGCTCAGTGGTGAATCCCATTAACAATTACATTGAGACATATGAATTAGCCAGTTTTTATCCATTTAATGTGTGCCATGTTGAATCTGCATTGTTCTAGTTTCTTAATCAAAATGTCCCTTGCAGTCCCAAGTCAAACATCTTACAAAAACTTATTACATTAACACTATTCCTTTATCACCCAAACTTGTAATCTCAACAAAATAGGTTATCAAGCTAGTTTGATAGGATCTATTTTCCACAAACCTGTGTTGATTGGCTTTAACTATATTACTCTCCCTTAATTATTTATTAATCAAATCCTGTATGAGCCATTCCATTATTCTGCCCAGGATCAATGTCAAGCTAACAGGCCTATAATTACTCAGGTTGTCCCATTTACCCTTTTTAAATATTGGCATAACATTAGATTTGTTCCGGTCCTCTGGAACGTCCCTAGATTTACAGGGGGGAAAAATCAATATTAGTCCTTGGCCAGCTCTTTAAAACTCTCAGATGCAAGTTATCCAGAAATGCTGATTTTAAAAAAAAGTCTTGCTTTGTAGCTGCTGTTCAATGGAGAGGGAGTTGTGTAACCACGCCCCTCTATAACCTTGGCTCTCTGCACGAGGATGTCTAATTGTAGCAGCTGCATCAACCTCCTCAGTTTCTGTTGGAATGGAAAATATTTCAGATGTAGCAGTATCATGATAGCAGTCCGGCTTTTTACCAAACAGAGAAGAAATATTTATTGTACACTTCTGCCTTTTCTGTATTATTGACAAGTCTACCATTTCCATCTAGTAACGGATCAGTATCATTTTTAGAATTTCTTTTGTTCCTCACATACTTGGAAAAACTCCTTCTGTCCTTAACTCTGATGGCTACAGGTTTTTCTCCTTCCGTTTTTGCTTCCCTTATGCTATAATTTCTAGCTTCCTATTTATATTTAAGATACTGTGTAAACATCATTAATTTTCCCAACAGCAGAGAAGTGGAAGCACAAATTGGGCTAATTCAGCTGCTAAACCACAGTACTGGGCTAATTTGGCTGCTCACAGCAGGAGGCAGTGTCTCACCAGATAGCACCAGCATCTAAGAATCTTTCTAATCTTTATAAATATTAAGGTTTGTAAAGAACGAGACATGACAACCCTATGTTTTTCTTCTTCTATTACTGTTCTATTATTAATAAGCATATAGTATTTTGTTTTTTTGCTCATAAGTAAGGCTCCGTGTTTGTCATGGAGGTCACGGATTCCGTGACTTTCCGTTACCTCCGTGACTTCTGCAGTGGCCAGTGTGCCTGGCCCGGGGGCCACCTGAGCAGCTCGGGCAGCCCCCGGGCCAGACGCACCAGACGCTGTTGGGGCAGACTCGAGCCCCCCTGTCCTCCAGCAGCATGAGTTTGCGGGGGGTGGCTCAAAGCTGGGGTGCAGGGCGGTGCTTATCTGGGGGGGCACCTCTCTGTGAGGGCGACAGGAACTCCCCTCCCTCAGCTCCTAGATCCTCATGCTGCCTCCACCTGCAGGCACCGCCCTCACAGCTTCCACTTGCCGCAGTTCCCAGCCAATGGGAGCTGCAGAACTGGGGCTTGGGGCGTAGCAGAGACAGCATGTGGAGCTAGGAGCTGGGGTTGCCGCTTCCCAAGATCCAGGAAGGGAGCCTGCCCCAACCCCACCAACACCCCCCCCACACTCCAGCACCCGCGGTGTCCCCCTGGGCCGTGACTACCCTCTCCCCAGCAGCCACCGGGCCAACCCCCCCAGCACCTGCGGGGCCCCTGGGCCGCACTCCCGAGCCACCTCCCCCTCTGCCAGGTCTTAGTCATGGACAGGTCACGGGCCATGAATTTTTGTTTACTGCCCATGACCTGTCCATGACTTTTACTAAAAACACCCGTGACTAAAATGTAGAATTACTCATAAGTTAAGGTGTCATGAATTTTATTTTTTTTTGGAGGGGGTTGGGTCAGTTGTTTCCATTAGTGCCTAGAAAGAGGGGAGGTTTACCCACTCTTCTTCTATCATGTGTGATTCAAGATAGATAAAGGAAGTCCAATTCAGATTAAAAGTGATTAAAATTCATTAACTAACAACTATTTGGTGCCCATTGTGAAATAAGTGAGCTGCTCCAGTCCAGCATTTTCAGCAGAGAGGCCAAGAATTGAAGAAGCCATTAAGACAGAATAGACCTCTAACTACCAAAGCAGTTGTAAGTCAGGCCTAAGGCTTATTAACAGGTGAAGTGGGGACACTTGCTTTGCCACTGCCATTGCTGTACCTATTTTGTATCTATTCGGTACATAATGGATTTTTTTAACCTTTCATAAAAGATTTTTTTATTTTAAACTGTATACAAAATACTATATTTAACAATATTACAATTATGAGAAAAAGTCTGAGAAACTTTGGCCTTAATTAATGCTTTGTTTTTACAACTACACACCATGGTGTGAATAATGGTCAGAATGTCAGCCTTACCTCTGAATTTCCTGGCTTTTTTCTATTTTTATCACAACCTCTACGTTGTATGAACAATAGTTTCTATTTAACAAAAAATCTTACTACAACATATTATAATCCCTAAACATAAGAATAGGTGGGTCAGCCCAGGGTCTACAATACCAGAGCTCAAAATTAGGGATTCTAGCTTGGTCCACTTTTTTCAGTCCAAAAGAAGAGTTGACATGATACACATTCTGCCCAGGGACTGCCGCACCTCACTTCAAACTCTTTACTAAAACTGCATTAGTGGAGTCCAGTGGGCACATGTTCTAACACAGAAGGAAAATGGGAAAGGTGGGAGAATAAAGTAGATGGAACACAAGGCTCAGAGTGGCTTAAGAGATCCACCCACAAAGGGACAAAACCACCACAGGACAATGACACTTTTCAAGTTCATCTTTGAATTTACTTTATAACGAAGAAAAAAAGGAGTTAACAGCCAACTACCTTTTCTATATAATAATTAAAACAATGATTCCTCAATTTCAATTTCTAAATAATCTTCTCTTACCTTGGATACATTGCTAATATAATCCAGTTGGGAAGTACTCTCTTTATCAACTTGATTACAAAGATTCTGTAAAGTGGATGCATATTCTTTGTCACTTTTTACTCGCATGGCCATAAATTTCTTCACAGTTTCCAGTAGTCGTAACTCCCAATCTTGCAATTTTAACAAAGCATCATGAGAATACTTCAGGTCACTTCCAAACCCCATCTTTATAAGGCACTATATGCGCTATGGGCAACAATAGAGGTTCTTCTAGTCACCACATCTGCAGACAGAAAATTAATGAGAAAGATATTGAAAGAGGAACCTATAAAATTTAATGATCACAAAGTTATGACACATATTGAAATTTAAAGCAAGAAGCAACTGTTTTAATTTAACCACTCATCTCTGAACTAATATAGTCAGTCAGCCACAATTTTCAACAGCAAGACTCAGCTCTGTCTTGCACATTAACCACTTAGAAAACAGCTAGCAAAGGCAGTCCTGGCGTTAAAGCACTAACCTAGGACTTGGGAGATCCAAGTTCAATTTGCTACTCCACCACAGACTTCCTGTGTGAATTTGAGTCTCTCTGTGCCTTACTTCTCCATCTGCATAAAATATTACTGTAACAGTACTTCCCTATCTCACAGGGATGTTTGTGAAGATAAATATATTAAAAATTTTGAAGTTCTTAGATAATATGGCAAGAGGTCCATATAAGTACATAAGATACATTGAATTCCCAAACTAAATAGATCGGTTTGATTAAATAGTTGAGACAGAGATCAATGGAAACAGATATATTACAAGACAAAAATCCCAGATTATCCTGCCCGACTCCTAGTAACCATAGAGCCTCCTTTCTTCACAGTACACTGCTCCTGATAGCCCACAAAATTCCTAGTAATTAGTCAATTGTCAGGTGTTAACACTTTGGGAATCAGTTTCCAGAAGGCTTACAGCCATATATAAAACCCAAACACAATGTAAAAAGACTACTAAGGTTTCAAAATCAAGTGCTCCAAAGTTCAGAAATGCCAGAAGGAAGGCTACCAGTGCAACCTTAATTCAGCCCCTTTGTGAATATGCATTATGATACAGTCTTAGATTCAGGGGCAGAAGAGCCTTCCCAAAAGTGGGGGGGTCCGGGGCTCTGGCCCCATAAGGCCCCACCCCCTACCCTCCTCTTCCCAACAAGGTCCTGCCTCACCACTTCCCCCTGAGGCCCCTCCTCTTCCCTGCAAGGCCATGCCCCCCACCCCACACCTTCCCCCAAGTCTCCTCCTCTTCCCCCCAAGGCCTGCCCCGACCCCCCTTCTTCCTCCCGAGGCTATGCCCCCAGCCAAGCCAGAAGCCACAGCAAGGCCAGGGAGCCCTCCCCCCCAGACACCCCACCAAAGCAGATGGGAGGGATCCAGGCTCCCCACAGTTGTCCGCGTCTTTTGCTCCGGCCGGGGGGCAGGGCCTTGGAGCTGCAGCCTGGCCATGGTAAGAGCCGTGTGGGCAGCTATGGGGAGCCGCAGCGCAGACCCTCAACCTGCCCTAGGCAGGTACACAGGCCAGGGGATGCTCTTTGGCCTCCAGCACTGCGGGCAGGTGGAGGGTCCACACAGCTTCCACAACTGCCCAGGATCCCTGGCCTGGCTCCACCAGCTGCTGGCCTGACCGGGGCCCTCGGGGGAGGATCGGAAGGGGGCTAGGTTCGCCGTGGCAAAAAGTTTGAGGACCATAGCTCCCTGCCCGCTCCCCTCCTGCCCCTGTTGTGATGTCACTGCTTTGATTATATGATCACATACTATTTTTTCCCCCACAGGACTCCTTGCTCATTCAGAAGGGATGGTGCTCACCGGATGGGCAAGATTTCAATATTTCTTTTTACCCTAATCAATCTATGTGTGGCCCCATTCATTATTTACTGCACATCATCCAAACTATGCACTGAATACAGAATTAGTCAGGGTGGATAAAAATCAGTGATTTAAAAAAAAATAAAATCAGATTTTTTTAATTTAAATTGGATTTTTGGATAAAGTGCTTTTTGAGGAAAAAACTATCTTAATTAAAACTCAAAGATATCTCATCGTTGAATAGGGATTATAAATTCTAATTCTATAATATGAGACAATATATTCATGTAATGTTTAAGAAAAGCTTTGTAAATGGGTTCCAATAGTTAATGGATTAGGGACCCAATCTTATGAGGTTCCAGGGGCTTCTGTATAGATTATTTAGGTTAATCTTTCTATCTACCCAATGGGGCTCAGTCCAGAAGATACCATCAGAGATGCTTAGTTTTGCAGTTCTCAAACTGTGGATTTGTGTCTCCAGATATAACATGCTTGTTAACAGCAAAAAATGTTTTTAAAATAAATCAATAAATAATATATAGAGGTGAGAAATAACAGACCTCAACCCTATTGTCCCTCTGCAAATTTGTGTACAAAGAGTTAATCCCTTACCTCTCTCTAAAAGTGCAAGTTTCAAAAAGTTAAATGAATAGAAGATTGTTGGGGGCGGAATAGATCTGGACAAGGAGAAGAAGTCTGGAGATAAATGTGAGAAGGGAGGAGCAGGCGGTAGAAACAAAAGTGAAACTGTTTGATCAGCATATTCCAGAAGTCTTGAGGTCTTTCTGAGTGTAGCCTTCATTGATTTGAGATCTACCATACCATTCTCTCACTAGAAGTGAAAACCTATAATGGCAGCAGGCCATAAAAGAGACCCAGTTTTGGAATATTTAAATTAAGTTCCTTTACCTATGGGTAAGAGAGGTATGCGTGCAAAATGCAAACAGTGCATCAAAGAAATGCAAGGCCTGGTTTCCCGAATGAAACAACATCATGAGAAGTGTTCCTTCTCAGGAGGAAGCTGCGTTGAAGATGAGGAAAGGAACACGTCTGAACATGCAGGATCTTCAGGTTGGTAAACTTTTTTATTTCATACTTCTTTCTTAAGGACTGCCTGTCTTCCTTCTGGACTATTCTTGAATTCCCGTGTTTGAGCAAAAAATATAGTTGTTACTCTATGGTACTATCATTTTAGATGCAGTTGTGATAAAAAATAAATAGCTGAAATAGGCAGATCTTCCTTTTACAATTTCACCTTTAAAGTAGTACTGAGTGTCAGTGAATGCAATGAGTAATACTAAATGAGCAGTATGCTAATAATAATTAAATAACTGCTTTGACTTATTTTGTTCAGGAGAATCCATCCTCAACATACAGGATTCTGAAGACTATCCTCCTTCAAGATCACCATCATTTTCTATAGTCTCAGAGTTATCTGCCAATGATAGTGTTTCAGTCACATCATGTATGTCACATAGCCATAGTAGATTACCTGTAGCAAAAAGAAAAAAAATCTCCATCATTCAGAAACAAGCATAGATAAATTTGTGATAAGAACCAGCAGATTACAAAAAGAGATAGTTGATGAAAAAATTGCCCTGTTTGTTTATGCAACAAACTCTCCTTTCCATATGATTGAGAACCCACACTTCATTAACATGATTCAGTCATTAAGACCAGGATACAGTCCACCCAAAAGAGCAAATGTCGCAGGCAAATTTCTGGATAAAGTGTATGAAAGAGAAATTGAGCAGTGTGCAAAAGATCCTGTTTTATGTGCTTGTGTGACAACAGAAGAAGGGAATGTCTTCCTTACAGAAACAACTGAAACATCAGGAAATGCGCACAGCAGAATACTTACAAGAAGTAACAGTAAAAGCTATAACAAACTGTGGGGAAAAAATTCAAATCTCGAGTATGCAGCTTAGTCACAGACAATGCTGCAAATGTATCCAAGATGAGAAGAAATTATTTAGGAGAGCGCGAAGAGAGTCCCAAGCAAATAACGTACGGTTGCAGTGCTCATTTGATGCATCTCCTAGCCAAAGACTTCAGTGTTCCAGAAATAAAGGCTAATGTTGTTGAAATTGCAAAATACTTCCATAACAACCACTTTGCAGCAGATGCTCTGAAAAAAGTGGGAGGAACCAAGCTAACCCTCCCACAAGACGTGCAATGGAACTCAGTAGTGGACTGTTTTGAGCACTATATCAAGAACTGGCCTAATCTGATGACAGTTTGTGAACAAAATCGTGAAAAAATAGATGGCACTGTCACAGCCAAAATTCTCAACATTGGGCTTAAAAGAAATGTTGACCACATGCTGAGTAGCCTGAAGCCTATTTCTGTAGCCTTGAACAAAATGCAGGGAAACAGCTGTTTTATTGCTGACGCTGTTGAAATTTGGAAGGAACTGAGTGAGAACTTATTTAATGACAGAGTTAAATTACAAGCATTAAAAAAACGAATAGGACAAGCACTATCTCCAGCTCATTTTCTTGCAAATATTCTCACAATACTCGGTACCAGGGTGAAACCTTAACTGCTGAAGAAGAGGAGTTGGCTATGACATGGACATCCAGCAATCATCCCTCCATAATGCCAACTATAATAAACTTCAGAGCTAAGGGTGAACAATTGAAGAAAAAACGGTTACTTACCTTCTGTAACTGTTGTTCTTCGAGATGTGTTGTTCACGTCCATTACACATTAGGTGTGCGCGCGCCGCGTGCACGAACGTCGGAAACTTTTTCCCTCAGTGGCTCCAGTCGGGCCTGCAGGGTCTCCCCTCCCGCCAGAGCGGCGCCCCGCTCTAGCGTATATATATCCCTGCCGGCCCGACCCTCCCTCGGTTCCTTCTTGCCGGTGACTCCGACAGAGGGAAAGGAGGGTGGGAAGTGTAATGGACGTGAACAACACATCTCGAAGAACAACAGTTACAGAAGGTAAGTAACCGTTTTTTCTTCTTCGAGTGATTGTTCACGTCCATTACACATTAGGTGACTCACAAGCTTACCATTGGAGGAGGGTAGGAGTCAAGGAATAATCGACTGAAGCACAGCTCTACCAACCGCCGCGTCCTCTCTGGTCTGATGATGGATCGCGTAGTGGGCTGTGAACGTATGCACCGACGACCAGGTGGCCACTTTACAGATTTCCTGGAGTGGAACCTGCGCCAAGAACGCCGCCGAGGACGCTTGGGCCCTAGTAGAGTGAGCCCTGATCTGCGGGGCTGGTATGTTAGCGAGCTCATAGCACGTGCGTATGCAAAGCACAATCCATGCCGACAAGCGTTGCGTCTAGATAGGTTGGCCTCTCATTCGCTCCACAATGGCAACGAACAGTTGAGTCGACTTGCGGAATGGCCTGGTCCATTCTAGATAAAAAGCCAATGCCCTACGGACATCGAGGGTATGCAAGCTGCGTTGGCTTGGGTCCGAGTGTGGCTTAGGGAAGAACACCGGTAAACAAACGTCCTGTCCCATATGAAAATGCGTGACCACTTTCGGAAGGAATTTCGGGTGCGGTCTGAGCTGCACCTTATCTTTATAAAAAACTGTATAGGGAGGTTCCGAAGTGAGGGCCCTCAACTCCGAGACCCTCCTAGCCGATGTGATGGCCACGAGAAACGCTACCTTCCATGAGAGGTGCATGAGGGAGCAAGAGGCCAGGGGTTCGAAGGGCGGCCCCATGAGCTTAGTGAGGACCAGGTTGAGATTCCACGCAGGGACCAGCGGGCGCGAGTAGGGAAACACCTTGTCCATCCCCTTGAGGAATCGGGCTACTGTGGGGTTAGAGTACACTGAAGCCCCCAACTCCCCAGGGTGGAACGCCGATATGGCAGCCAGGTGCACCTTAATTGAGGCAGGGGCGAGCCCCTGATGCTTGAGGTGCAGCAGGTAGTCCAGAATCAATGGGACTGAGGCCTGCAGAGGCTGGATGTGATGAGGCTCACACCAGTGGGAGAACCGTTTCCATTTGGCGAGGTAGGTCGCTCTTGTGGAGGGCTTCCTACTACCGAGGAGGACCTGCTGGACCTGATGGGAGCACCTGTGCTCCATATCGTTTAGCCAGAGAGAAACCATGCCGTGAGGTGTAACGACGGTAGGTTCGGGTGGAGTAGGCGACCTCGGTCTTGCGTGATGAGGTCGTGATGGAGGGGAAGGGCGATCGGAGTGGTCACGGACAGTTCCAACAGGGAACCAGTGTTGGCGTGGCCACGCCGGGGCGATGAGGATGACTGTCGCCTTGTCCCTGCGGGTTTTGAGGAGGACCCTGTGGATGAGCGGGAATGGGGGGAAGGCATACCTCAGGCTCCCGCCCCACGGAATTGCGAAGGCATCTGCCAATGAGCCCGGACTGAGGCTCTGGAATGAACAAAACTGAGGGCATTGGCTGTTGTCCTTGGTGGCAAAGAGATCCACCTGGGGAAACCCCCACCTCCGGAAGATTAAATGCAGGACGTCCTGTCTCAACGTCCACTCGTGCATGTGATAGGACCGGCTGAGGCGGTCCGCTAACCCGTTTAGGGCCCCCGGGAGATATGTCGCTAGTAGGTGGACTGAATGGGCTATGCAAAAGTCCCAGAGGAGGAGCGCCTCGTGACAGAGGGGAGAGGACCGGGACCCGCCCTGCTTGTTTATGTAAAACATGGCAGTAGTGTTGTCCGTCAGAACTGACACGCTGTGGCCTTCTATGGTAGCGTGAAAGGTCTGGCAGGCGAGGCGAACCGCCCTCAACTCCTTCAGGTTGATATGCAGCAACTTTTCTTCCCTGGACCATAAGCCCTGAGTCCGCAAGTCCCCCAGGTGCGCCCCCCAACCCAGGTCCGACGCGTCTGTTACTAACGTCAGAACGGGTTGCGGGGTGGCGAAGGGGACCCCTGCGCAAACTTGCTGCCGATCGAGCCACCAACGGAGGGAGTTCGACACCCGATCCGGGATCGTCACGACCAGGTCTAAGGGGTCTCTGTTGGGGCGATATATTTGGGCCAGCCACAACTGCAATGGCCTGAGTCTTAGGCGGGCGTGTCCGACTACATGAGTGCAGGCCGCCATGTGCCCCAAGAGTTGCAAGCAACATCTGGCCGTGGTCGTGGGGAATTGCTGGATGGAGCTCACGACCTTCTGAATGGCCAAGAACCGCGATACGGGAAGACTCGCCCGTGCCGCCACTGAGTCCAGGATCGCCCCTATGAAGTCCAGTCTCTGCGTGGGGACCAGCGATGACTTGGGTACACTGACCAGTAGACCGAGCTTGCGGAACACCTGTAGTGCCAATGTCACATGGGAGCGAACGTCGGCCTCCGACCGGCCCGCAAGGAGCCAGTCGTCCAAGTATGGGTAGACACGCATCCTTCTTTTTCGAAGAAAAGCTGCCACCACGGACATGCATTTTGTGAATACGCGCGGGGCCGTTGCCAGGCCGAAGGGCAAGACCGTAAATTGGAAATGGCGCCGGTTGATAGTGAAGCGCAGGAACCTCCGGTGGGCCGGGCGGATGGCGATGTGAAAGTAGGCATCTTTCATATCGAGGGCAGCATACCAATCTCCCGGATCCAGGGACGGGATAATAGTACCAAGGGAGACCATACGGAAACGTGTTTTGAGCAAGTATTTGTTTAGTTTGCGTAGGTCCAAAATAGGACGAAGGCCCCCTTTTGCTTTGGGAATGAGGAAGTATCTGGAATAGAACCCTTTCCCCCTGAGGTCCGGAGGAACCTCTTCCACCGCTCCTACTGTGAGGAGGGTCTGCACCTCCTGCATGAGGAGTTGCTCGTGAGAGGGGTCCCTGAAGAGGGACGGGGATGGGGGGTGGGAGGGAGGGGGCGAGGAGAACTGAAGGGTGTAGCCCGCCTCCACCATGCGCAGGACCCAGCGGTCCGATGTTATATTTGACCAAGCACGGTAAAAATGGGACAGGCGGTCCCTGAAACACAGAGGAGGATCCGGAATAGAGATTGGTACTCTGTCCTCGATCGCAGCTTCAAAACCCTTGCTTGTTTCCCGGCTGTGGCTTGCCTTGGCCATGATTCTGACCCTGGTTAGGCGTGTTGTTGCGTCTACGCCTGTTATCCCTGCCCCTCCTGCGGTACGGTTCCTGTCTAGGACGAGGGTGGTACTGTCTCTGCGGAGGTTGGGGCTTAAAGGGCTTCCTCTGCGTCACTGGGGTGTGCATCCCCAACGACTTGAGGGTAGCTCAAGAGTCCTTGAGGCTATGCAGTCTGGCGTCCGTCTGGTCCGAGAACAAGCCTGATCCCTCGAACGGAAGGTCTTGGAGGGTGTTTTGCACCTCTGGGGGAAGGCCGGAAGCCTGCAGCCACGCCGAGTGTCTCATTACCACTCCTGACGCGATTGTCCTAGCGGCTGCGTCCGCGGAGTCAAGGGAGGCCTGTAGAGAGGTCTTTGCTACTGCCTTCCCTTCGTCTACTATGGCCGCAAATTCGGGTTGCGAGCCCTGAGGCAAGGCTTCTTTGAACTTGGAGACCGATGCCCAGGAATTGAAGTTGTGTCTGTTCAGAATCGCTTGTTGGTTTGCGATCCTCAACTGGAGGCCTCCGGACGAGTAGACCTTTCTCCCAAATAAGTCCAAGCGTTTTGCCTCCTTGGCCTTGGGGGCCGGGGCCTGCTGGCCATGTCGCTCCCGTTCGTTGACCGCAGAGACGACCAACGAACATGGTGTTGGATGAGAGAATAGGAAATCAAACCCTTTAGATGGGGCGAAGTATTTCCTCTCTACGCCTTTTGCAGTAGGTGCAGTGGAGGCTGGTGTTTGCCACACCGTCTTATAATTGGACTGGACCGTCTTTATGAGCGGGAGCACGATCCTGGAGGGGCCCTCCGGGCTTAAAATGTCAACCATAGGGTCCTCCTGCTCAACAGTCTCCTCTGCCTGCAACCCCAAATTGAGGGCTACTCGGCGGAGCAGGTCCTGGTGCGCCCGATGGTCAATCGGGGGAGGACCGGACACGGTTGTGCCCGCCACGGCTTCGTCTGGCGAGGAGGAGGAGGTCATGGCCTTTTGCACGTCTTCCTCCTCCTGCAACTCCTCAGGGGTGCGTTCCCTGACGTGGGTCTGGGACGGTGCCGGGCTCGGTGCCGAGTCAGCCCTTTCCCTCTCTGGCGGCCTGGAGACCGTGGCCTCTTTGCGAGAGGGTGGGCGCCACTGTGGAGAGCGGGACCGGTGTCCCGAGGGGCCAGATCTCGAGGTCCTGGACTGGGGGCCTTGTTGGTGGTAGGCCCAAGGGGTCCAGAATGGCCATTGCCCTGGATGGCCCCACTGTGGGTGCCAAGTGGCTTCGTGCTCCCTACTGGCGTGTGCTCTGTGGGCATATCTGCTGGAAAGGCCCGAGTCCACCTCCGAAACTACGGACGGTGATCTAGAGGGTCACGGCGGTGCCGTGGAACGGTGCCGGTCCGGGGTCGGAGAGCGGTGCTTTCGTGACCGGGACCGGGAGTAGCGCCTTGCTGACCTGGATCGGTACCGATGACCCCGGGACCAGGAACGACTGCGGGAGGACTGTCTCTGGGATCGTGCAACCGATACGTCCCGGTGCCTACTCGAGCCGGGCTGCTGGGTCGGTGCCTTGCGCTTGTTGGGGCCCGACGGTTGTGCGGCCTTCTGCGCGGAGGGAAGCCGGGAGTCCACCGAGGCGGAGCTCGACCGGGACCGGCGCCGTGAACGGTGCCGAGATGGCGACCGTGATGGGCGCATCATTGCCGGCTTGCCTTTGGATGGCAGTCTCGGCGGAATGTCCTTAGCGCGGAGGGTGCCCTCAGCGGACAATTCAATGAGGTCCTTTGCTGCCTCAAATGTGTCTGGGATGGAGGGTTGTTCCAAAAGTTCCTCCAGCCCTTCCTCCTCACTCGACGCGCCTATCCTGGGGCTCGACGGGCCTTTCGGCGCCGGAGCCACTGGCACCGGGATATGTGCTGGGGCCGCAACGGCCTTAGGAGCACTTGCGGTCTTCGCGGGCGCTACCCTCTTGTGCGGGGAACGCCCTCGGGCCTTGGGTTGGCCCTTCGATTTAGCCGGCGAAGACGACCGGTGCCGGAGGTGTTCCCGCTGATTCGGTGCCGTGGGCTTAGGTTGCCCCGCCGGCGTCTGATCACGAACCGATGCCGGGGCACTCCGCACCGAGGTTGACGGTGCCGTTGAAGTGGAGGGCTGTAACGCCGTCTCCATGAGCAGCTGCTTCAAGCGAAAGTGTCTCTCTTTTTTTGTCCTAGGCTTGAAAGCCTTGCAGATCTTGCAGCGCTCCTTTTGATGTGCTTCCCCCAGACAGCGGAGACACGAGTCGTGTGGGTCGCTTACTGGCATAGGCTTGCGGCACGTGGCACAAGCCTTAAAGCCTTGGGCGTGCAGCATGCCCTGCCGCCCAGGGCCGGTGCCGGGGTTGGTCAAACACCCGACACAAAGAAGTTTAAGTCTTTCTAAATAGCCAGGGGCTTAACACTAACTACTGAAGAACTAATAACTGAAGATAACACTGAGTACTATGCTAAGGGACACTCTCAGACGAGAGATAGAGATGTTCCAACGTCGCCACGGGCGGTAAGAAGGAACTGAGGGAGGGTCGGGCCGGCAGGGATATATATACGCTAGAGCGGGGCGCCGCTCTGGCGGGAGGGGAGACCCTGCAGGCCCGACGGGAGCCGCTGAGGGAAAAAGTTTCCGACGTTCGTGCACGCGGCGCGCGCACACCTAATGTGTAATGGACGTGAACAATCACTCGAAGAAGAAATATATGTTTGCTGATGACGTTTTAAAGAAAGTCACATCAGTGAACTGATGGAAGTCACTTAAGCACTTGGAATCAGGGACTGTTGAAGTGATAACCTCACTTTTAACAGCAGTAGCTTCTTCTGCTGGAGCAGAAAGAATATTTTCTTCCTTTGGACTGATTCATTCCAATTTGAGAAATCATTTGGGACCCGAAAAAGCAGGAAAAAAGCTTGTTTTTCTTTTCCAGATTATGAACAAACAGGAAAATGAAGGTGAAGACAACTGAGTTAACTGCAAAAGCCAATATTTTAAGTTTCTCATGTTGACCTGGCTGACACAGTCAATTTAATTTTTGTGGTTTTTTTAATATTTCATTTAACTATTTTAGTTAAAAACAATTTTAACAAAAACAAACCTGATTTTAAAAAACTTGAATGTTTAACTAAATTCAAAAATTTATATGCTTGTTTTGTTATAATATTATATGTTTGCTGTTGAAGAAAAAAATCCAGAATACATAACATTGTTGTTTTAGTTAAATAAAACAATTTAAATGTCTGTCTGGTGATGTTCTCCTCCTAATACAGCATGGCAAAAAAACATTCCAAATATTAATGATTAACCTGTTGAATTGGAGATAGTTCACCTCCCAATGACTTCATAAATATCTGCTTCAATTACCTTTGGTAGATGAAATAACCAAACAATCATTCATTTTCTGATATACCTGTAAAACGAATCTGAAAAGTTTTCAAAATAAACTTTAAAAATGTTGCTAGCAGCTTGAAGGGTGGGCCTGTCAGCTTTGCCAGGACGAGGTTTAGGTCCCAAGGAGGGATCGGTTCCTTTATCTGAGGGAACATCCTCTCCAGCCTTTGAGAAAACCAATTACCATTTCATGCGAAAAGACCAATCTGTTGTCAATATTAGGTCAGATGGCTGAAATGGCTACCAGGTGGACCTTAACTGAAGAAAAGGGCCAGACCTTGTTGTTTCAAGAGCACAGGGTACTCCAAAATAAATTGCAATGAGGACTGTGTAGGTGGAACTCCGAGTTGGGAAGACCAGGTAGAGAATCATTTCCACTCTACCAGGTAAGTTGCCCTGGTGTAGGCTTTTCTACTCCCTAGTAGGATTCTACGAACCTGCTCCAAGCAAGCTTGCTCTTCAGGATTCAGCCATGAAGGTTCCAGGCCAACAAATGAAGAGAACCGAAGTTCAGGTGGAGCAGCTGACCATGGTCCTGGGTGATCAGGTGAGGGTGCAGAGGGAGATGGATTGGGGGTTCCACTGGAAAGCTTCAGAGGGTGGTGAACCAGTGCTGTCTGGGCCACGCCAGGGTTATAAGGATGACCTGTGCTCGATCCTGCTTGATCTTCGACAGAACCTTGTGAATTAATGGAATTGGGGAAAGGCAGTAATAGAGGTGAGTTATCCGGGCCAACAGGTAAGGCATCCATAAGAGACCCTGGGCTGTGGCCTTGCAGGGAGCAAAACTGATGGCATTTCCTGTTGTTTTGGGTAGCAAACAGGTCTATAAGGGGAGTCCCCCACCTCTGGAAGATGTCCCTTGCCACATCCACTCAAAGGGACCATTCATGGTGAGTGGAAAAGGACCTGCTGAGGCGATCCACAAGTTGGTTCTGTGTACTCAGCACGTAAGATGCCTCTAGTTAGATGAAGTGTGTAATGCAGAACTCCCACAGTCAGATTGCTTCCTGGGACAGGTGGAAGAATGCACTTCACCCTGCCTGTTGATGTAGTACATGGCGATTATATTGTCCATGAGAACCGAGACTGCCTTGTCTGCAATGTGGGTTAAAAACGCCTGGCAGGCCAGGCAGACTGCGCTGAGTTCTCTGATATTGATATGGACTGAGAGCTCTTCTTGAGACGACAGGCCTTGAGTCCTGAGATGCCCAAGGTGGGCTCCCCAACCCAACACAGAGGCATAGAGATCAGATACATGGATGGGTGGGGCCTCGAAAAAGGTATTCCCAAGCAGACTATGCCTTGATTCAATCACCAAGTCAGTGAGTCGAGGACTTGAGGGGGAACATAAGTATCATGTCCAGATGATGTTGCAAGGGTGAATATACCGCGGCCAAACAGGCCTGGAAAGATCTGAGATATAGTCTCGCATGTTGTACCACATATGTGCATAATGCCATGTGGCCCAGAAGGCTCAAGCATATTCGGACTGTCATGGTCAGATGTGCCTGAAGGGAGCTTATCAGGGTCAAGATTGAGCAGAAACGATCCTCCAGAAGCAGGGTCTTCGCCTGTTCAGGAGTCCGGAACCACCCCTATGAACTATATCCTTTGTACAGGGCTAAGGGTAAACTTCTGGTTGTTTATTAATAAGCCCAATGCCTGGAAGGTCGATTGGATGAAATGGATGTCTGATTCCACCTGGACTGGCCCTTGATTAGCCAGTTGACAAGATATGGGAAAATGTGAACTACTTTTCTCCTGAGGAAGGCTGCTACTACTGCCATACATTTGGTGAAGACCTGTGGGGTGGCCAAGAGCCCAAATGGCAGAACTGCCAATTGGTAAGGAGTCTGGTTTACAACAACTCTTAGGAACCTCTGTGCTTTGGAAAATCTATATGTGGAAGTATGCATCTTTTAAGTTGAGGGCAGCATACCAATCCCCTGGATCTGGCAAAGGAATGATGGAAGCCAAGAAGACCATGCAGAACTTTAATCTCTTTAGATAGTGGTTGAACCACCGCAGGTCTAGGATCAGTCTGAGACTCCCCTTGGCTTTTAAGATTAGGAAGTAACGTGAATAAAACTCCTATCCTCTTAGATGGTGAGGAACCTCTTCCATGGCTCCCAGCCAAAGGAGGGACTTCTTGTTCCAATATTTGCTCATGAGAAAGGTCCCTAAAGAGGGACGGGGAGGGTGGGTGGACAAAAATTGGAGGGTATAACCTAATTCTATTGTGTTTAGATCCCCGTGGTCCAAGGTAATATGGTTCCAGGCATTGAGGAAGTGGGACAGTCGGTTGGAAAACAAAGGGGTAAGTGGATCCAGAATCGAGGGGATTGAGATGTCATCCTCGAGCATGTCATCAAAACAAGTGCTTTGAAGTGCCCGAATGTCTACGGACAGAATGTAACAGCCCTAAGGAGGAGGTTGGTGTAGAGGGTTTATGCCAGAAGCCCTTTTTCCTCCTCCACTGGTCCTGTCTGGAAGGCTGCGTGAAATAGCGTCAAACCTGCTGAGGCCTGTAGTGTCTTCTGGCTGCTGCCAGACTATACAGACCCAGAGATTTCAGGGTCGCCTTAGAGTCCCTTAAGTCTGTGCAATTTGGTGTCTGTTTGCTCTGAAAAGAGAGAGGACCCTTCAAATGGGAGGTCCTGGAGGGTTTGCTGCACCTCTTGAAGAAACCCCGAGGACTGTAATCATGAGCTCCTGCATATGGTAACAGCCATAGCCATTGATCTGGTCACAGAATTGGCAGAGTCTAAGGCTGCCTGCAGGGAGACCCAGGCTATTGTCTTCCCTTCTTCAACAAATGAAGAGAACTCCTGTCTGGCATCTTGGGGAAGCACGTCCTTAAATTTTTGCGTCACCTCCCACGTATTAAAATCATGGCGACATAGCAAAACTCGCTGATTCACTATTCAGAGCTGCAGCCCACCCGTTGAGTAGGCTTTACTACCAACAAGTCCAGCTTCTTTGGGTCCTGTGCCTTGGGTGTGAGCCCCGCTTGACCCTGACAGTCCTTCTCATTGGTGGTTGCCACCAGTGCCTCATCTGGAGAAGAGGAGGAGGAGGTAGCTAAAGCTGGTTGAGGGGCCTCTGCCCCTTCATTCTATCTCCACTGAGACCTGTGAAACCTGCTCTTGACGTTCGGCACCGGAATCTGGGTCTGGCGTCTCACAGCACGGTACCGGAGGCACTCTACTTTCCGAGTCCACAGAGTATGAATGCCTTGAGACAGTGCCCTGGCCCAGGGGAAATCCCCATGGGTTCCAGAAAGGCCATTGCATGGGTGCTGGCCCCCATGGTCCCATAGGCCAAGTGCTCGGCAGCACCATAGCACCAGATGTCCCAGCAGAATAGGGAGGGAAGTAGCTTGAGCGGTCACAACAGCGTGGAGAGTAGGACTCCAACAAGGAAGACAAGCTGCAGCAAGGAGACCATGGCAGTGCCAACCCTCTCAGTGCTGGTGACCGATGCCGTGGAGAAATCCGAGGTCAGGCTATCACAGGAGGTTTTCCCCTAGAGAGCGATCACAGTGTCACGCAAAAGCTGGGGGAGGGTTGTCTGCTGCTCATTGAAACCAGCGCTGTCAAGTCCTGGATCTCTGAGGCAGTGTGAGCAGGTTTCTAACAGCCACAAATACCTCTGGAGTGGACAGTATCGCGAATTGCCCAGTACACTGCCTGCTGGAGCCGACCTGACAGCTACCACTAAGGGAAAAAATTTCGGCAACGGTGCTCGGGGCATGCACACACCTACATTGGAATGGACATGTGCAAGTACTCAAAGAATATCCTTCCTGCAATTCCCTGCCTCATTCACAAAACAGATAAAAGTTAAGAACTGCCAGAGTTAAGGTTGAGTGCTTGACTTTGCAACCTTAGCATAATACTTTTACCATAGCTTTTGAGGATTTTATTTCCTAAGCTTTTTAAAAAGCAAACTCAAAAAGCAAAAATTTGATCATGAGGAACTACACTGACCCCAACTTGAGTCATCAGCAGCATTGGGGTCTTTAGAACAACAGCACAGTCCTCTGCTGCTTGAGCTGAGTAACTGGTAACAGTAGAAGGTTGTTCACCTTTATGTAGACCTGCCACTAGAGAGAGGGATGGGACACACACTTTGCCGTTGAGTTTACAGAGGTTTTGAGCCTCTCTCTAGCTTCTGCCCATCGCTCTGCTGTTGCTAACCTCCTCGGCTCTGTCCCATCTCCCACCTGCTTCTATCCTCCCTCTCTGGGTCCTCCCCCTGCCCCAATCCTTCTCGCCTGTTCTTTTCCTTACCACCCCTCCTGCTACCCCTTCAACCCTCCCCATTTCCCCCGACCTCCCCATTACAATCTCGGCCAGTTCCTGGCCTGGTCATCTTCCACTCACCCACATACTCCTATCGAGTCCCCCCTACCCGTGGCTTCTATCCTCTCCATTTCCCTGGATCCTGTCCTTCTTCCTGCCCTTCTTCCGCCACTCTACTCTTGCCCCTGCCCCCCAACTTCTATTCCTTCCCCCCGAACACCTGCCCGTCGCCCCACCCTGCTTTGCATCTCTTCCCCAGTTGTTCACTTCTCTGCACTCTAATCAAGCAGCTTCCTCCTTCTCCGCCATGAGCACGACAGTCTCCCTGCTCCTCCTTCATATGCTCAGCAGCAGGGTGGTCCACAGAAGCCAGGAGGTACAATTGCAAGGCAAGTCCTGCTCAGCCTCTGCAGCCCTGGGCTGAAGCAGGCTTAGTCATTGCACATATGCAATTCGGTCAGCACACAGGAACTATGGGGGAGGAGAAAATTGATCATGCTCAGTATAGACGGAATCCTCAGAGAATTTAGTCTCCAAAAACCTAACAAAACTCTTCTGAGCATGTGTGGACTGACATTTGTCAAAGGCTTATAACTTGGCCAAATCTGGGCAAATTATCACAGGGACAGCAAAAGGCACTTTCCTGATATCAGAGCAACCTCCCAGCCAAATTTTATGTCAAAGCATGGAGAAGCTAGAGCTTCACAGTGAAACAGTTCTAACAATTGTTTTAACGTAGGCAAAACAACGTATTTCTCCCCAACTTCATTCTCAGTAATAGCTGAACTGTTTTAGCCAAAACTTTCCACACCAAAAAAAAATAATTAATCAGCCTGAGGGAGACACCCAGCATGGAAAATTTCAGCCCAAATTGTTTAAGTCTGGCAAAATTATGAGCAATTGAAAACAGGGACTTAAAATGAAACATGTCAGAAAACCTTTAACTATAAACATTGCTACCTCCATGGCCTATAATTATTAACCATATTACCTTTATATCACATATAAAGATAGACACCTGCAACAGGGTAACAGACTGACAATTTCCATGTTCTCAATGTGAAAGACTTAAACGGAAGCTAAGGGGATTTCAAATTTGACATTGCTGTCAGAAGTCACCAAAAGGTACAACCACCATTTTTAAAATTTAAATTCATTTCTTCTATGAAACTGTCATGTCAGGTATGAGTGCTCCAGTTCGGAGAAGTTAAGGACATATAAAAGGCACCAAGTCTATTTGGCAAATTTTAGCTAAGAAAATTGTTGACGGTGAGGGACTATGCCATAGGCAGCAACACTAATGACATGTCCATCTAATGGTAGAGTCTTAAAATAATATTCATAATTAGGCTTGGCAGAATTCAATTTTTATTTTTAAGCATGTTTCTAGATTTTTATTGGCAAATTTTCACAGTTTTAGTAAAGTACTGGAGGGGTCAGACAATTACTTAATGATATTTAACACATTCAAAAAGTTTAAGCTTTATAACGGTTAAAAACACAAATTCTCAACATCACATCAAAAATATCCTTAAATCTAATAATTTATTAAGTAGCACTTTTCCTACTTTGCCGATCTATAAATTTTGATTATTAACGGAAATAGTTTTTAATCAGTTTGTGCGTGTATGGTGAAATTGACTTTTTTGACATTTAATGATAAAAATTTAATCCTTCCAAGCCTATTCATAATCATCTTTCTTGTCATATTTTTACATTGAAAGGTTGAGAAGTATGAATTCTCTAACCTTTTAAAAACCCAGAAGTTTTATTAACATGTATGGGAGGGAATGAAAACCTTTAGCCATCTAACGGGGAAAACAAGTTCCAAAGTGGAGGATTCTTAATTCAGACGGCCCTGCCTCCAGACCCCTCCCAATTAAATTAAGGGGCTAAGACCAAGCACTTCAGCTGATCCTAACTGCTGAAGTATTGCAAGGGCCCACATGCAGTCAATGAGGATACCCATGTCCTAAACCACGTAGGACTTTATAGGTTAAAACCCATACATTTTATTGCACAGGAAAACAAACTGGAGCCAGTGCAGATCATGGAGCAGTAGTATGATGTACTACTTGTGAGAAGAGCTGCCAAACAAATTAATCGCCACATTCTGCAGAAACTAAGTTCCTGGGGTAGTGGTAAGGTGTAGCCCCAAATAAAGAGCATTACAGTAACGCAGTATTCAAGGAGACAATACCAGGGGTAGATATATACAAACAAACAAAAAATTTAAGTTTGGTATTCCCCTGCTCAGCATGCCACAAAATTGTTACATTATTTCTAATGCTTCATTCAATGCCTCTGAACTTTGTTTAATAAAAACTCACTAACATCAATGACTTGAGAAACATACAGAATACCAGAGTTTGTGAAACAGAGAATAAGCAAAATAACTACACCTCTACCCCGATATAACACTGTCCTCGGGAGACAAAAAACCTTACTGTGTTATAGGTGAGACCGCGTTATATCGGGGTAGGGAGAGGAACCACTCCTTGCCCCAGCTCACCTCCGCCTCCTCCCCTGAGCATGCCGCCACCGCTCCGCTTCTCCCCCCGTCCCTCCTTTCCAGGCTTGCTGTGCCAAACAGCTGATTGGCACGGCAAGCCTGGGAGGGAGGAGAAGCGGAGCTGCGGCACACTCGTGGGAGGAGGCGGAGGCGAGCTGGGGCGGGGAGCGGTTCCTCTGCACCCCCCCTTACTTGCTGTGCCCCCCCCGCCCCAGCTCACCTCCGCTCCACCTCCTCCCACGAGCACGCCACAGCTCCGCTTCTCCTCCCTCCCTCCCTGACGCAGCAAGCCTGGGAGGGAGGAAGGGGGGAGAAGCAGAGCTGTGGCGTGCTCGTGGGAGGAGGCGGAGCGGAGGTGAGCTGGGGCAGGGAGGCCACAGCAAGTAAAGGGAGAGCGCAGAGGAACTGCTTGCAGTAACACGAATTTGGATTTAATGAGGTAAAGCAGCCCCGCCCCCCAGAGCGCTGCTTTACCGCATTATATCTGAATTCGCGTTATATCAGACCGCGTTATATCGGGGTAGAGGTGTATTTCCTTCAAAATAAACAAACAAAAACAAAATAAGGATATCAGTAGTTACATTTGTAAAAATAAATAAAATTATAGAACAATTCTTAATATGTGAGAATGCCTAAAGTATGCTGATGATCTGGTCATACTGTTGCCTATGGAAACCTTCTAAAATATATGTGCCCTATAAGTCGACCTATTAAAGACAAACCTTGATTTCAGAAAGAGCCCCAAAACAACAAAAATAGAGTCAAATGAAGACTGAACAAACAAATACCTGGGGTTCGTAATAAACATATAAAAGAATATTAGACTGGCTATAAAAGCACTACAAGGAAAAGCATTGTGGTGGGCCTTTAACACCCAAAAGAAACCAATACCACTACTGTCACACAAACATGATAGTTCAAACTAATCCATTCTACTTTATGGGACTGAAGTCTGAGGCCTGGTCTACACTACGATTTTAGGTCGAATTTAGCAGCGTTACCTCGATTTAAGCCTGGACCCGTCCACACGACGAAGCCTTTTTTTTCAACTTAAAGGGCTCTTTAAATTGATTTCTTTAATCCACCTCCGACGAGAGGATTAGCACTGAAACCGGCCTTTCCGGGTCGGATTTGGGGTAGTGGGGACGCAATGCGACGGTATTGGCCTCCGGGAGCTATCCCAGAGTACTCCATTGTGACCGCTCTGGACAGCACTCTCAACTCAGATGCTCTGGCCAGGTAGACAGGAAAAGGCCCGCGAAATTTTGAATTTCCTGTTTGCCCAGCGTGGTGGACAGCCCAGGTGTCACGCAAAGCTCATCAGTACAGGTAACCATGATGGAGTCCCAGGATCGCAAAAGAGCTCCAGCATGGACCGAACGGGAGGTACGGGATCTGCTCGCCATATGGGGAGATGAATCAGTGCTAGCTGAACTCCGTAGCAGTAAACGAAATGCCAAAACATTAGAAAAAGTCTCAAAGGGCATGAAGGACAGAGGCCATAACAGGGACGCACAGCAGTGCCACGTGAAAATTAAGGCGCTAAGGCAAGCCTACCACAAAACCAGAAAGGCAAACGGAAGGTCCGGGGCAGAGCCGCAGACACGCCGCTTCTACGCTGAAGCTGCATGGCATGCTAGGGGGTGCAGCCACCACTACCCCAACTCTGTGCTTTGACTCCGTCACTGGAGAATCACGAAACACGGAAGCAGGTTTTGGGGACGAGGAAGATGATGATGAAGGCATTGAAGATAGCTTACAGCAAGGAAGCAGAGAAACCGGTTTCCCCAACAGCCAGGAGACGTTTTTCACCCTGGACCTGGAACCAGTAACCCCCGAACCCACCCAAGGCGTGCTCCCAGACCCTGAGGGCACACAAGGCACCACTGGTGAGTGTACCTTTGTAAATATTACACATGGTTTAAAAGCAAGCGTGTTTAATGATTAATTTGCCCTGGCATTCGCGGCCAGTACAGCTACTGGAAAAGTCTGTTAATGTGTATGGGGATGGAGCGGAAATCCTCCAGGGGCATCTCCAGAAAGCTCTCCTTGATGTACTCCCAAAGCCTTTGCAAAAAGTTTCTGGGGAGGGCTGCCTTATTCTGTCCTCCATGGTAGGACACTTTACCACGCCAGCCCAGTAGCACGTAGTCTGGAATCATTGCATAACAAAGCATGGCAGTGTATGGTCCCGCTGTTTGCTGGCATGCAGACAACATCCATTCCTTATCTCTCTTTGTTATCCTCAGAAGAGTGATATCATTCACGGTCACCTGGTTGAAATAGGGTGATTTTATTAAGGGGACGTTCAGAGGTGCCCGTTCCTGCTCTTCTGAGCAGAAATGTTCCCCGCTGTTAGTGATCATCCCAGAGAATTGGGTGTGGGGGGGAAGGGAGGGGGGTTAGTTGGGTTTGTGCTGCACGTTAACCCGGAAACCGCAGCCCCTGCTTTTAAATTGCAAACCCATTTTAAATGGCCAACCCAACGGCCGCTTGGTATGGGAAATGAGGGCGCTGCTGTTTGAAACCATTCACACATGTTATGAAGGTTAAAAAAGCCAAAAGACTGTGGCTTACCATGGCTGCCTGCAAGCCGAATTCTGTTGCCTGGCACTGCGTGAGTGATCTCTCACACCAAACCGGCAGGCCCTCAATATAAGAGGAAAAATGCGACCTTGTAACGAAAGCACATGTGCTGTGTAATGTGAACAGCAAGATTTAACGTGAAAGAGTGTACCCATTGTTCTCTAAAATGTGTCTTTTTAACTACCACCTCTCCCTTCTCCTCCACCAGCTGCAAATGTTTCTCCTTCGCAGAGGCTAGTGAAGATTAGAAGGTGAAAAAGGCGCACTCAGGATGACATGTTCTCGGAGCTCCAGATGTCCTTCCACGCTGACAGAGCACAGCAGAATGCGTGGAGGCAGACAATGTCAGAGTGCAGAAAAGCACAATATGAACGCGAGGAGAGGTGGTGGGCTGAAGAGGATAGGTGGCGTCAGCTTGCTGACAGAAGGCAAGTGTCGATGCTCCGGCTGCTGAAGCATCAAACTGATATGCTCCAGCGTATGGCTGAGCTGCAGGAAAGGCAGCAGGAGCACAGACCGCCACTACAGCCCCTGTGTAACCAACAGCCCTCCTCCCCAAGTTCCATTGCCTCCTCACCCAGACGCCCAAGAACGCGGTGGGGGGGCCTCTGGCCACCCAGCCACTCCACCCCAGAGGACTGCCCAAGCAACAGAAGGCTGGCCTTCAATAAGTTTTAAAGTGCAGTGTGTCCTTGTCCTTATCTCCTCCCCCACCCCACCCGGCGCTTCCTTCCTCCTCCACCCCTCCCGGGCTACCTTGGCAGTTATCCCCCTATTTGTGTGATGAATTAATAAAGAATGCATGAATGTGAAGTAACAATGACTTTATTGCCTCTGCAAGCGGTGATCGAAGGGGGGGAGGGGAGGGTGGTTAGCTTACAGGGAAGTAGAGTGAACAGGGGGTGGCGGTTTCATCAAGGAGAAACAAACAGAACTTTCACACCGTAGCCTGGCCAGTCATGAAACTGGTTTTCAAAGCTTCTCTGATGCGCACTGCGCCCTGCTGTGCTCTTCTAACTGCCCCGGTGTCTGGCTGGGCGCAATCAGCGGCCAGGTGATTTGCCTCAACCTCCCACCCCGCCATAAATGTCTCCCCCTTACTCTCACAGATATTGTGGAGCGCACAGCAAGCAGTAATAACAATGGGAATATTGGTTTAGCTGAGGTCTATCCAAGTCAGTAAACTGCGCCAGCGCACTTTTAAACGTCCAAATGCACATTCTACCACCATTCTGAACTTGCTCAGCCTATAGTTGAACAGGTCCTGACTACTGTCCAGGCTGCCTATGTACGGCTTCATGAGCCATGGCATTAAGGGGTAGGCTGGGTCCCCAAGGATAACTATAGGCATTTCAACATCCCCAGCGGTTATTTTCTGGTCTGGGAAGAAAGTCCCTTCCTGCAGCTTTTGAAACAGACCAGAGTTCCTGAAGACGCGAGCATCATGTACCTTTCCCGGCCATCCCACGTTGATATTAGTGAAACGTCCCTGGTGATCCATCAGTGCTTGCAGCAGCATTGAAAAGTACCCCTTGCGGTTTATGTACTCGCTGGCTTGGTGCTCCGGTGCCAAGATAGGGATATGAGTTCCGTCTATCGCCCCACCACAGTTAGGGAATCCCATTGCAGCAAAGCCATCCACTATGACCTGCACGTTTCCCAGAGTCACTACCCTTGATACCAGCAGCTCTTTGATTGAGTTGGCTACTTGGATCACTGCAGCCCCCACAGTAGATTTACCCACTCCAAATTGCTTCCCAACTGACTGGTAGCTGTCTGGCGTTGCAAGCTTCCACAGGGCTATCGCCACTCGCTTCTCAACTGTGAGGGCTGCTCTCATCTTGGTATTCTGGCGCTTCAGGGCAGGGGAAAGCAACTCACAAAGTTCCATGAAAGTGCCCTTACGCATGCGAAAGTTTCTCAGCCACTGGGAATTGTCCCACACCTGCAACACTATACGATCCCACCAGTCTGAGCTTGTTTCCCTGGCCCAGAATCAGCGTTCCACGGCATGAACCTGCCCCATTAAAACCATGATTTGCACATTGTTGGGGCCCGTACTTTGTGAGAGGTCTATGTCCATGTCTATTTCTTCATCACTCTCGTCGCTGTGCTACCGTCGCCTCCTCGCCTGGTTTTGCCTTGGCATGTCCTGGCTCTGCATATACTCCAGGACCTTGCGCGTGGTGTTCATAGTGCTCATAATTGCCGCGGTGATCTGAGCGGGCTCCATGATCCCAGTGCTATGGCGTCTGGGCTGAAAAAAGGCGAGAAACTATTGTCTGCCGTTGCTTTCAGGGCAGGGAGGGAGGGAGGGTGGGGCCTGACAACATGTACCCAGAATCACCCACGACACTGTTTTTGCCCCATCAGGCATTGGGATCACAACCCAGAATTCCAATGGGCAGCAGAGACTGCGGGAACTGTGGGATAGCTACCACAGTGCAACGCTCCAGAAGTCGACGCTAGCCTCGGTACTGTGGACGCAGTCCGCCGACTTAATGCACTTAGAGCATTTTGTGTGGGGACACACACAATCGACCTTATAAAAAATATTTCTAAACAACCGACTTCTATAAATTCGACCTAATTTCGTAGTGTAGACATACCCTGAGATCCAGCCTTAACTGACTGCCAACACACACTCTTATGTGCACAGGAACCACAGCAGCAACAGCTGCAAAAAAGGCAGAGCAGAGTTCCCCTGCTAATAAACATACAGAAAAGAATAATGAATTTCTGGTTTCATATCAACCAGGGCAGCAAACTCTACTGTAGTGCAAAGCACTAGAGAATCAAAAATTAGATCCAAATGAAAGCCTGATCCACTCATATAGATCACTGCTCCCAGGGCTCAACAACGCTAACCTCCTGACGACTAGAGCAAAGAATGCTACCCAAAAGCAAAAAATACTCAAGTGCTAGACCAGCAATATACAAGTTATTGGGAAGAACAAATTTTTAAAAAAACAGCAACAAGCTAGACGAGATTTATCAGGGTAGCACAGTAGCACATAACAGTGAATGTTGCAAAACTAAAGGCATATTCCCACCAAATGCAGAACCAGTGACAATAAACTAGAGGTAGAAATTGAGAGGCACAAAGCAGTCTAAATCCAGAAAGAAATGACTTTATGGCCAATGTAACAGAGGGAAGATTGAGACAGGAAGGCACTCTCTATTCCAATTTGTAGAAATTGGGGGTGGGGGGGAGGGAAAAGTTTTTCCTCAGGTTATCAGAAATCATAAAAGACATTGCCTCAAAAAGTGATGCCTCTGTCTGACCTTGGGAGAAAAAAGAGAAATGGCAAAGATGGCGTTACGCTACGTACAATCAGATTGAGAATGGACAATAACAACAAATGGACACAGGAATATTCTCTTCCATTAATGTCTAACTTGGAAATTCCCCCCCCATCCAGTCACATTCAAATCTGGTCATGATTAATGACCTCAAAGCCTGAATATTGCTATGTACTGTACCCAGAGATGAGACCACCAACCTTAAGAAAGCTCTACTGGATGCACACCAGCTTATGATTGTTATTTATATTGTGGTAGTGCCCAAAGGTGAGTTAGAAGTTTCCAAACACAGAGAAACATAATCATGATGTGAAAGACAGGAACATGGTCCCTGGTTCGGATCCAGTACAGCAATAGCTATCTAGTACGATAGTCTGTCTCTGACAGTGGCCAGTGCCAGATGCTTTAGAGAAAGGTGAAAGAAACCCATAGTAAGAAGATATGGGATAATCTAAGACCCTCCTCATAGGTCTCATCCTAATCCTCTAATAGACATTGTCTTGAGACCTAAAGCATGAAGTTTAATATCCCTTCCAAAGTTTGTCATCATTGGTTATAACAACTCTGAATATTCCTTATATCTATCTAGATATCTGATCCATTTATGAATTTTGATAAATGCTTGGCCCCAATTACTTACCATGGCAATGAGTTCCACACTTTAATCCCACATTGGGTGAAAAGTATTTCCTATCATCAGTTTTGAACTTCACACCTTTTAATTTCATTGAATGTCCCTGTGATAGGGTGGACGAGGCCCAAAGGCCCCCTGCTGGAGGCCTCAGGGATCTGCCACACCCATCCCAGGAAAGGAGCAGTGGAGAGGTCTTCCAAGCGGCCTAAAGTGGTTGTGAGGAAGCAACCAGAGGGCCTACTGGAACGGCCAATCAGGGGCCAGGAGTGGCCTATAAAAAGAAACTGCAGAACAGAGCAGCAGTTAGTTGCTGCTTGGAGCTGGAGAAGAAATGACTGCAGGCCTGGCTGCCTGGAAGAGCAGCAGGGCCATGAACAGTTCAGATTGCTGGCAGGGACCGCGGGAGTGAGAGGCTCATGGCTGGCTGCTAGGACTGAGCCAAAGACAGCCTGCTGGTGGGGAGCATTGAGGGAGCTCCTCTCTGGCTGCAGGGATTGAGCCTGGGGAGGGCCACAGAAAGATAGTGTTTCCAGGGAGGAAGCCCTGGGAATGCGGCCCCATACCAGGGCTGGACTGGTTTAAAGACCATGGACATACCCAACCAGGATGGCTGACCCAGTTACAGTCCCCTTGTTCTTAGATTGGGGGTGGGAGAGGGAAAGAGAACAGAAAAGCCCAGTCTACCTTCTCTATACCATTCATTGTTTATATACTTTTATCAAGTCCCTTCTTATTCATCTCCTTTCTAAGATACACAATCCTGATCTTTTCAAGCTCTCTTCATATAAGAGTTTTTCCATGCCCTTGATCATGCTCATAGCTCTTTTCTAAACCCACTCCAGTTCCGAAATAGTATTTTTGAGATAGGATGGTCAATATTACATAAAATATTCAAGATGAGGCCACATCATTGATTTATATAATAGTATCTGTATTAATTATTCTCCAATCCATTCCTTATGCATGCTGTTAGCTTTATGATTGTAGCTGTTCATTGAGATGTACATGACAACATCCCGGTGTTTACAGCAACAACACATACAAATGATAGCACATTAAACTTCAAGTTCAAGGCTTTGATACTGATCCTCACAACCCTCCACAGGAGCTATGCAATTTACTTGAGGCAAAATCTCACCTTCTGGAATTGATAGTCTATAACAGCTATGTTTCACTAAAATTATTTAGCCGTATGATGTGAAAATCCATCAACTTTATGAAAAAACTCACAGATACAGACAGACATCTTCCTCTCCAAGTGCAAACAGATGGACATCATAACAAATGGACTGAAGGTGTAAAATCCATTACAATCGACATACTACACTGACCATGGTGAGAGATTATGCCACACACTCTCAAAGAAACTGAGGAACCACCTGATCAGCATCCTGTACAGCAAACAGGAGAAGATCAATCATGAGCTCTCAAAACTGGAGACTCTCATATAAAACAAACCTTCCACACAAACTTCCACGTGGCTGGACTTTACAAAAGAAGGTGCTGTAGTTATCATGAACAGGTCGGATTATGAACAGGAGGCTACCAAACAACTTTCCACCACATTCTACAGGCCACTATCCTCCGATCCCACTGAGGAGTACCAAAAGAAACTACACCATCTGCTCAAGAAACTCCCTGCTACAGCACAGGAACAAATCTACACAGACACACCCCTAGAACCCCGACCAGGGGTATTCGATCTACTGCCCAAGATCCATAAACCTGGAAATCCTGGACGCCCCATCTCATCTCAGGCATTGGCACTCTTACAGCAGGATTATCTGGTATTTGGACTCTCTCCTCAGACCCTACGCTACCAGCACTCCTAGCTATCTTTGAGACACCACTGACTTCCTGAGGAAACTACAATGCATTGGTGATCTTCCTGAAAACGTCATCCTGGCCACCATGGATGTAGAAGCTCTTTACACCAATATTCCACACAAGGATGGACTACAGGCTGTCAGGAACAGTATCCCTGATGAGGCCACGGCACACCTGGTGGCTGAGCTTTGTGAAGCAAATACTCACCAGCAACTACACACCACACCACAGAAACACTAACCCAGGAACCAATCCCTGTAACAAATCCCATTGCCTTCTCTGTCCCCATATCTACTCTAGAGACACCATCAGAGGACCCAGCGACACCATCAGAGGCTCATTCACCTGCACATCTACTAATGTGATATATGCCATCTTTTGCCAGCAATGCCCCTCTGCCATGTACATTGGCCAGACTGGACAGTCTTTACGTAAAAGGATAAATGAACACAAATCAGACATCAGGAATGGTAACATACAAAAGCCAGTAGGACAATACTTCAATCTCCCTGGAACACTCAATAACAGATTTAAAAGTAGCCATTCTTCAACAAAAAAAACTTCAAAAACAGACTTCAAAGCGAAATTGCAGAACTACAATTCATTTGCAAACTTAACACCATCGATTTGGACTTGAATAGGGACTGGGAGTGGTTGGCTCACAACAAAATCAATTTTCCCTCTCTTGGTATTGACACCTCCTCATCAATTATTGAGAGTGGACCACATCCACCCTGACTGAATTGGCTTTCAACATTGGTTCTCCACTTGTAAGGTAACTCCCTTCTCTTCATGTGCCAATATATATTTATGTCTGTATCTGTAATTTTCACTCCAGGCATCTGCGAAGTGGGTTTTTTACCCACGAAAGCTTATGCCCAGCTAAATCTGTTAGTCTTTAAGGTGCCACCGGACTCCTCATTTTTCCACTGAAACAATGAAACTGATGATCAAAAACGGAAAACTAGTAAGTGGGGGAGACAGACTTTTCTCACTATCTGGCCCACAACTATGAACTTCACTCTCACAACACTTTAGAATGATCATGAAACTGCTGGAATGTAAGACACACTCCTTTGACTCTGCTTTTCCACAATAACCACACATTCAAAATATTATCTGTATTATATAGAAAAAAAATCCTATTGTAAACAACAAACATTTGTCTAACCTTTCTTCCTTCGCTTTCCTCTGTCACTTGTCATCTTAAAAGAGTAAGCTCCTCTGGGCAGGGACCATGTCACATTATATATTTGTGCAGTACCTATCACAAAACCAAACACCCTAGCCCCGCCCCTGCCGAGGCCTTGCTCGTTCCCTGAGACCCTGCCCCCCACTCACTACATTCCCCCTCCCTGAGTGGCTCACTGTCCCCCACCCTCACTCACTTTCACTAGGCTAGGGTAGGGGGTTGGAGTGTGGAAGGAGGTGAGGGCTCTAACTGGGAATGCTGGCTCCATGGTGGGGCCAGAAATGAGGGGTTCAGGGTGCAGGAGGGGGCTCCAGCTGGGGGGTGGGGACGAGGGATTCAGAGTGGGGGAAGGAGCTGCAGATTGAGTCAGGGGGTTGGAGTGTGGGAGGGGGTAAGGGCTTTGAGCTGGGAATGCTGGCTCTGGAATGGGGCCAGGAATGCAGGACGAGGTCCAGGCTGGAGTGCAGGAGGAGGTCCAGGCTGAGGGAGTGGGGTTGAGGGATTAGGAGTGCGGGAGGGGGCTACAGGTTGAGGCAGGGGGTTGGGGTGCAGGAGGGTGTACAGGCGCTGGGCTGGAAATGCAGGCTCTGGGGTGGGACCAGGGATGAGGGGTTTGGGGTATAAGAGGGGGCTCCAGGTTGGGGGGGGCTCAGGGTTGGGGCATCCGGGCAGTTCCGGTCAGCAGCACAGTGAGGCTAAGGCAGGCTCCCTGCCTGTCCTGCCTCCGCGTGCCCCGGAAGCAACCAGCAGGTCCAGTTTCTAGGCGGTGAGGCCAGGAGGCTCCACATGCTGCTCTCGCCCACAGGCACCGCCCCACCCAGCTCCCATTGGCCAGGAGTACAGAGCAGGTGCTCGGGTCAGGGACAGAGCGCAGAGCCCCACGCCCCGGCCCCCACGCCTAGGAGACGGACCTGCTGGCCGCTTCCAGGGCGCAGCGCGGTGCCAGCCAGGACAGGTAGGGACTAGCCTGCCATAGTGCCGCAGCACCACAACCGGACTTCTAATGGCCCAGTCAGCGGTGCTGACTGGAGCCGCCAGGGTCCCTTTTCGACCGGGTGTTCCGGTCAAAAACCGGACACCTGGTCACCCTAGCCCTCTAGGAGCCATTGTAATATAAACATTCTGAAAACAAAATAAAACAAGAAATTCCTTCCATTTGGGAGATGGACAAAAAAGAATCCCATATATTTCTTTTTAGAAAAGTACTACATTGTACCGTAAATTGGAATGGTAAGGAAAATTATGAGATGACAAATTTTACGATGACTAATGGTAAAGTGATCAGCTGACTTTCAGCTCAGGCTTACTAGCAGAAGGTAAAAGTTCACATACCTTTTTAAGTGTTGATGTTCTACAGAGGTATCCTTAATCCTCTGCTCCAGTGTTCAAATCTTCTGACTGTTCCTTTTCTCCACCTCTTCTCTTTTTTTTTTTTTTATAAATGTTCTTTACATTCCCAAGGAACTCTGTGTAAAAACAGACATTTATTTTTTCATCTATTTTACTGAACTCTTTAGTCCTTTACAATAATTTAAACTTCAACCAGATCCTTTGCATTTTCAGATTGTTTCATGTCTTCAACTGATAAAAGGCTTGGAGGAAACAGAAGGAGCAAAGATTATTCTAATGACCAGGAGCCATATTCTGCCACCAGTTTCTATACAGAACTCCAAGTGAAGAAAACAGTTTTGTTTAAATATATATGGCACAGAATGGTTACAATAGTTAGACTGTCTGAATTTACTGGAAGTAGAAAGGCTTATTTTTATTTTTTGGTGGTATTTCATTCTGTTAACTGGAAATCAGACAATTGACTGCAAAAACATTTGAAATAAAACAAAATTTAGTACAATAAAAGTGTGCAAAGAGCAACTCCTTACCCCATCCTCAACAATATTCACAGGTTCTCTCCTCCCCACTTCCATGCTGCTTTGGCTTTACAATAACTCATACACTGTAACACAAACACTTAAGACTAGATTTCCTTCTCAAGATTGGGGTTTCCCTCCATAACCTCCTCTCTCCTAGTGCCCTAAGGAGAGCTTTCCACTTCCTTCATTTCCTGATGGGACCTAATTGGGCCAATTCACCAACATGAATCTCCAGTAATTACCCTGAACAGAGTTTTAGCTTTCAGCAGAAGAGCCTTGCATTCTTACATAGGGTCTTTGAATTTGCCACTCTACTAAAGACAGATCACTTATTTAGCATACACACATCACAATAATTGACAAAAAATATGTATATGGATTTGTATAATTTTTAGTGTGTTTACAAACTGCATGGAACAGACATTCAAATGTCGTGTGTCAAATATACATTACATATTTAAGTGTTGCATAATATCACAATTATACCTAAACAAAGATAAATCTAAACTAGGATTTTCAAAGAAGCCTAAGCTTCTTATGCACCCAGCTCCCAAGTCTCCTTGGCAAGAAAGGCTGCAGAGGCTGCTTGCAATCTGATTGACCATGCTAGCATCCTATTCAGTGTAATTACATTAGGCATGTCATAGCACAAATGTATACAGGAAGAAATCCACGATAAGATTCTTTGAGAAGAAACTGGAAAGGCCCATTTTGTCTGCAATTACCAAGAACAACTGCAAGGATGATCTAAATGGTTTAGTCCTGTCCAAGTAAAATGTTAATGCCTTCCTAACATCTAATGTGTGGAGTCTCTCTTCATCCCTGTGAGCATGAGGCTTAGAGAAGAAAGTTGGTAAATATATTGCCTGACAGATGGAGATGTGAGAAACCACATTGGTAAGAAATTTCAAATAAGGGAATAGGTACAACTTGTCCTCGTAGAAGGCTGTGAACACAAGGTCAGACACTAGAGCTCTTAATTCACCCTTAATTACTGGCCCAGGTGATTGCCACCAAAAGGCAACATTCAATGAGAAATGGAGCAACAAACAAGTAGCCAGCGGCTGAAAAGCAGAACCCATTAATTTTGTTAACACCAGGTTCAAGGGCGATCCTCTACTTCGGGACATAACCAGTCCAAACCCTTCAAAAACACAGGTGACGTGGGACTGGAGAAAAGTGATCAATTGGAGGATGAAAAGATGAAATAGCTGCTAGATGGACCCAAATGGAACAAAAGACAAGGCCCTGCTGTTTCAGATATAACAAACAGTCCAACATGTGTGTATCAGAGCTCAGACCAGCAAAACCCCTTTCTGCTGGGACTAGATGGAGAGTCTCTTCCACTTCACCAGGTAAATATACCTAACATGAGGTTTTCTACTAGTTAAGACAACATTTTATAGCTCCTTTGAACAGATCTTCCTCTGATGTGCTAACTATACACCATCTAGGCTGTGAGGTGAAAGGCCTTCAGACTGGAATGGAGGAGGCAACCATGGTCCCGTGAGATCACATCTGGGTTCATGGGCAACGTCAATGGATACCTGATTGAGAGGTTCAGCATAGTGGAAAACAAACGTTAGTGAGACCACAGTGGTACTATGAGTATCACTTGAGCATAAACCTGTTTGATTTTTAACAATACTCTGGGTAGGAATGGAACCAGAGGAACACACATGTGAGCTTGTCTGTCCAGGTTAATAGGAAAGCATCCAAGATGGATCCTGGATTGTGACCAGCTCGTGAACAAAACTGATGACACTTCCTGTTGATTTTTTTGCAAACTGGTCTATGTGGGGAACCTCTCACAGCTAGAAAATGAACCTGGAGATATCTGAGTAAAGAAACTACTTTCTGTGGCTGGTAAAAGACCTGCTCAACCGGTCTGTCAGACAGTTCTGGATACCCAGAAGGTGGGAGGTTTCAAGATGTATTGAACTGGTGATACAAAAGTCCCACAGCAGCATTGCCTTTTGGCATAGCCAGGTCGATCTGGCCCCTCCCTGCCTGTTCACATAGGGACAATACAGCAGCCATAGTCTAAGTACTAGTAAATTCCTTCTCTTGACATGGATAAGGGATGCATGACACATTAGTCAAATGGCTCTCAATTCTCTTACATGTATATGCAGAGTTAAGTCCTGGCCAGCGCATAGCCATTGAGTATGCAGGGATCCCAGGTAAACCCCTAACCCAGGGTGGAAGCATCTGTAACCAGAGTTAGAGTACGTTGTAAGGCAGCAAATGGTAATTCTGCACACACATTGGATGGGTCTGTCCACCTACCCAAAAAGGCTAAAACTCATATGGGCACCTGAAGCATCATGTGAAGAGGATGATGGACCCAGGAATACACTGAGCTCAGCCACCCCTGCAGCTTCCTGAGATGCAGCGTGGCTCACAGAACCACATTTAAGTACATGACGCCAAACGCTCCAGAAGTCTGAGACAATTCCATATTCTTCTGGTAGGATGGGTCTTCGTGTCTGAAGAAGTGACCAATATCATCTGGAACCAGGACTGTGGGAGGAATGCCTTACTTCTGTAGACTCCAAGATTTCTCCTATAAACTTTATCCTTTGTGAAAGCAATAGGATTGACTTTTCCTCGACAATAAGCAATCCTAATGCACCAAAATGCACTGGATCACGGCTATGCTGAACAGCACCTGGCCCCTAGATTGGCCTTCTATCCACCAGTCGTCTAGGTACAGAAACACTCAAATTCCTGGATTTCCTCAGGAATGCTGCCACCTTTGCCATGCACTTTGTGAACACATGTGGGGCTGCAGACAGGCCAAATTGCAGGACTGCAAACTGATAGTGAAAATAGATGATTATAAATCTGAGTCATTTGCTGTGGCTTTGGTGCATCACTACATGAAAATAAGCATCCTTTAAGCAGAGGACAGCATATCAGTCACAAGGTTCCAGGGAAGGGATAACAGAAGCCAGTGACCATGCAAGAAGTTATTTTCTTTAGGTATTTGTTGAGCTTTCACAGGTCTAGTATGGGTCTGAAACCTCCTTTGTTCTTGGGATTAGGAAGTAGCAAGAATAAAACCCTTTCCCCCGTATAATAGAGGAACTGCCTCTATGACTCCCAAAAAAGAGAAGAGATCGTAGTTCCCAAAGCAGAAGTTCATTGTGAGAGTGGTTCCTGAAAAAAGACAGTGAAGAGAGGCAGGAGGGGGAGGAGGAGGGAGTGAAAATAAACTGAAGGATATATCCCAATTCCACTGTGCTTAAGACCCCTGGTTTGAAATGATGCCAGTTCAAGCACTTAGGAAGTGGGCCTGTGGGAAAACACCACCGTAGGAGAAGCTGGCAAACTGGTAACTGGTAGGCTGTCCTCACCAAGCATTTCAAATTGACTGCTGTATTTCAAGGCTGCGCACATGAACTGCCAGCAGATGAAAGAATAAGTGGAGGGTGGAGGAATAGTTACTCCTGTAACTTTTGCCTTTCTTCCTAGGCTGGTCTTGGTAGTGAGGCCTAAAAGAAGCATACCGATGAGGCTGCTGTGGACAGAACTGCTTCCTCTTTGATATTGGTATATAAAAACCCAAAGACTTAAGCATAGCCCTAAGGTCTTTAAAGATATGCAGCTTGTTGTTGGTTTGCAAAAAAAAAAAAAAAAAAAAAAAGGAGAAGGAAGGTTCTAGATGGTTTCTTGGACCTCTTGGGGAAGACCTGATGACTGGAGCCACAAACATCTGTGCATTGTAATGGCTGATGTCCAGCTCTGGCAGCATAATCCACAGCACCTAATGTGGCTGTACGCGTGTGGACTCACCCCTGCGGCGCCTCCTGCTGGTCGTCCATGGGAATTAGCTCTGCCAGCCTTGGAGCGCCCTCTGCAGGCCGGTGATCCGCCTCGCCACTTGGCCCCCGTGTCCCTCCCAGACCCGGTGCCCCTTTATCTGGGGGCTGCCCCCTGGCAGTAACCCCTTTCTCTCTCTGGGTCTCCCCTCCCCAGTGAACCCCCACCTCACTAACCCCCACCCCACTCCCTGGGGCAGACTGCAGTATAAGCCACTCATCATAGGCAAGGATGGGTCTGGACCTGCTGCCCCTCTCTGGAACCCAGTGCCTCTCTGGGGCCTTGGACAAGGCCCTGCAGCCTGGGGAGTTGCCAGCCTGGAGCTCCCCAGCCCCTCTGGTCTTTTCCCAGCCCTGCCTCACTCTAGGCACCCTGAGCTTCCCAGAAGCCAGGCCCTTCTCTCTCTGAAGGCAGAGAGAGACTGTTTGGGCTTCTGGCTCGCAGCCTCTTATAGGGACCAGCTGGACCTGATTGGGGCATGGCCCCAGCTGTTACTGCCTTCCCCAATCAGCCCAGGCTTTCCTTCCCAGCCTCAGCCCTCTCCCAGGGCTGGCTTTAACCCTTTCTGGGCCGGAGCAGGTGACCACCCCGCTACAGTAGCCTAAAGTGAGGTCCTGGCCACCACCTTTCCCTCAGCCACCACAGACTGAAACTTGTCTCCCCTCCTCTGGCAACTTGTCCATACACTTTAAAACATTGTCCCAGAGGGAAAAATCATAACATCGCAGCAGAGCCTGCTGATTAGCAATCCGGGGGTGTACTCCAGCACTTGAATAAAGTTTCCTTCCAAAAAGATCAGGCTTTCATCCTTTTATTTTAAGGTAGATGCTTGCTGATGCGCTCTCTTATTGACAGCTGAAACCACCAAAGACCCCAGGGGAGAAGGCATGGAACGTTTAAACCCCTGCAAAGGAACATAATACCCACTCATTTCTTTTAGCTGTAGGCAACAGGAAAACACAGGTTGACCCAGCATTTTAGTGGGCTCCAGAATAGTTTCACTTATTGGAAGCGCCACTTGAGAAGGTTCCACGGATCCCAAGGTATCACCTAATCTGTGAGACCTCTCTTGAACCCCTTCCACCTGAATATCTAAGGTGAAAGCCACCCTCTTTAGAAGGTCCTGGTGGCCCTATAATCATACAGTGGAGGTACAGAACCCTTTGACACAACAGCCTCATCTGGTAATGAGGAAGAAGCCAAGGCTGTCTGAGATGGAACTCCCTCCAATTCTTCCAAGGGGGAAATTTACAGGAACAGATCGCTCCTGTTTGGCACTGAGCCCAGTACTAGGAGCAACTTCTTGCAGGTCTTGACAACACCTACTGCAGAATGTAGAATGAGGAGAGGGCAAAGATGATCTAGAGGCAGGAGGAAACTCCCAAGGGTTCCAATATAGCCATTGATATGGCCCCAAAACCCAATTTCCTCCTGACCAAGAGTGTCTACCAGCTGGCCAACATGGAGCTTCCACTGGGTATCAGGGTGGAAACCCTTCAGAGCAAAGTGGTGGCTTACATGGCGTGACCATGACATATATGAACCTACTTATAACTCAGACTATGAACCAGAATCATCCAACCAGGGAAGTGCAGCTTCTGTTGGTGTCTGGAATCCAGGGAAGATGGCTTCAGTGAAATCATTGACTATTTACTTATCAACAGCACCATACAATGGAGGCACCACAGTAACTGCTGGTGCCCACCGAACCAGGCGCTAAACTCCAGTGGCCAGAAAATCCTCATGAGTACCAAGCAAGAAGATTCCAATATTGCCAGCGAAGTCGGCACCAAGACGCTCAGCAGACCACGTATTGCAGCATATGCTTCAGGTGTTGTCAGCATCGGTACAGACTCCTTTTGCTGCTGAGGCAACAAAGACAGAACCACAGAGCTAGATGGGGCTGCCCTAGAGGTTGATCTCAATGGGGCAGCATCAGACTCAATGACTTTGTCTGAGGACCTGCATGCGCATAACTTAGCCTTAAGTGCACCCTACCCTTTTTCTCCACATGCTTGCTGTGGACCTCGATCTCTTAGACACTGCATCTTTTGATGTTGTCTTCTGACAACAGACATGCTCAGTACACACTGAGGGTGGACACATGGCTGCCTCCCTTAGAAGGTCTTTTAATCTGAGCTCCCTGTCTCTTTTAGTTCTGGGCTTAAAGTTCCTGCAGATTTGGCACCTCTCTCTGATGTGAGCTTCACCTAGGCACTTCAAGCACCTGAAGTACAGGTCACTAACTGGCATCAGACTCTTGGCATCACAGAGCTTGAAGCCCGGGAAATGAGGCATGTCCCAGCACCGGACTCCGGTACCCAAACTGCAGGAATCACAGAGTACAAAAAATACAGCAGAAAAAGGAAACCTAACATTAAAAACTATCCTATTACTAAAGCTATGATCAAGTACAACTATATACACAACACTAACAATAAGAGAAAACTTGCAATAGCAAGGAACAATTCCCCAAGAACCATAATGGGCAATAAGAAAGAACTGAAGGGGATGGGGAACGACTCTACTCTTCTTACCATTGCACAACAGCATGAGGTAGCACAATACGCATACACTTCCCCAACAAGCATTGCTGAGGGAAAAATCTCTCACTGAACGCACACACCCCTGAAGTGGAATGGACACATGGTATCACTCAAAGAAGATGACCATCTTAGCAGCAGCATTTTTAATGGACTTAAGGGAAAGAAGGCTGCAGGTAGCAAAACCAGAGGACAGGAATACATAGAATCATTGGGTTAAAAGAAACCGCAAGGGTTATCTAGTCTAACCCCCTGCCAAGATGCAGGGAAAAAATAAAGTTTGTGAGGCACATAGATACTGTGGTAATGGAGGCCATGCAAGTACCTAGAATAGCTAGTTAGAGAAGGTTGAAGGAGTTAAAAATACAAGATAAGGTCCTAGACCATAGCTTAAGTGATGTGGAGTGGGAAGTGAGGCTGGCTCTTACAAATATTATGTATGAAGAAGAGACAAGGCTTGGACATAACCTGGATGTATAGGTGTAGATGCAAGCTAAATTGATATGTTATATTTAAACAGATATGAAAATGTCCACTTACAAAGTTGTACCAGTTTAACATTATACTTCTAGTTAAATTGGTTGAACTTCATTGTTTAGACAGCTGGTGTGAATGGGAGGGGAGAGTGTTGTACATGGTGCTAGAGAGAGGGCGAACAGACTATTTTATAGTTCTGTGCATATTCTTTTTTTCATCAGGACACAAAGAGCTATAGGACAGGAGTTGAGATCCAAATAGACAATATTCAATAATCCTTTCAGGTAACATTGTTACACTCTAGCAACTAAATATATTTTATTATGGAACAAGTGTGAAACTCCCATTTCTAACTGACCAAAAATAGAAAACACTCTAGAAATGATACTTATTTTACAGTCATAATGGAGTACTAGCAGCTGTACAACAGATAAGGAAAAGAATATATATGCAAAGGTTGTGAGCATTACAAAAGTCACCACCACTGTAACGGGCATCTTCACTGGATGCAGACGCCCTTGCTAGAAACCCCAACTGTGACTGGGACCCCACTGTGGCAGGCACGGTACACACACAAACACACAGACACACACAAAGAGTAAGAGACGGTCTGTGCCCCCAAGAGTTTACAAATGCAAGATAGTGGCGAGTTTGTTTCCAGCTCCCACATCACAAATATATTTCAAAAAAGAAGCCACCAAACCACCATTAGATGAGAAAAAAAAGTTACTTACCTGTACAGTAACTGTTGTTCTTTGAGATGTGTTAAAGGATGGGGCTACCCTGATCCCCTTTCAGTTCCTTCACACAGGAATCTTGATGCCATTAGACTCTGAAACAGCAGGGAAGTAGGGTGGTTCATGGAATATATACACGCACAACACATCCAAAGAATAGTTACTGTACAGGTAAGTAACCTGTTCTCTCTCCTTCCAGCAACTGCACACATATACATTCCATTTCAGGTGATTTCCAAGCAGTACTCCTTAGGTGGCTGGAAATTCAGCGTCTATTTGGATGGACAAGAAATGAAAAACAGATTCCCCAAAGTCAGCATCAGCTCTGGAAGCTACTCTGAGGGCATAATGTCTAGCAAAAGCCCTCCAGATGTCCACGTTTTGGATGTTATTCAAAAAGGCCACAGAAATATCTTGAGCTCTGACGGAATCAGCAATTTTTTCTCAAGAGGTGATATATTAGTCAGATTGTAACAAGACCTGATACAGATCAAAATTATCTGTGCAGAAATTGCTTGGTCTCTCATTCTTTCTGCATACACAATATAAAAAATTGGTAGAGAAATCATTTGCTTCAGACAGATTTTAGTTAAAAATGGAGTGTGAGGTCTTAAAAAACTCTCTTTGTGTAAGACTGCATAAGGAGTCTGAGTTTAAGCCAGAAGGGACCACAAGATCATCTAATCTGACCTCCTAAATATCACAGGCCACCACCATCACACACAAACTAAACCCAACTGAAATTAGACCAATGCATTACAGCCCATAGGAAACTAGACTATTGTCTGCCACAGGCAGAGAATAGGAGGGACCGAGGTGCATCAGTGCTCGAGGCCCGCATAATGGCAGGGAAATGATTAAGTGACATATACCCAGATAATCCTGGCAAATGACCAGAATACATATGCTCCAAAGGCAGGCAAAAAAAAACCAAAGTCTAGGGGGAAATTCCTTCCCAACCCCACATACAGCAATGAGTTAGACCCTGAGCATGAGCAAGAACCAGCCAGCCAAGCACCTGAGAGAAAGAATGCTTGGCACCACCTCGAAGGCTGACATACCCCACCCACTATCCTATCTCCAGCTGTGGCCATCCCTGATGCTTCAGAGAAAACACAAAAAAACCCCACCCAGAATGCGGGGATGGGAGGAGGGGATTCCTTCCTGATGCTGCCAGTGGCTGGCTGAAACCCTGAAGCACGAGTTTTAGGGACATAAACTGGAAGTGAGCCCCCTATCATCCAATCACACTCAAATTGGTCCACCTGTCTCTTAAAACTAAGTTGCTTGCCCCCACAACTCCTATTGGGAGGTGTGATACATGAAGGGGGGGAGGCTGGAGGAGTAGATCCCTTTGATGGACACCCAGCCAGCCAGTTAGCTGTAAAATCCCTCTTGGTCTGTTCTCTGCTTGCTTTACCCGTAAAGAGTTAACAAGCCCACAGGTAAAACAAAAGGAGTGGGAAGGTAGAACTTTTTAAAATCGGGAAAGAAACTTTCCTTTTGTCTGTTGTTCTCTGGGCTGCAGGGACACGGAGCAGTAATGCTGTAACCAGCTTTAAGCCAGGTATGATTATAGACTATCAATTCATACCTCGAACCTACTTATCTGGAGCCTCTTTTTTAAGACCAGGATTGGATTTTTGGTATCCTAAGAGGTTTGTGCACATGTTGTTTGATTAGCTGAGAGCCACAGCTAATTTCCTTTGTTTTCTCTCTCAGGTTTTCCCTGGAGGGAGGGTGAAAGGGCTTGAGGGTACTCCACAGGGACGAATTCCCAAGTGCTCCTTCCTGGGTTCAAAGGTGTTTTTTTTTGTTGCATCTGGGTGGTGGCAGCGTTTACCAAGCCAAGGTCAGAGAAAAGCTGTATCCTTGGGAGTGTAATACAAGTCTGGAGTGGCATGTAGTAATTTTTAAAATCCTTGGGGGCCCCCACTTATGCACTCGGAGTGACAGAGCGGGGATTCAGCCTTGACAGGAGGCTGTTCCACAACAACATCCCTCTGATGGTTAGAAACTATCATCTAATTTCCAGCCTGAATTTGTCATGGTCACCATAAGAGCTTGTAGCTCTCCTGCTCTCTTCTCCAATGTTATTGCTACCAAGAAAGCCATCTTAGCAGACAATGAAATAGAAGAGCGATCAACGGTTCAAATGGGTGACCCATGAATCTTGTCAAAACTACGTTAAGGTACTAGGAAGGGATGAGTTCACAAATAGGTGAGCTAATCCTCATTAAACCCCTTAAATATCTCCCAGACATGAGATATGAGAAAAATCAATAATCTTTTAACAGGATTGGGCTTATTTCAAGGGGGATTTAGCATAATGAAGGTTCTGAACTGGAAGGAATGTATTAGTGATAATACTGATGGAAAAAAATAGAAAAAATAAATTTTTCATTCTTCTCCTTAATATCTTCACTAATGGGAAACAAGCAAGCAGCAACAAACAGAAAGAAAATGAGACTCAGTAGCCAAATTAAAAATAATTCTGAATCTTTATTTTACTACTGACAGTGGCACCCTCACCCCAATTAGGCATCTCAAGATGTCTGAAGGTTCAGTTTATCTGTAGTGAGTGAGGGGAGTGATGACAAGAGAGATCCCTTGCAAATATCTTTCACTGAAGCAGATGTCCTCTCTGTTCAGGAAATAGCAATGTTGTGAAAAAAGCCTCATTACCCTCAAGACACCATTTTACCTAATGCTTCACAATCCTCTAAGATACATCTCATCCACTCTGACACACGTTTTCCATAATTTTCACTCTTTCCTTTTCAAATGAAAGGAAACAAAGAAGTGGTCTTCTAGATTTGTCATGTTTCAAGTGCTCTTTTATGCAGGACACACAACAAAAAATTCATTCTTGAGACTTGTCAACGGAAGCGTCTATTTTTGGAATAAACTCTGATACTGTTTTAAAGACCATCTTATCATCATGAAGCACACAGTGAGGCTCTTCCGCAGTAAAGCCATAAGTTCTGAAAATCATCTAGCAGATATCATTGTGACTAAGAAACAGGTTTCGATAGACTGAAAATAAGAATATTACCAGAAGCTTTTTCCAGAAGCTTTGGGGGGGGGGGTGTTGTTTTTTGGGGGGGGAAGAGGGGGTTGTCTCTTTGTTTTGTCTAAGATCGGGGGTAGAGTCTGTTCCAGTATCTGGCAAACAGTTGGGATGCAGAGTCCCTTTTTGAAGAGAAAAGCATTTGAATCACTTCCTCCAAGCACACAACCTGGGCTAGAATTTTCCTCCCAACCGCCAAGCAATTAGATTTAGAGAACTGACATTAGGTTGTAATACTTGATCCTAAGACAGAAAGTTTGGTCTCTTTAGGAGTGAAATAACGGATCCTACTCCCAGAAAAAATATAGGTATGGTTTGGTGTTTTGCCAGTTTGTAAAGAGATCTGCTAACAGCAAGCCCAGAAGATTAGCAACACCTCCCTATGAAGAAAGCATTCTTTTCTGATAGGGACATGGTGACCAACAAGATATTCCATATGTATTCTCCGTCCCAACATTGTCCATTGTGTTCATCCTTTTTTCCAGATAGCATCGGGTATTCCCCACCATTAGTTTGGGCTCCTGGATCACTAGAAGATAGAGATGATTGTACTGGGAACCTGCACTCCACAAGCAAGGTTCAAGAAGGTGCAAGTTCGGGTGCATAACATCAATTGCTGTACACTTTTGGTATGCACGTGCCAAAGATGGTATTACAATGCATGAAACCCAGGAGAAGTTGAAAAGAGTATAATCATGACAATCCTATTTTTGAATAGCTGGTCAATCCTTGTTTGAATTTTGTCACACCATTCAACTATCAGCAAAGTTCCTGTCTATGAGATATTATTTCTACTTCAAAGTGAGAGTTACATGATGGGCATAGTGAACTCTATACAAGTTCAAAATAACACCATGCACTCACATATTTTTGAGCACTTTTTATATTACTTCTCAGCTTCCTAGAATAATAATGCTTAGATAAGAATGAAGGAGTAAATATAGGTTGTCACGGTTACCAGATATGAATGAAGGAGTAAATATAGGTTGCACAGTTGCACTCGGCGAGAGCCCAGGAAGGGACGTCAACCAGGTGTCAGGCCTCGGACCTTTAGCTCTCCTTGGGCAGAATTCTGCAATTCATCCACTCTCAGAGCAGGACCTGAGTTCAGCCCCCCGAGTATCAACCCTGGCTACCTCAACAGCATTTGGACCTGCAAGCCCCTTTTCTCCAGGCCAAAATATAAGAAACAAAACAAAACCAGAGTCCTACACACTTATTTCCTTCCTGAGCTTAAACCTCTCTATTTATAGCACTGGTGGGTCTGTTTTATTCCTCATTTCTGACTTAAGAGAAAGAGCCTGAACTGCTTGCAACCTTATCACTTTGTCTCTGACTGAGAGCTTGTCTTCACTACCGGGGTAAGTCAACCTAAGTTACCCTACTCTGGCTATGCTATTCATGTAGCTGGAGTCAACGTAGCTTAGGTCGACTTACCCTGCTGTCTACACTGCATTGCGTCGACGGGAGATGCTCTCCGGTCGACTTACCTTCACTAGACCCGCTAAATTGACACCCGCTGCATCGATTGCAGCAGTGTCGATCTCCCCAGTAGCAAAGACAAGCCGAGTCTTCCGAGCTTGCCAGTTATTTCACTGACACACCCAAGGCCACCTCTCCCAGCTCACCCAAAAACCCCTCCTTTTCTAGGTTTAGATTTTAGATCTCCTTTGATCCCAGGTTTAGGCTTGGAAAGAGTAAAGCCTCCTAATCTGGATGGAGCCAGAATATCTCCCTCCCCACACAAACTGATGGCCCAGCTATCAGCTACCTTATCTCCTCTGGAACAGAGTACCTGAGGCTGACTTTAAATGGGTCATTGGTTTCCTTTTCCTCCTCAGTTCTGTAAAAACCCTTTATAGCCTCCTCTGACTTTACGTATTCAAACAGGCAGCAATAAACAACTGAACAGAGAAACAGATTCATACATAATATATATAAAAAATAATATAGGCATTTTTCCAATTACTAATATAGGTGTCCTACACTACCACCATCAATACCCATGGGGCAGGAGTGAGGAGAGGAAGACAGCGATGTTTCAAATAGGCAAGCTTCAGTTATTAATGGTCTTTATGGGCTATGTACATAAAACTCAGCCTAATCTACTGAAATTACAAGATCTCCAGAGCACATTACAGCAAGAATTGAGGATGTCTCCATCCTGAAGTTTATCATTTTTGTGAAAACATTTGAATTGCTTCAGATCTAAAACTGCATAGCCTCTACTTCTTTTCTTTTATTCAATGGAAGAAAATGGAACAGAATACTTGACACTGGAGAAGGAAGTGGAAGATGTGGTCTCATAAACCAAAGTGGATTATCAGAGTGAGATTTTGAGAAGAGAACCTGCACAAGTACCTGGTAACTGTTTTCTTCCATAGTTTTGGTTCCAGTATTTATTGCACTTATAAAGTTGCACCTCTCTGGGTACACAACTGTTTTAGCTAGAACAAAACCACAGCTATGATGTCAATTGAGGGTTTGAACTCTCTTTTGCCTGCCCTATAAGGAAGTGTTAAACTGCATTTTTAGATTTGTTGGACTTGTACACTACTACCTTCACCAACACAGTTGTATTCCTGTGAAGTTGGAGGAACAAAAGATCTGCTCAAAGTGTGTGTCTGAATTCCAGAGCACAGCCACCAGTGACATAGAGCCACAGAACTGTCAGGCATGCCTTGAACAGTAAGGCACATATCACATCACAAAAGCACCCTCTATGAAAGATGAAGCCATGAAACTCATTGTTTGTGGGGTCAATGGTCTTCAGGACATCACGCTAGTTCATGGATGCTCTAGCCACTGGTAGCTGTTGCAGGGTCTCCGGGTGCAATTGCACCCACAGAAATCAGGCCCAGATGTGCACAACTCACATGGCTGAGAGCACAGCTGGCACCAAGGTCCCACTCTGCCTGCCAAACTCATGGCAGCTCCTCTCAATGTCATGGACTAAAGAAATCCAGGAGCCAGCAAGGAGGAGCAATGCAGGCTGGTTCTCCTTGTCTGGCACGGAACAGAGCTACTGAGTGGAGTGGGAGCCTGTAACACTGCCACTGAGTCAGGGGTGCCTTGTCCTTGTGCTCCTGCCCATTCTGGGCTCCAATGCCAACGTTCTCCTGGGGACCCCAGGGGAAGGGGCAAGCAAGGCTAGATGTGGGACAGAGAGGAAGACCATAAAATCCTTTCCCCCAAGGAAGCCTCCAGACAACAGGGAGAAGTAAGGAGCAGGGGGATCAGGGAGGCATGGCAGGGACTCATAGGAGCAGATGATAAGGGGGGCTCCCTCAAGAACTGAAGTTCCTGGGAGCAGGTGGGTGTAGGGGTTCATGTGGGAAAGGTACTGGCTGCAGCTTTTCTGGGATTTCTGTTATAATAATCATAATTAAACCTTCTTACACTGAACTGCATACAAGCGCTGTACAAGAGTTTTGCAGAATCAGTCTCTTGTACAGTAGCATATGTATACAATTGTAGCAGCACAGCAGGAGTAAGTCCAGTGTAAAGAGACTGGATTATGATTACCGTTTATTATGTCTCTACCTGACTACATAGTAAAGATTTCATAGCTGCTTTAAGTGTTCATCAACTAATGCGAAATTACAGTGAAATACCAGGTAGAAATACCCTGGAGCTACCAGACTGGACCCTCTCTGACCCCTCCCCTTCCCCCACATCCCTGTGCAGAGGGCAGCAATTCCACAGGCGTGGACCCTCTCTGACACATCCCATCCCCTCCCTATTTATTCTTCATTATGAAAATAGGTCTACACTACCATCTAGATGTCATTATAATCAAGTGGCATTTTAAAAATTCCTGGAATTACTTTGACATATGTATCTTCAGTAAAAGGAGATGAAAAACACTTTGCTCATGAAACCTGAATCATCTTTATTAGTAAATAAAATTGGAACATAAAGTGGGGAAGGTATATATTGGCTTCAAAGTCAATTGTATCATCTATGCCAGATTAGCAGTTACTAGGTACTAGCGTTCATACCTAAACTTCAAAGGAACTGAGAGTATAAATGACAGACCCTTAGATGAGAGGATTGGAATACAGTCTCACTGACAGTTAGAACCTCAGGCAAAGGGATGTTGGGGGGAAAGGCAGAGCCCATAATAGATAGAAAGACAGACACAGAATGCTTGAACTATCATCTCCAATTTACTAAAACTGGAACTATAAAGGTTTAACCTACCTACCTTAGGTGTTGCCTACCCTGTATACTAGATATGATGTTATTCCATTTGCCTTGGATTTAATTCAATTTACTAATAAGCTACAATTTACTAATAAACTTCAAAACTTCGTAACCTGAGTGGCACTGTGATCCTATGTGCCAGGTCACAATACACGGAGTAGGGCTCAGCTTCGTGGGACAGGAGCCACTGCTGCAGGGTAAGTTCTCTCTCCAGCATCCTCCCCTTCACACCAGCTTGTAATTACAATTGCAGTGCTGAGGCAAAGGGTGCTGCTGCAAGTGGTTGGTGCCCTCTGGGCAGTATATGTAGGAATAGGCAATGGCAGAGTGCACACACAGAATTGGGAGCCTGCATCCTCCCCTAGCTCTAGCAAAGCATATGGCCAACAGGATGGCTTGCACTGAAGGTCCTGTTGCTGTAAAGTCCCTGTTCAGGGACTTATCTACTTTCTTGTTCATTGCAACTTCTGAGGAAGAATTCCACTAACAACATCTTTAACCAGTGAACCCATCTTAGCATCACCCTTACAAAAATTAATATGGAATCCTTAATCTCCTGAATTAAGTTAAATATTGATGATCTGTTGTTTAATTGTTTGTCCTTATCTTGGAATCCTTTTCTAAATCAAGTGAAGAACAGAGTAAGAATTCCTGCTTTTCTTCAAAGGAGAGGTATTTCCTGGGGTCTTTAGATTTGCATTTGCTTGGATGGGTTACATAGGCTGGACACCAATGATACTTTGTTACTTTCCTTTTTGTGGCTTCACATCCATCTTGAGGAAAGACCCTTCCCATGTGCCATGGTCAGTGTTCCTAATCAGGCTCTAATATTTCACCCTCCACAAGACGCAGGACAAGAGAGACTTTATGTAGAGGTTGCTCTAATGGAAACATTTTTATTCAATCTTAAAATACTGACAGTCTCTCGTTAATGAAAAAATTACTTAAAGAAGTTTAGCATTATTAAATCCAATTTACTTTTTATTTATATTTGCTTTCATTGTCAAAGTTGAGAATATATTTTTTTTAAAATAACTGTCCTTTTCATTTGATTATAGTCATTTCTGACTCTATAATTAGGGACCTACTAAATTCAGTTCATTTTGGTCAATTTCAAGGTCATAGGATTTTAAAAATTGTAAATTTCATGATTTCAGCTATTTAAACCTGAAATTTCACAGTGTTGTAATTGTAACGGTCTTAACCCAAAAAGGAGTTGGGGGGGGCACCACAAATTGTAGGGGGTATTGCAGTACTACTACCCTTAGTTCTGCGCTGCTGCTGGCGGCAGCGCTGCCTTCAGAGCTGGGCAGCTGGAGAGCAGCAGCTGCTGGCCAAGAGCCCAGCTCTGAAGGCAGAGCCACCGCCAGCAGCAGAACAGAAGTAAGGATGGTATGTTATGATATTGCCACCTTTATTTATGCACTGCTGCCTGCAGAGCTGGGCCCTAAGTAAGCAGCTGCCACTCTCCAGCCGCCCACCTCTGAAGGCAGCAGCGCAGGAGTAAGAGTGGCATGGTATGGTATTGCCACCATTGCTTCTGCACTGCTGCTGGCAGGGCGCTGCCTTCAGAGCTGGCCACCCGGCCAAAAGTCACCTTCTCTGGCCGCCCAGCCAGAGAGAAAGGGTGACAATACCACAACTCCCCTAAAATAACCTGCGACCCCCTGCAACTCCCTTTTGGGTCAGGACCACCAATTTGAGAAATGTTGGTCATCCCCGTGAAATCTGTATAGTATAGGGTAACAGTACACAAAAGACAAAATTTCACGGTCTGTGATGTATTTTTCATGGCCGTGAATTTGGTAGGGCCCTGCTCATTTGTTTCAGAAGTTACAAGATGTGTAGCGAACGAGACAGTTGAATGTTGCCCTGGAGAAGTGGATTCTACACCTCTGCCATAGAATTCCTATGTGATGCTGGGTAAGTCATTTACACCAAACTTTTCACAGGTTGTCACTAGCTGTGTGTTCCCTCTGGAGTCTGATTTGCAGATGTGCTGAACACTCACATATGAAGTGCTACATAATGCTAAGTATTCTGAGAATTCTAGTCTTGGGCATCTCAAAATGGGAATCCAAAAATGGTGCACATTTTTACCTTAATGTATCCTTGCCTCAGTTCCCCATCAGTAAAATGTGGATACTACCCTCTCTTCACAGGTGTGCTGTTAAAATAAATAAATGTTTTCAAGCAATCAGATAGTACAGCAATGAGAATCATGGAAAAGCCCATAAGAAAATTAACAGTTCTGTATCCAGACAAGGGTTTGAACAGTGTGCAGGGGAAAAAAGTCATATACCACTTTTTAACAATGAGAACAAAATATTAAATTTCCAACCTATGCACAGACTGAAGCAGGGGTCCTAGGGGAAAAAATAGTATTTAATTGCAGGATCACATACTATCATAATTCATAAGCACAGGGGACCAAATTAAGGCCAACCTTAATGTTCTTTTTACATAGCTTTTTGGTATATTAAACAATGCAAGGTAGAATCCTTCTGCTATACATCATGATATATTCTCCTGCCCCTCCACAAAGAAAATAACCATACCATTTGGCACTTCTTTTCACCCCAGAAAGGATTAGTAAGGATGGCACATGAAGAAACTGAGGTACAATTCTACATGGATCAGGCCAGTACAGCAGTCCCCCCAGTTTTGTGATCACAAAAAATACAATTAACCCACAAAAAAATAATTTTTTTAGTGGTTAGATTAAAATTTTCAAGGCCAGAAAGGAATATTATGGCCATCTATGATGACCTTCTGTATAATGTAAAGCTGATCACCATAACTTTAAGACATACCCATGGCAACTATGAAGACTTCCTGGCATACACTGAAAAATAAGTCTGATGCACCTTTATTTGCATAAGCTGGCTAGTGACAGGTTCAACTATTAGAAGGCAGTTAGAAATTAGAAAGGTTGGATTCTGCCTTCAGTGTGCCAGAGGAGCACTGAAAAAGGAATTGGAGACCTGCACAGCATACAGCAACTACAGAGTCAAAGTGAGGTAAGAAGCATCCTGTAGAATACGTAGTTTAAATAACTGTTTGAATGTCTAGGTTAGCAATGGTACAAGCATTGATATGTATGCTGAAGCATAGAAAAATGTCATTTTTATAATTAGTTTTAACTTAAAAACGTCAGAATGGCCAGATTAGGTCAGACTATCTAGCCCCCTATCCTGTCTTCCGACAGTGGGTGACCCCTGGTTCTTGTGTTATGTGAAGGGGTAAGCAACACTTCCTTATTCACTTTCTCCACACCATTCATATAAGCCAGAATTGCCTCTGGAGCCTTTTTAAAAAGTCAGCATTACATTAGCTATCCTTCAGTCATCTGGTACAGAGGCTGATGTAAGTGATGGGTTACATACCAGTTAGTAGTACTGCAACTTCATATATGAGTTCCTTCAGAACGCTTGGGTGACTATCATTTGGTCCCAGTGACTTATTACTGCTTAATTTACCTATTTGTTTTTTACCTTTCAGATGAAATAATAGGTTCATTCTCAGGAGTGAGTTACAACCTCACTAATTACACTTTTACTGGATCATATAAAGCTTTCTCCCACTGTCTAGCAACTATAATTGAACATGGTGGACACACTGTGTTTCATCATTTTTCCATTTTAAAAATATAGGAAATTACAAAACATTTTAAAAGTTGAGATTTTACAACAAGCCATTCAAATGTTATGATGTTAGAAACTTAAGGTTGACAGTGCAACCTTACCTATATCTCCTTATGTACAATCACGATAGTCTTAGGTGATCATATCATATTTTTTCTAGAGGACCCGTGCCTCATCAGTACAGAAGTTTGATAATGCTCAGTGAACGAGACTGCCGTTCAGTATTTTTCCTTCATGCACTGTGAACCACCATATACATCATTTACCATTCAAACATTGCATCAAATAGAGTTTGGGGGGGGTTTGTTTTAACTCTTTCATTAGAGATTTCTCTATGGTGCCTCACCTGAATTTTTCTGACATCCTGGTGAGAGTGGGAATTTGCATTATCCCCATTTCACTTATATAAAGCTCAGGCACAGAGAAACTAAGTCTGAAGATGAGGCAAAAACAGAACATTAAGCTTCTTTGGGGTGATCCATAACACCATTCATCCTATTCCAAGAGACCTATTACATTCATTATATACACCATATGGTTTTTGCAATGATTGAAGAGAGGCTGTTATAGCTACCAGCTTCACTGAGCATACAACTGCATTAAGTGAGGCCACAGACCAATTCACTATACAGGCTTGCCTCATTCCCTGTCAAACAATCTGACTGAAACAGATTGTCCTATGGTTATAAAACAAAGTATGTGGCTATAAAGTAAAAAACATAATACTCAAGAAGTCAAAGCTACAGACAGCTTTCGTTTTCTGAAGAGTGCTTCACAGTGAAAACTTAACATTCCTTTAATATAGGTTTATCTTGTATGAAATTGCATATACATGCTTTGCTTCTTTGTCATGGTCTATAAATAAATCACACTTGTTCTGGATTATCCAATGAAGTATTGCTTATAAATCAAGACGATAAACAGCCTAAACTGGCTTGCCCTCACAATACAATACATTGAAGCCAGAAAGGCACGGGAGAGAATATAATCTGAATTTCACTCTATCCCAAAAAGTAATTGTGACATCAGTTTAAGGAAATCCTACAACCTAGGCTTGAGAAAGTCTACTTGCCCAAGACAAACAGGAAAAGTTAACTTGCACAAAGCAAGCAGGAATTTGGAGTGGGTGAAGAGAGAGCCAGTGAACAGAGGGGGCATATGATTTTAAGAGTGTAGGTAAGCAATTTAGATATTAAAATAATGCTGAACATTTAAGTAGTTTGATGTATACTGAACAACATTCATATAGGACATTGAGATTAGACCAGTGATACTTAAGACTGAGGTTAATGTGTCTCCCGCAGCTCTTTGTGGCACGTAATATTCAAACACTGTGTGATTTAATTAACCAATCTAAATTATTAACTAATCAGGATGCTTTTCCTATGTTATTAGCTAATTGAGGAATACTTGGTCAGTCATTTTGCTGTGAGAATAATTATATATAGAGAAAGAGTAAATGAAACAATGAATTCACACTACTGTGGCTCCTCTGGGTAATGTTGATCACTAATCTGGCTCCTGAAGCACTGAGGTCTGAGTATCACTGGATTAGACCAACATGCAAAATAAATACTCATTACTGCAAGGGCCATATAGGAAAATATTTTTAGAATTAGTTTTTTATGCCATGTAAGAATTATTATCCCTTACCATAGAGATATTCTATTTTCATACCTTTAAAAGAAAACTTCCAAAGCCCAGAAAAAAAGGGTGGAATGATTTAAGTGAGCACTCTGCACTGGCCTAACTCGGCTTCTGAAGTCAATGGTAAAACTTCCAAATATGGGAAGATTTTCAAAATGCAATTCACTTCTGAAAAGTGCTTCAGTAGAAATGGCAGTGGGATTCCAGATCTAGTCTCTAACTTCAAGATTCACTTTACATGAATCATCAAGAGCTTTTTTTAAAAGTTTTTTCTCGTAACTGCCAGTTCCGCAAATAGTCAGATATAAACTGGGATCTTTCTAGATCAGGCATCACTAGAAAAACATTACGGAGCCCAATTTCTCTATAGAAACATCCAACAGCAGAATTTGGTCCTGCAATGGCAAAATAATTAATAATTCCAACAATGTGCAATCCAGAAAAATCCATCTGAAGTAAAATGTATTAGATATGACATATGAGTATCAGATCTGTTGATTAACAAATATCATATTCAGTTCCATTTGATCATAATCAAATTAAGCAGGGGGAGGTGCATGTTTATCTCAGAAAATACTTTTACTTTCACTATTCTATGTCAGACTTTAAGCAACTTTTTAAATGTTTTTCTTGAATATATATTGAAAAAAATCATATTTATGCATCTTGCTTGTATGAAGTCTCCCTTAGAATTAATCAGAGGCAGGACAGTTGTAAAAAAACAATGTTTTATATAATATTTTTGGACTTCAAGATATACATTTCTAACTGCTTATAGATTATTAAAATTATTTACTCAGCAGTAGCATTGTCAAAGGAAATTTTATTATACAATGTAACAAACTGAAGACCTAAGTATAAGAAAAATCTTTTAGTTTGTAATTAGTACTCCAGTATCTGGAGCTGATTTCACATTGCATTAGGGGAGCACTGTGAGCATGAAGTGTCAATGAAGCCATTGCAAGTGGCATAGGTGCCTCAGCCCAGTGAAAGGAAATCCACTAACAGCACAGTAGGTCCTACTACCACAACCATCCCTAGAGCTTGCCTAAGGGGCATGTCCAGGATTTTCTTGCGCCCTGGTGTCCAAAATCTACTGTAACAGCTCCTTGGCTATTGGCAAGTGGTGCAATCTAGAGCAAGGGTTCTCAAACTGGGGGTCAGGACCTCTCAGGTGGTCGCAAGGTTATTACATGAGGGGTTGCAAGCTGTCAGCCTCCACCCCAAACCCCGCTTTGCCTCCAGCATTTATAATGGTGTTAAATATATTAAAAAGTGTTTTTAATTTATAAGGGGGTCACACTCAGAGGCTTGCTATGTGAAAGGGGTCAGCAGTACAAGTCTGAGAACCACTGATCTAGAGCAGTCCTTAGGAACTAATTTAGAAACGGAAACAGAACAAGAAGCAAAACAGCACAGACAGAGAATGAGAAAAGCACAAAGGGGTTGAAAGCTCCCCCTTGCCTCCAAGTTGCATGGTTGACTATAGGCAGGCAGCCCATCTGAACGAGTCTCTAAACCAGCACAAAACTCTTAAACCAAACCGGCTGCTCTGCCTTCTTATATTTGGTCTGATAGAAAGGAAATGCCCTGCAGGAGAGGACAACACAAGATATCGAAGAGCCTAGTTTTTCCACTTCATTCTTTTAAGCTTAAATGTTATGTTGACAGCAAATTAGAATAGCAATGATGGTCCTAAAAGCTCTCTTCTTCAAAATCCTTTCTATAAATTGTGTGCTGTAACTCCAGTATGGAACTATGTTTAAAAAATGAATTTATCTTGAGTCAAAATAAAGTGTTATAGTTAATTTTTGTAAGCCTTTACTAACAAGTTTATACTCTGAGGCTAATGTTGCATGGATATTAATATTCACCTCAAAGAAATCTCTGAACCAAATTTACAAACAAAACAATTTTATATTTTCATGAATATTTAGTCTTCAAAAACAAAGTAATTTGCAACAGCACACTGTGATAATAAAAATCTGTACCTTAGAAACTATGTTCATTTAAATATAAATTATTTTAAGTCCTCTCGTTGTTTAAAAATGTATTCCATATACACATTTTTGATGAACAGAGAGCTTTCTATTGTGATTTGAGACGGTGAACACTTTGTTTTATTTGTATTAATTCTCTCCAGAATACTGTAAGTACAATATAGTTTGTATATAACTCCTAAATAAGTAATTCAGAACAATTTATAATTAAGTTAGTGTTTAGTGTTGAGTAATAAAAAAAGGCTTTAAAGTAAAATTTAACATTAAGTAGGAAGAACAACAAATATTTGCGCCAGAGGAAAGTACACTACATAAACTCTCTCCCTCTTCTCCCACCCACAACCTGCCTGTCAGTAAAAGGAACCCCCCTTTCCCTTCTGTAAGCCCACTTCCCACACACTAGCAGACTCCTCCCTGTAAGCAGATGACCTCATGCAGTTAGGCTACCTCCCTGTATGAAGCAGCTCTGTCTGGGCTTTACGCCAGTTTTTCCGTGCCCCCAGCATGACTGGGCAACATACTTTACTTCACCCTGTTGGTTCCCAGTTCAAACACCAGGTCAGCGACTGACAGTAATTGGAAAAGGCAATGTGGAGAGTAACGTGAGATGCAGCACAGGGGGAAAACAGAAACAATCTAGATTTGCCCAAGGCAAGAATCCTGTCTCAACCCACCTCCCATTAGCAAGACACCCTTCCTCCTCATGCTACAAAATAATATGCTAAATTAAAGAAGTCCATGAAAAGTACAGGAGTACATTTTGAAACTAGTATGAATTAAGTAGGTGCTATATTATCCACTTCTGGTCCAGTTTAGTAAGTTAGCTCTCTCTTCCCTTTTGCATAAAGTCTGAGCTTCTAAAAATTCCACCCTTACCTACACTTTACTTTCTACATCTCTCACAGAAATCTCACTTTTTTTATCAGCTACTTTTTCTTCTTTCTAATCCCTCATTAAAATTAATTTCTTCTGACGTTAAACATTAAGTCATCAGTATACGGTAAAAGATCACACCACTTTAAGCTTGGACCTTACCATACATATCACATCACCATAAATAGACGAGAAACAGAACGATCAGAGTAGAGCCTTGAGGGAAATAAAGTTGTACACTCACAGCACTGAACCAATATCCAATATTCAAGTTAACATGTGATACTCCAGTAGGAGAAGCTATATATAAGCAAACCAAGGACAGAATTTGCATTGGAACAAGTAAATCATAGCATTCTCAACATAGGGGCTGTCACTTGTTCCCCATCCTTGTTTTAGGGAGTTACAACCACCTTCCTTATCTAAATGGGATCATGGGTCCTGAAATTTGTGGGAGAAGAGAACTTCCTGTTGTAACACAGGGTCATCATATGGGAGAGGTTCAGAACCACCGATCTAAATCCTCCTTCCCATATTTAACACTCATCCTCCCGCCCCCTTCTCTTCTACTAATTGTTACACCCACTTTTTACTTCTTGTTTTAGACTGTAAATTCTTCATGTCAGGAACCTTGAGTACCTAACCTTGTCCAGCATCTTTTCATAATAGGATCCTCAATCCTGACTGCAGTCTCCAGGTACTACCATAATACAAATAAAAGAGATGTAGGATTGAATCTATGAGATCAGAGTTTTGGAGACAGTGACTTAATACAAGAAACAGAAAATTTTGTACTTAAATTATCTAAAATCTTGTAATCGAATAATCCTTAGTTTGCCATTTTATATATACTATATACATATTTAATTTAGATTAAGCAAAGGTATTAGTTTTTTTTAATTAATCTGTTTAAGAGATGACCTCTGAAAGTACTGTGCTGACCCTATACAATCACACAAACTTGTTCTTCTAGTTCAAAGATCTCCTCAAAGCTCACTTCTTTCATGTTAGCCTCCCAGCAATAACCTCCACCCATAAATTCATTGTAGACAATATTTTCAAGTTGTTATACTACACTGAGAGAACAAAAAGGAGGAATTTACCAGCTGCATATGTTACTATATGTTTACCCTGTGATCATTCACTATTGCAACTCAGTCTCCCCATACCTCTCTCCTTGTTTATTCTGAACTGCTCAAGGCAGGGACCTTTCACTTATTATTTAAAAGCACCGTGTACATTGAGAGCGCTATGCAAATAATAAAGCTAATCTTCTAGAGAACACATCTTTGTTTCTTAATAAGGTTCCATGAATATTCTGCTTGGAAATATTCACTGATTTTTAGTTTGCAACAAATTTCATTCTAATCTAAACAATGTGTCTGCCCAACTTGGTCCGTAGCTATTCTTTGAATCTGACAAGGACATAGTTTCTCAGCCTTTCCTTTCACTACAGTGCCATTTATTTTATTTTATTTTAACATAACCTCAGACTGACAACATTCTAAAACACTTCATGTAGGTTTGTGATGCAAATTTGGGTTTTAAACCAATTATCAAGAGTAAGCTGCAGGTGGGTTTTTGCAATGCTCATCCATAGGAATTCATCAGGATCCAGAATTGTTAGTGTGTTAGGAGCAGCTAGGCTTGTTCTCTGTTTTGATAGTAGCAGTTAGGAGCCCGGGGTCAAAAATCAGCAGGCTCCAGCTTTTCCCTTGCAAAGAACTTTCTCAGGCTCATCCCCACACCCTATCCCTGCCCCCACTCAGAACCCTACACCTATAACTACATGCATCTGACGAAGTGGGTATTCACCCACGAAAGCTTATGCTCCTATACATCTGTTAGTCTATAAGGTGCCACAGGACTCTTTGTTGCTTTTTACAGATCCAGATTAACATGGCTACCCCTGATACTATAACTACTGTTTATTAAAACAGTGCCCAAGATCCAATCTAGAATGGAGTCCCATTGCGCTGGTCACTGCACAAGCAGGAATCCCCAGTCCCTGCTCCAAAGAATATACAGTCTGAACAACCAGGGTTGTAGCACACCAGCAGAGTGAACAAAGCGAGGATACAGCTAATGGTACATAAGCGCCACAACTGGGGGGTCGCTAGGAGGCGAGCAGCTAAGCGGAAAGGGGAGGGAAGGGGGCGTATACTAAAGGGGGCGAGGGAGCAGCTGTGGAGTGAAGTACCTTGGCAGGAGGGGAGGGCTGAAGCAAATACCCAAGTACCCTCCACTGGCTGACACCCAGCAACGCCTCACCCTCGTGCGCAGACCTCCGGCCAGCGCGCATTGACGGCCGCACCCCGCGCTCTCAGACCAGGAGTGGGGGCGACACTGGCGAGGCTGGAGAGGGCGGGGCACACAGCGACCCTCGCCACGGGAGGAGCCGGGCAGGCTGTCGCTCGCTGGACACGGGCTGACAAGCGGCACCGGGTACTCGCAGGCGCCCCACGGGCCACGGGACCCGGCTGCCGCCGCCCCTGCCCGACTGCAGGTAACTCAGCGAGCTGGGCCTAGCCGCCCCCCATCCTGCCTGCCACAGCCCCGCAGACGAGGCCCGGACGGGAACAGAGACCACCTCTCCTGTCCCCTTCCCACCCCGCTACCCCGCCCAAGCCCCGCTGCCGGGATACGGGGCCGCCGAACCGCGCCGCGCGCGGCACCTTCCTACCTGACAAGCCGAGCCCCTCCACCACAGCGCAACGTCACAGCCCCGCCAGCGTCCCGTGAGCGCTGCCAACGAATCAGCGCGGACCTCTCGCCACCCCACAGCCAATCCACATGAACTCCGCCCCCTCGTGACACTGTAGGTCCAGCAACCAATTGCGTAGAGAAGAATGACCTGCAGTTCCCGCCCCTGCTCTAAAGGAAGCCAGGCGATTGGCAGAGGAGGCTAGTGGGTGGGACACTGGAAGACGTGAGGAGGGCGTGGCCTCTGTCTGCGACGCTAGCTATAAACGCTGCGTTCTGAAGCTTGGCGATGCCGTTGGCCTAACGGTTAGCGTGGGCCCGTGATCCGGGTGCTAATCCGGCAGAGAGAGCGGTGGTCCTCCTCCTGGGTGGCTTGAAGCTGGGACTCACCTGCCCGCTAGGTGGTGCGGGCCCACGCTGTTATAGTTGCAGCGGTTTTTTACTTACAAGCGCGCCCCTTCCGTGGCACCAAAGGGACCAAGCTGCCTTGTCAAGGGCCCACCCTGACCCGCCTGGATATGGTTCCCCAGCAAGGGCTGGGTCCAAGTGTCATAAAGCCTGTTGCTGTCCCAGGTAGGGTGATCAGATAGCAAGTGTGGAAAATCTGGAGGGGGGCGAGGGTAATAGCTGCCCATATAAAACAAAGCCCCAAATATCAGGACTGTCCCTATAAAATTGGGACATCTGGCCACCCTAGCTTCAGGCCTTTAAAGATGTGACTGAGGCCTGCCCAAAAATCAATATTTGGTTTATTTGCCTTGTTAGGGTTCTGTGCATTCAGGAAAAGTGTAAAGAGTTAAAAACTTTCACTGCCAGTCATGTGAACTGGGATGTGAATCCCTTACCTCAGGGAGCCTGCATTTGAAGAAAAACACCCAATTGCTTGGGACAAAGTCAGAGAAATAGACTGGAGATAGAGTTGTGAGAGTCAGCCACAGAACAAAGCATGCTGCGCAAGGAATGCCAGGACATACCATTCACAGAAGACAGTCTCCACCGTATACTGTAACCAAGAGTAAGGGTAGGTCTACACATAAAACACTACACTGGAGCAGCTGCACCACTACCACTTCAGTGAAGATGCTCCTATGCTGACAGGAGAGCTTCTGCCATTGGTGTAGTTAATCCACTGCTTCAAGAGGCGGTAACTACGTCAAAGGGAGAAGCTCTCTCACCAGCATAGCACTGTCTACACCGGGGGTTAGGTTGGTATAACTACATGACTCAGGAGTATGGATTTTTCACACCCCTGAGTTTCATGGTTATACTGCTATGCTTGGTCTATACTATAGGCTTAAAAGAGGAAAAGGCTTGATTTTTACTTTTACAGGAGATGGTTCTTGTGTCCTACTCACAGTTGAGATGACTAGCACTCTCATGGGATGGGGGAGCTAGAGTGAGAGGCCACAGTTACTCTACACCAGTGGTTCTCAAACTTTTGTACTGGTGACCCCTTTCACATAGCAAGCCTCTGAATGTGATCCCCCTTATAAATTAAAAACACTTTTTTGTATCTTTAGTACCATTATAAATGCTGGAGGCAAAACAGGGTTTAGGGTTGAGGCTGACAGCTCGCGATCCCCCATGTAATAACCTTGTGACCCCCTGAGGGGTCCTGACCCCCAGTTTCAGAACCCCTGCTCTACACTCTCTTGGAGGGAAGTGCAGGGGTGTGCAAAGATGGTGAAGGAGGGGCATGCACACTCATCTTTTCCTCAAGTTCATCTTAGGCTAACTTCTCCCAGCTTCCCTTCTCTCTCACTATAATGTTCTTCTCTCAGCTGGACTCTGAAATACATTGCAGCTTCAGCTACAAAAAGTAGGCAGATAATGAATATAGTACATTGCCGTAAATTCCCCAAAAGGACTGAGAAAGGATTCTTTAATAAGTAGATCTTACTGCACACTCATTTGCTGCACTTAGAGTTACTGACAAAAATTCTCTGCCCTGAAGCTGCACTTTCCATTTCCATATTGCACTTAAAAGGCAGACTAGCTAACTGTTTAATTCCATTTATGTTGTATTAGGCTAATTAAAGAGCAGTAGATGCCTTACAGAAAACCATTTTGTCTGACTTTTTCATGTTATTACTATAAAATGGGTAAATCCCACATGCTACACTTTTCACCAGGTTCTGTTCGGTTACTACAAATTAATTGTTATGCTAACCTAGCTGAAGTCATGTACACATCATTAGATTCTAGTGAACGTGACTATTGGCAATCTAACAATATGATCATGCTATCTATATAATACATCATTAGTGCAAGAAGTGCTAGTAGTACTATTATGGGTATTTAGAAGGAAAGTGGGTTCTACCACTGACTCTCTACTGTTTAGGATAGAATTTCCACACTACTAAGATTATATGATGAAGCATTAAACTGAACTCCTGACCACCTGCCATCATTAACAATACTAAGCATTTTTCACAAGAGATAGGATGCTCTTCCAGGTACCCAGCCAAAATAACATTCTGCTTATCTCTATTCCCTTTATAGTTTCAAAGGATACATTATTTTTCACATTCTATCCTGAAAAAAAAGGAACCTCTGGTGGAATACTGATTGTCAAAGTAGCTGCATACTAGTGGAGAATGTAAATTCTGTATATGTTGCTACCTATAGAAGACATATCACAGCAACATGGTGTGAGAGGCCAAAACAAGCCACTTAAAGAAGCTTTAAGTCTTCCCCTGTGTGAGATATAATAGTTCAACAAAAAAGGCCTTCCTTTTCAAAAGGCATACACAAGTTCAGATAAGCATCCTTCCTGCTACCAATTTTTTTTTAAATATATAAAAACAACCTCTCCCTTTCTGGAGTCCAACTATTGTCACAACATTCACCCATTACTGAGCCTCTCCCCATCTTGCTTACTTCCATCTCCTTTTATATCTAGCAGCTGGGCTTGACAAGTTACTGAGTTCAGCTGCAAGTATCTTACACTCAAGAGTGTGGAACAGGCTCTTCATAATGATTTTTAACTGAACCAGTGCATTATAATGATATTATTGCAAAAGTGTATCAGAGAAAGCAGTATACACACTGTACTAGTACAATGACCAGACTAAAATATCTGTAGCAAACAAGGAGGAGATTATTTTCCAAGATAATGAAACTGGCCTGTTGTCTTCCTACACTCTATGAGTCAAGTTCATAAGAATTAAAAATTCATAAAGCTTCTCCCACCCCCGCCCCCAAAAAATCACCAAAATATGAAAATCACCATATACTGAATATGTAAAAAAAATGTGTGGCACTGACATCTAGAAAAATCTACTGTTACTGATAACTTGTGGAATTTTTTTTTTACATTTTAATTATTATTTACCTTTCAAATTCTCAGAAAAATTCTTTTCATAGTGGTTTGAGCATTGGCCTGCTAAACCCAGGGTTGTGAGTTCAATCCTTGAGGGGGCCATTTAGGGATCTGGGGCAAAAATCTATCTGGGGATTGGTCCTGCTTTGAGCAGGGGGTTGGACTAGATGACCTCCTGAGGTCCCTTCCAACTCTGATATTCTGTGATCCTCTCTGATCCTATTTTAAACATCCCAGTTTGCAATCAAATTTGTTACTGCTGTAACACAGAGATCCCTTGGCAAAGGGTCTCCTGTTCTTTGTAAACAATCCTCACCTCAGGCCTGACAAACTCTTTAAACCAAACATATCTTGCAGGATATTTATCCATAAGGGATATCATGTGAGGTATCTTTAGAAACCTCCTAACTTGTCAAGACTCAGAATCATTGCAAGATGTATGTAGGGGTAATATTTAAGGAACATTGCATTTATATTGAAAGTATGCTGTATGGACTTGGAGTAGAAATTAATCACCAAGAGGTAATGAGCATCAGGGATGGCCCATCCACGCAAGATAGAGGTGTCACCCCTTCCTAATCAGCCAGTGATGTTATACAAGGCTCAGTTGACCAGCCTTCCTTCCTCCCAAAACTCAGTGGGAAATCATCAGAGGCATCACCAAACAATCAAAACCTCTTAGAGGTAAAAAAGGAACATTACAATAGACTGAGTTTTGCCCTGGCTGTGAATGGAAACAAAATACTGTTTTCAGTAAAACAAAGTGTAGAAAAAGGCACTATTCATTCACTGAAGAAACCACTTGAGGAGCAAGTGTACTTTCATGAAAATTTGGGATCCTGGTTATTGAGAAAATACTGAACTTGGGGCAGGTGGGGTGGTGAGGAAAATCTGTATTAGATACAATAGGCAACTACTGGTAAGTATAGCCAGAGGTTCACATTTGATTATTTTATCTTGTAACCATTTGCTTCCAGCACTCTTTCTTGTTTCTATTTAAATCTTTATTCTTTCTTAAATAAACCTACTTTTGTTTTATCATAAGTGCTGTGTGGTTTACAGGTAGTTTCAGGTAAAACTAGGGTACACTGCACCTTTGGGTGTAGAGGATCTGGAATTTCTGTGAATAGTCAGTTTCAGGGGCTTGATACCACAGGAAACAATTCAAGGGTGAAGTTAGGGCTGGCATAGCCCAGAAAAGAGAGCTTGAGTGGCTGAAAGGCTGTTGGTGCCAGGAGCTTTGTCACAGGTGCCCTTCTCTGTCTTTCTGGACCACAGCAGACAGGCTGGACACTTCCAAGTTTATAAGCACCAGTGTGTTATTGATTGGGTCTTCTCTACCAGTTCACCAGTACAGCCTTGTGCAGCAACATACAAATTAGAAGTAAACTTCCCCTTTGGTCCAGTCTCCCAGAAGAACTCCTGGAGGAAATTCTGCACCAAAAAGATAACAATTCTGTGCACAATATTTTAAAATTCTGTAAAATCTGCATATTTTATTTGTCAAAATAACACAATATAATCATGCCAGTTTCAATTATTTTGGTAATTTATTTAAAATTTCTGTCAGCAAGTAAGTGTAACAATACAGACAACAAAAAAGATTCAGGAAATGTTTTTTGACAAATAGATTCCTCACTAGGCATATTAATACAGAACTTTGAGTAATAATTCATTTGAACTACAATACACAAATGTATTTCCTGCACCCCTTAGAAGCGGTGCAAAGGCTTGGAGTAGTCAGGGGTAACAGAGGAGCTGAGGGAGAGAGAAGTAATTGCTGGGAAGGAGCCTGGGAGTGGACCTGGAGGGTTGTTGGGTGTGGATATGAGAAATATGGAACAGGTTGGGGGGGGGGATTGTTCAGGAATTGGGGAGTCTCCTCCATACAGACCCTGACTGACCCCTAGCATTTCCCATTCAGTCAGGCATGTCTGCCTCTATTTCCATGTGTCCCTGCACTCCCCTGTCCCCATGTGGCCCTGCACTCCATCCCTCCATCCCCATGTGGCCCCCTACTCCCACTCACCCTCTCATTTCTCCCCATGTGGCCCTGCACTCACACTCCCATTCAGCCCTGGCTCAATGCTGTCATCCCACTAGCCCCTGTGCCTCCACCCCAGTCTGTTCCCCCAACTAATCCTTCTGAAACCCCAGTTTGTGATCTCTCAGCAGCCCCGTGTGCCCCACTATGTCTGCCCCCCCTATATCCCATGCCTCCTCACCTGGCCCCAAGGGCAGGGTGCTGTGAGAGAATGAGCTCTCCAAACTGGAGACTCTCATACAAAACCAACCTTCCACACAAACTTCCATGTGGCTGGACTTTACAAAAACAAGACATGCCATTTACAACGCACACTTTACTTCTCTACAGAGGAAAAAAGACAGTAAACTATCTAAATTCCTACATGACAGAGGGAGCTACAACAGCGGTACCCTTAACTCACCCAACAATATTGTTAATCTATCCAACCACACACTTAGCCCGGCAGAAGAGTCTGTCCTATCTCGGGGACTCTCTTTCTGGCCCACCACCCCCACGCACGTGATACAGTTCTGCAGTAATCTGAAAGCCTACTTTCGCCATCTCCTACTCAAGGAATATTTTCAACACACCACTGAACACAGCACTGACCTACAGGAACTCTCCTTCCAATACTACAAGAAGAAGAATTCTGCATGGAATCCTCCTGACAGTCGAAATGACAGACTGGACTTCTACATAGAGTACTTCCACAGACGTACTGTGGCTGAAATTGTGAAAAAACAGCATCACTTGCCCCATAACCTCAGCCGTACAGAACACAGCGCCATCCACAGCCTCAGAAACAACTGTCGTGGTCAAAGACCCCCACGCAGTCATTTTAGTTCAAAGACTCAGAGCCCGAGGCCAGTTTATTGACATACAAACCAGTGCGCACTGGGGTGTGGTCCGGAGACCAACACCCCTAGCGACAGCTCACAAGCTGTTTTTATTCCATTAAACCACAAGCAGGGTACAAACAATACGTCATGAGTTAAGAAATTGGGGACCAATTATAAGCTGGGCATGGGGTGAACACGAGCTCGGGGGCAAATCACAGGCTGGGTTTGGGGTGATCACGAGCTAGGGTGTTGGGGTTGGGGTCAGTCCTCTCACCCCCCTCCCTACCCTCTGACCTAATTTCCGAGGAGTGGGTGTTTGTTTGGGTAGAAGGGCGCTTGGTGGTTTCCGCAGGGGTGGTATTCGGCCCTAGCTTTGGTACATTTCTTAAGACTTGAACTATGTCATTTTCCGGGGGATTTCAGCAAAGGCTTAAGGGGGGGGGCTAGTTTGCAGATAGCTGGAATCACGGAATAGGTCATAGATCATGCAAAGGAGAAATTGCATGAGTCAGTTTGCATTTAGCTAAAGTTACCTATTGCTTCACACAAGCGGTTATTATATTTCATTAGCCATGAACATATTTCACCAGTGCTGCTGGGGGGGGGGGGTGTCATTCCCTCCTCTGTTGCTACTTTTGACTGGGCATAGCCTCACAAACTGATTTGAGCAGTCTGGTTCAGGCTTTTAGGCCTACCCCATTACCCACGAAAGTCCTCAGTATGGCAGATTTCTAGGGGAGATGTTTCAGGGTCTTCAGGCCCAGGATCTTGGTTATCGGAAAGAAGGCCACGCTGCTCTATTTCCCCACACAACTCTGACATTATAATCAAAGGAGGTGCTGGATATCAGACACCCTCTCTTTTGGATGAAAATAATTTGTAGTGTCAACAATTCTTCTTTAATTTCAAAAATAGTAATTAGGGCCTGATACTGTAATGAGTTCTGTACATTCTCCATGTAGAGTTCATTGCAAAACTGGGACCCTAAAGTTAGTAACTAGCTTGCATAAAGCCAAATATGTATGCAATGGAAGGAAAATAACCAATAGCTATTTTTCTGATTAGAAGAGATGTTTGTTAAAATGTCATTTTTTTAGGTTGGACTTTTTTTTAGCTACATTGCATTTGAGAAGTCTTAATTTAATTGCAAAAATGCTGAATAAACATAACCCGGCCTTCGACGTCACACCGCACAAGCTATCACTGGGGGCATCATCACAGACCTTGTTGTCTTCCGCCCTGAAGAGCTCTGAGAGGCCCTGACCCGGGCAGTGAAAGGAGAGTGACCCCCTTGGACCAATAACTGCCCTGACTCGTGCTGCGAGGGGGTGGAGAGAGACCCGGCTTTCCCTCCTCAGAGACCAAGACTGTGGGTGGGGGTAATATGCCCCGTTCCTGACTCTGTTTTACATGCTGTTAATAAATCCACATCATCTTTGGCCACCACTTTTCCGCATGGGCTGATGCCTGTAGCTGTCTAAATTAGCAGGGCTTTAATGAGCTGTGTGTGGGTTGTGTGTCCTCTACTGGATGGAGTCCAGTTGGGGATTGGTCCTGCTTTGAGCAGGAGGTTGGACTAGATGACCTTCTGAGGTCCCTTCCAACCCTGATATTCTATGATTCTATGATTCTATGAAATTGTCTTAAGAAGCAACTGACCCATTGCGGATCATGGCTTAACTGCAAGTGTAGCCCAGGTAAGACCTTACTGTGAAAGCCTGCTTGCATAAATAGTCCTTACCCAAGAGGAATTGCTCAGATGAATTGGAAGGACAAATATGAGTAAGGAAGGGTTTGTAGGATCAAGTCCATGGTTTAGATAATCTAGCTGACCTTGATTATTTAGAAGCTGTTGCAAGGTTAGGGTAGTATTTCTCCCTCCAGTTTTGTGGGAGAAGTTGAAACAGTTTAATCTTAAAAGCCAAACATTTTTTTTTCCATTCAAGATGTTTAATTAGTTAATTTGAGACTGCTGCTACAGCATGCTCTATTTCAAGCCTGGCTAATGTTTATGCAATAAATAAAATGTAAAAACAGAAATCACTTTGTCTCAAGACAACCAATCTCTGTAACATTGGCTGCTATATCCTTTGCCAGCTTCTTAGCCATCAAATAAGTTCCAACCTTTCTCTCACACTCTATTGACTGCCCTATGATCCTGGAAATCCCATGTGATTTTCTCCTTTCATAACAGCTTTTCTAGTCCTGTTCAATTAAGCTCCAGCTATCCAGAATCCTTTCCTTTTTGCTCTTCTGTCTGCTCTCCCTTCAGGTTCACTGCCAGACCTATATTTCAACACTTTCTCTTAATTTTGAATCCTCCTTCTCTACCTTTGTCTAGTTTCTTCTGCTTTCTTGTAGATAGTCTTAAATTCCCAAATGAAATTTGCAGTGTGTGCTGCACAGTACTAATCCTTGTGCTGAGAAACCTTAAAGTTGTACTTAGGAGACAGATCACTACTTTGTATTCCATTATTAGAAAGAACAGCACAGAGAACAATATCAAATTTTAAATGAAATTACATGCCTAGAAGGGGAATATAAATGTAAGAGGGAGAGTACCTCATTATCGCTCTCTAAGCAGCTAAAACAAAATTCAAGTAATTGTAAATTCCAAAAAATAAAAAATAAATCTCTTGGATATACTAAAAATGCTATTATGCACACAGCAATAATATGGGAAAGTTATTAGAAAGGGATATTAAGAGCAAAAAATTGCAGAGGCAGATTTCTGTGCGGGATAAAAAATAATAAGCTCATTAATAAATATCCTGAAATAGTCAGCTCTCAGACTTTTGGGCAGAAATTGCATTCCTTGGAGTACTCAGCCAGTCAAGTGATATAAACTCTTCTAGTTCACTTAGATTTGCTACCGCTCTTTGCTGAGCCATGCATGAAAGTATGTATCAATAATGTACTGTATATTCTTGGAAAGATTTGCAGTTGCCAGTGGTGCACATCAACGCTTTCACTCTCTTTCCTCCACCCCTTCTTCTATTTGCTACTACTACAAGATAGAAGAAATATGGCAAAGGAGTTAAAAAAACCACAAACTAGTGATAAAAGCACTTGAACTTTTATACCAGGAATGAAGAACTGTTATTGCTGTGTGAGGGACTCGTGTTCTTCAATTTCTTTTACATAGCGAATAACAAACATATGTTAACATGTAGTGGAATGATGAACTTGTGGGTAAGAAACAGAATTGGAAGTCAGGAGGTCTCTTCCCCACTCTGCCACAGACTTTCTGTCAGTGTGACCTTGAGTAGGCCATTTTCTGTGTACTTCAGTTTCATCATATGTAAAACAGGGATAACAATACTGCTATGAGCTGGGTGAAACTTTTTTATGGTATTGAGACTGATAGGTGTGAACTTACCCTTCAGTTAACATAACGGTAAGCATAAGCTCCTCCTAAGACAAAGGAAGTGTGTGAACCCATCCAGGAGCTGAGGATCATTGAATCATTTTAGGCAGATGTAGGTGAGTGGGAAAGCAGAACAAAAAGAAATTGAGAACAGACAGACAGAGCGAGTGCCTAAAGGAGCAGCCTAAAGTACAGCAGGGTTGAATGCTTCCCCTAGAAGAAAGCTGGAGGGGGTGGGAGGGGTGATATTTGGGTTGGGATGTAGGCTGAAAATAGTGCTCTTGGTGCTGTGAGCATAAGAAGCTGTTTCCTTCTGCGTTCAGAGACACAAGATTTTGTACATTCTTTGTGAATAAACAGTTACGTCCAAGAAATGCCTGATTCCATCAATTTCTATTCACAGCTGGAGCACCCAAAAGGCCCAAACTTTGACTAGCCACTCAGGTCAAAAGGGACAACAGTACTTTCCACCATGAACATTACAAGGAGTAAGGCCTGGATCCTCTGGTATCTGTGGGAGTAAGTGACTAAATACCTTTCTAGGATCTGGGCCTAAGGCATTAATAAATACCTTTCAGATCCTTAGATGGAAGATGTTATACAAATGCAAGTTATTATTTATTTTTAATATCATAGGGCATAGAAATCCCAGTCATTGATCACCTACCCCATTGCGATAGGTGTTGAACAAAAAGACAGATCCTGCCTCAAAGACCTTACAAGCTAAGTATAAGACAAGAGACAACTGATGGATGCAGACAGATGGGAAACAATAAAACAAGAGCATGACAGGCAATGGTCTCAATACAGCAGCTGCCTAACTGTTTCCAAGTTTTTTTGTAGGTCTCACAGCAGAGCAGAGTTTTAAGGAGGATAGCACGGTAGCTATGCGGATGTTTATAGGGAGCCTCTCCCAAACATGAAGGGCAGCATGGGAGAAAGTACGAAGGTGCTTGTTTGAAAATTAAACAAGTGGGCAGTAGAGGCTGGAATCAACTTTTCAATACGGAATGAGAAATGATAGGTAGGGCGGAGATAGGTCATAAAGGGCCTGGAAAGTTAAGGCAAATGACTTATGTTTGATACGATAGAGAAAAGGGAGCCGGTGCGGGGATTGAAAGAGAAGGGTGACATCGTCAAGGCAATGGGTAGGAAAATGATCTTTGAAGCAGCATTCTGAATGAATATTAGCAGCGCATTTGTTAGTCCCAGAGAAAAGAATGTTGCAGTAACCAAGATTCAAGATAATGGGAACCTAGATGAGAGTATTAGTTGATGAATAACATTTTAACAATTTACACTGCAAACTTGTTGATCCCCAAAGTGTAAAATTTTAAATTCTTTTACACTCACTGCATATAGAGTTACATGATTGCCTGCTATATTTTTCTATGAATGTTTTATCCTCCCTTCCCTCTCCCTCCTTTTGTAGTTAGTATTTTGAATTTCAATGTCTGTTGCCATGACAACATCATGATCTGACTGATACTGCTTTCTGAGTGTTTTCCAGTCTATGCTGTGCTATTTAAAACTACACATTTTGTGTTAAAGGTGCCTGGAGATTTCCTCAGAACAAGCTGATAGGCTTTTCCCTATCAGAAGCTATGCTGCAGACATGCGTTCCTGATTCCTAACACCCACTGTTGATTCCTATCCCTAGGCATAAATTACTTTGAAGAATTGCTTCTCCAGGCCATGCTGGCTAAATATGAACTGGTGAGGATGGTTGTGGAATATGTACTATATACCTAGCAACACTATCATCCCACTTTCCTTCAGGAAGCCACATGTGAATTGGAGCCCTAGGCAGATTTTTCCAGAGAGATTGACCCCAGAATCCACCAGCTGCTACCATCAGCACCAGAGAAGAGTGGGAAGGAGATACCAAGCTCCCTTAATCTCCACAAAGCCAGTAAGAAGGAGCCAACTGAGTCCACACCCACAGAGTCAGGACTTTGGGGCATCTGGCCCCAGGGTATGACACAGTTATATCCTCAAAAGCCTCATGATATCAGCAGTTCCAAATTCCAAGCTGCTATGTGGGCTTTGGGGAAAGACTGACTGTTGGGAAAATGTAGGTAATAGGTAGGCCACAGTGGCATCTTCACAGCTCCAGACTGTAATGACATCAGTGTATATGCTCCATAACTGATCAATGGACTTTCTGCTCTCTTGTAGCTGTCACTTTTAGGTACCCTTCCCTGGCCCCCAGACAGGAGCAGGGAAAGTGAAATAATTTTGGGGGCCTGTGGTGCCCAATGTACATGGGACAGGTTTCACAGGGGAGAGGACTTCCGAAGGAGTACAGGGAGGTGAGATTCTTGTGGGGAATTATCTTTATTTATTTATTTATTTATTTATTTTAAGAACTAATAATGCTAATCTGTATAGAAATGTGGAAAAACACATGCTATGGAGGTGCCAGTTGTAGTCATTAGTTACAGTTCAACAGTTCAAATCTTGCCTCTCCTATTGTTGTCTAAACTCCCATACAATTCACAAGCCTTATTATTGACTACAACAATGTAGAAGACAAGAGCTGCTAAACATCTCCATTTTAAAACAACTTAGCAGAGAGCTTATGCAAGGTCACTGCAGGTACAGATCCCGAGTCTCACATAAAAACCCCCAATATTATCCAGTACATCACAGGGTGACTTAGGTGCTGCAATGCTTTTAGGGGCCATGCCACAAAGTGGAATTCCCAGCTCTTAGGCATGCAGGCTCCCTATAGAATGCCTGGAGAGAGTTAAGCACCTAGAACAGGGATTCACAGATGCTACCATTTTGAGTGGGGAGCTGCTTAAGCTAATCAATAGGAAATGCTGAGGAAAGAGATGGGGACTAAGTCTCATCACTCAGAGGGAGTTAGGCACCTAACTCCAGGCCAGAGGGAGGTGTCTTGCTCCACTTGGGATTCACAGCCTTGAACCCTCTCCCAGAGTAAGGCACCTAAACACCAGGTCAGTAATCTTTCAAGAAAAGCTGAGGGGGAGTTGCTGCCCTCTATCCAGCAGTCAGAACACTAATATGGGAGAAACAACTTCAACACTCCATTCTGGTTGAAGTGGAACAGGGACTTGAAATCAGGTCTCCTGAAACCCCTGTGATAGCCCTAACCACTGGGCTATTAGGTATTCTGTGGAGGGTAGCTCTCAATCTCTCCTTTTAAAGACGATCAGCTTGGTTTAAGATACTTATAGTACCAAAAAATTTCTAGATTAATTTATATAGATTAACTCTATAGCCCAATAGTTAGGGCACTTGTGAGATGTAGAAAACCCAGTTTTGAATTTTGCTGACTCAGACAGAGTGGGGATTTGAACTTGCATTTGCCGCATCCCTGGACTAATGGATCTGTGAAGAAAAGGACAGCACTCCCATCTTCTTCTTCTTTGGCTGTGTTTTATAGCAGGGGCGGGGGGAATTGATAGCTATGCTCTAAGGCAGTCTCTGAACATGGCTGCTGTGGAGATATGGGGAGGTGGGGATGCCTAGTTTGTGATTCCCACAGTATGAGTTGAGGCACAGAGATGCTTAGTTGTGTCAGGATTGATGTGACTGTGGGCATGGCCATGAGCAAAAATTTAGCCACCTAGGGGACTTTACCATTGGAAACTTAGATGTCTAAAAAGTTTAGGCACCTCGAGGGTTAGGCAGTAACAAAGCAGGCATCTTGAGGATCTAAATTTTGTACTTGGGCACCAAATGTGGCAGTTTGGTGCCTCAGTCTCCACAATGCCTTTCAGAGTAAGGTGACCATATGTCCCGCTTTGGTTGGGACTGTCACTTTTTTAGGCCCTGTCCCAGCCGTCATGACTTTTTTGACAAAACTGGGCATTTGTCCTGTTTCCTCTTGCCAACTGATCATCAGAGCGGGGCCTTGGGCAGCCCCACGCATGGGTATGCGGTAGAGGGACTCGGATGACCAGCGCTGTGCATGGACGTGCAGCGGGGGTGCTCAGCTGGCCCCAGGGGGTTGCCAGGTGTCCCGTTTTCAACCGAACAACAGATCGAGAACGGACCCTCCCCCCAGTCTGGTGAAAATGAGCGAGTGAGTGAGGGTACGGGAGAGCGAGCGACAGAGGAAGGAGGGAATGGAGTGAGCGGGGCAGGGCCTCGGAGAAGGGCAGGGCAAGGGTGTTCAGTTTTGTTTGGTCAGAAAGTTGGCAACCCTAGACGCCAGTGGGGAGGGGGGACCTCAGGGTGGCCCCACATGGGTGGGAGGCAGGGAGGGCTTGGCCTGGCTCTGTGCATGGGAGGGGGGGGGTTCGGAGGGGATTCAGGCTGCCCCAAGTGTGGTAAGGCGGCAGCGGGTCTGGGGCCAGCCCGGGTGTGGGGAGGGACCTCAGCCCGGCCCTGCAGGGCTCAGGCCGGCCTGGGAGTGTCCTGTTTTCCCTTTGGGAAAATATGGTCACCCTATTTCAGAGTGACTACACCAATTTGTTATCCTACTTCTAATTACTACAACCCACATTCCTCTCCCAGATCCAGGAATTGAATCCAGGATTCCTGATCACTAATATTCTACTGCAGACCAGCCAAAAGTTGTGTAACCCCTCCTCCAGTAGCTTGGCTAGAAAGGAGCTAGCAATTACCCTGAATATCAACTAGTAAGGGCCTCAGCTAAAAATCTAAAGCTCAAGGGAGTCAAGCCATGCTGCCTATCTATGTGGGGGGAAGGTATGGTTGCATGTGATTCACAAAGTAAAAAGACCACTTTAAAACAATGACTTCAGCAGTGTTAAGGCAAATTAACTTCCCAAATGCATGGAATGTGTGACAGTCAGATGTGCTGATCTGTTGAAATACAAGCATATGAGGTCACTGTTAAGCGTTTCTGTTAGAGTGCAAGTTTGGTTAAGATGTAGTACATACTGCTTTGCAGTATCTGTGGTTGTGGGAGATGGAAGTGAATCCCTAATGGAGTCTTGGAGGGTGTTATCGGATGTGTAGGCAATATGAAGTTGAGCAAGTCTTTCCCCTTAACTTCTTAAGGTTTTGTGTAGATGGGGTGAGTCCTGTTGCGATCTTTACTATTGCTAAACATAGTTTTTTGTTTTGCTAATTGGATACATTTTGAGGCAAGATTCAGTGTTACTTAAGCCACAGACATCTCAATAAACCCCCATATGTTTTCCCCATCACAGAATTATTTGGTGTCCTACTATCCTTCAGTACTCATTAACCTGAATAACCTTAGGGATACCATGCTTTGGCAAGTCATAAGAAGTATAAACCTTGGGTAGTGCTAGTGGCTAGAAACACTCCAAGTCAGATGACATTTATGGTTTTATTTTTCTTTTGCTTTGAAATCTTTCTGGAGAGGTACAAGAATTCTCCTTAAAATTCTGACCATCACCAACAAGTGGGCTCTCAGCTTGACATTTCATTTTAGCAGAATGTGGTTTGGATTTCTAGGCCTCAATCCTGTGAGGTAGTTAGTGTGTTGTTGTTCTTATTAAGACATGGAAAACTGGTATTTTACAACTATTACTAGTTCAGTATTGCATAACACAGCAATAAGAGCCTGCTTCAAGCTATAGCCAGCTACAATCTGTTTTGCCCCCTGCAGTCCACAACCCCACCTTCCAAAATGGAGGATTGCCTTTGGTCTCTGCAGCCACAACCACATCCTTACACAGCAATGACAGCTATTCCACACCGTTTGCTTTTATACAATACACCAATACATTGAATCCCACAAAAAAATTGTTTTCAATAAGTTTCTTGGGTGTTTATTTAAAAACTATTCTGTCACTATACATGTTGCTGCAGACCATTCAGTAAAAGGTCCCGGAATTGCAACTGCATGTTGTGGTGACATTAGTCCAACACATCATTACCAAGAAAGCGCAGTGGTTCTGTACCAGGGTATTAATATCCTTGGAAGTCTCATCTAGTTACACCATTTATGTGCAGATTAGTATGGCTCCAGGCAAGTCCAATCCATAGGGTGTTGTAAGAGTGAGCACATATGCACATTCTTCCATATGAACCCTAGTAAGTCATTTGGTCAGTGAAGCAGAAACAGGTGATTAAAGTTTCTTCTTAACAAGAGTCTTACACAATGATAGCTATGCCACACAATGAACTCTTCCAGCAAAGTGCTGATCACCCTCCCATTGAAGCCTTTGCCGATTATCGTACCACTTCCAACAAGCTCATATACCACCAGTAGTACATGTACTACAGTTTGGGAACACCTGAGCTACAATAAAGAAACTGTGCCCTCTAAATTCTGAAGTAGGTTTCTACATGAGAAATACTTTCTGAATTAGCTTCTTCAACTTCGGTATTTAAAGGCAAAAATCAGCAGAAAATATTAAAATAGGAAATGTCTTCCCTGTTGCAAATATAATAATTGATCTTGTTTCAATAAATATCTATTTTGTCTTTATCTCTATTTTAGTCCTGATTGTATCATAATTGTACATTAAGTGCAAACAGCTGTAAAGCGCCAGTGTAAACAGTGCCCCAGCACTGTAAGCTAATCCCCTCGGGGAGGTGGAGTACCTGCAGCGCTGGGAGAGCTCTCTCCCAGCACTGGCGCTGCGACCACACTCGCACTTCAAAGCGCTGCCGCGGGAGCGCTCCCGCAGCAGCGCCTTGGAGTTTCGAGTGTAGCCATGCCCTGATAGTCGTTATTTAATGTAGATGATTGCATTTCCAGGACTACTTTGATATAATTTAAAAAAAAAACTAATCCAAAAACACCATTATGTATTTGACTAGGATGCTGTATAGCATTACTGTATGTAGTTTGTTTTATAGGCACTCGTCACTATACTGATTTTTATTAAACACTGAAGTTACTTGGCTGCCTTTCATTAACTATCTAGCACTTGGGACAACGTTTGTGTTTATGTACAAAGTTTTTTTTTTTTTGCAAAAGTACCTTAACAACTCTATGTCTTATTGTTTCCTTTTAGATATTTGTGCCAATACATCAAGAACACACTGTTTGTTTCTTTTTCATCCTTTTATGTCCCTGTGTCTTTTTTACTTACTGTATGAATGCAAAGGCTTGCCTGACCTTGAAAAGTAGCACAGACTGTACCACACTGCCACAGAAATTTCTTAATCTAGGAGTGTGACTCACCAGGCAAGAAGGGGTTAAAGAGCAGCTTTGGACCCAGAAGGCATGCCAGTCGTGGAGAAGGAGCCTTAAAAAGGAAATTTCAACCAAAATGCTACGGCTATTTCCGAGAACAAGGCTAGGAAAAATACATCATTTTGCCCATGTTAAAAACTTCCAGCAACTTTGAGAAGCTCTAGTGCTCCCATGTTTTGGAGGAGGGTCTTGAAATTTGGCAGAAGTGGCCTTTGTGTCAGGTATGTGCCTTTTGCCATCCCTGTGAAAAATTCACCCAAATTTGGCATGCTCCAGCCTGGGATAAAGAAGAACTTCACTTGCATTTGGAAAATACTGGCTCCTAAGAGCCCTGTGGAGCAGGGACTCAGACCTGTGGTCCCTGACAAGGAGGAAGGGAAGATTCTTTCTCTGAATGAGGTGTTGGTTATTTCGGTCAGGAGTGACACTGGTTGTTCCTGACTCTTTCAGGAAGGCCATGGATTGGATTCACAAATCTTGGGTCAGGACTCCTTTAGGATGTCCAGAACTTCTTGATGAGTGAATGTAGTGAAATCTGTGACTGCAAGTGACTATTGATTAGTGGGTATAGGTGGGGCGGATCCGTGCTGTCTGAAAAGACTTCCCAAATGTGTGTGATAGTTCTTCTCAGAGGTTGGTGCTTGGATCAGGTGCAGGTTGTAGGCATTCAGGATGGATTAATCCATTCCCCACCCTGCATAACTCCTTGAGGAGAGATTTGACAGCCTCATTGGAGGCTGATTAGAAGGTTCTCTTCGTCTGTAATATAGCTAGGCTTTGAAGAGTTTGTTACATTTCATCCTGTCTGAATCATCCTTTGTTTTCTGCCATCAGTGCTGAAGTCTCCACCCGTCTCTACTCGTCCAGTGCAGGGTGTCAAAAAAAACAGGGAGATTTGTGTGGGTGTGGGGAGCAAGGGGCAATTTTGGGGCCAACATGTAAGTGGTCGAGGCCAGTTTAGAATGGTAGTGATTCATCAGGCTCCCAACTTCTTGTCCTATGTGTGGAGTGGACTGGGACAGAGAGTATGGGGAGATTGGGACTGGCTGGGCAAGGAGCCTGGACTGAGATAAGAGGCCTGAGGAGTGGAGATTGTTATTGGTATCTGAGGAGAATGGGATTAGGATAAAGAAACAGGACTGGCACAAGAGCAGGTTGAAGTGGATGAGGCAGAAGGAATCAAACTTGGAGAAAAAGTGCAGAAGATTCTGTGCTCACTAAAGCATGCTCCCCTCCAGAGCCTCAAATGGAACCCAAGATTCCCGAGTCTTACCATTCCTCTCTGGTTAGCAAATATCTCTGGAGCCCTGTGACACAGTGCCTCATCCCCATCTAGGTTGATTCACATAGAGGATTACATATTACATTTTACAGCGACTAGCATTAACTCAAATGGCAGAAGTCTGGTTGGTGGATCTAAAGGTTACAACCTTACTGATGAAATACGGGTGACAGTATGATGCCAAATGATGGAATTTCTGGGGTCTGTTTAGTTTGGTTTAAAAAAAACCTAGCAAATTACTCTCAAAAATTATATTAAAAGAACGTTATTAAGGTTGTAAACTCAAGTACTCAAAAGTTAGTACATGCTACAATTAAGTTAGTACATGCTACAATTAAGATTTCCTATGCAAACTTAATTTTTCCTTTTTGTGCATGTGCTTTATGATATAGTTTAAATTACATGATCACATACTATTTTCTCCACAGTACCCCTGCTTCTTTTAGTGCACAGAATAGACCTGCTGTATGGATAAATCAGTGTTGTGTAATGAAAGGAGATTTTTGTCCATAACTCCTTCTTCCTCTGTGGAAAAGTTGGAAGGCATGTAGTGAATGAGGCAGGGGATTTGAGGAAGAGAAAAGATGGTGTCATTAAGGTACTTAAATGTTGCCCAGGGGAGTTAGATTCTATCCTAGCCTCTGCCACAAAGTTCCTATGTGATGCTAGGCAACTCACTTAAAACAAGTTTTTCAAAACTGTGCACAGGCAACCTTAATTCTGGCATTTCCTAAGTTGAATGCTTGACTTTGTGACCTTAACAACATTCTTTTAACGTAGGTTTTTGTATATAAATATATAGTTTCCACTGAACTCTTTCTTTTCTCAGCTACAGGCAAAACACCAGGAAATCTACTGCAGAACTTCCTGAAATTTAGCTTATAATAATTGTGTTCTTTCCATTTTCTCATTGTTCAGTTTTTTTAAAACAAAACAGCTCTCTCAAAATTACTTCCCACATTCATCTTCATATGCTGTATGCATAGTTAGTAGCTCAGTCTCATATTAGCATGTGGCCAGCTGTCACAGGATGGCACTATAGGGAATCCAGTGTAATTTTAGTACAAGCTGCAGAGTCACATCATCCATAAATCTAAAATTCACTCGATGGTTTATTAGGGACATAGTTATCATCAGACCTGGAAACAAATTCTTCATTGCTTTCATCTTGAGTCTCATCATTTGCTTGGCTTAAATTATTTTAATTATATAATGGATGTTGAAGCTCATCAGTGATAAAGTTGCAAAGTACATTCTCAGTTGCAGAACTCTTTTAAAGTCTTCCCAAAGACCTCTGATTCTCCCTCCCCTCCCCAAGCCTTTCAGGGTTTTTGGTTGCTTTTTTCTTAATACTTCGCAGCCCCTGAAAGAGATCTGTGGGCTGCTATCACTGAAATGTCATATCTTATGATTGTGACTAAAAATAATCAGAAGCATATGTGTGTAGCCTAACTGCAGCCTAGGAAATTCAGTGTGAGTACAGATTTAATTGTCAGGAAGACTATAAAAAGTGTCAAATGGTGACCAGCTCCAGATTTCTATCAAACCCTGACTGTTCACTTCCTAAATTGCCTATGCTGATTTAATTGGTAATCATTCTTTTATTTTTCACATAAAACAGTCCTACAGTTTTCTTGAAAAAAGAGACAGACGATGAAATTTAGCTCAGAATCATCTTCTTACTTTAGTAGGATGAGTGTCTCACATTCCCACTGTGTTAAATCTTTTACTGTTTTTTACAAGCTCCTGTGAATTTGAGCATAAATCTCTGATTAAGGCGGCATAAATCATTGAATGCCTTCTAGAATGTTTTTGAGAATGCAGTGTCTAATAATAAAATTTCTTGTATTTGTATAGTACTGTCCAGCCCCAAGAGTCCAAAAGTGCTTTACAAACTGTGTACCTGATCTTACAGTCCAGGTTCATGCTGAAAATAACAGGGTCTGGATCTTTGGAGCCAGCCACATTCAACCAGGTGCAACTTTTGAGGGGCAGCTGCAAAGGTCACTCTTACTGCTTATTAATCCTCAGGCTTCCAAGTTCTGGTCTAGTCCTAAAGAACATTTTTAGAGTCCCTTATAGCCACTCTAACTTCAACCACTTGTAGTGACCCCTGCAGGGCTATTGCAGCAGCAATAGCTGCTGGACTGCAGCAACACTCTCGTCCCTTTTCCCTGGCTACACTGCCCTCTGTTGCAGGAGTATCGGGGTGGGGGGTGCAGAGAGGAGGTGGCAGCACTTCAGGTAGCTGGTTAAGGCAAATATAAGTCTGCTTCTTGCTACCAGAGAGGCAGTAAATGTCTCAATAGAGATTGTGATCAGACTTTGGAAGTGCTGCTGTGTTATGATTGCATGATTGAGGTCTATGCTTAGGAAATACTTCACCCACACCTGTATGCAGCCACTTCTCGAACAGAATGACCATGCTGTATCTTAAGCAAGGGGGTGGGGGGCATTGTCTGTCTGTCTGGGGGACAGGGATATACCTCTCTCAGGGCAGAGGCATGGAGCTTGTTCCAGATGCCGAGTGGATCAGCATGGGGACACTGACTCATTCCCCCCAGGTGACCGCTAAGAGTGGGGAGAGTAGATAGATGCAAGCTAGGCAGGAGAGGACATCTTTCACTCAGATTCTTCTGGAAGGGCTTTGGAACCACAGGATATACACTGGAAGGGGCCAGCAGAAGTCAAAGAAACTTGCAGAAGTCAAAGAAGGATCAAGGAGGCTGGGGTGAATCAATAGTCCTTTGGGAGGGAAGCAACCCTGGGGGCTGCCCTGCGGAGGCTTTGAGGGCATACATGGCGATAAGTCCGAGGAGTGATGATCTCCTTTTTGTGCATGGTGACGGGAGTTGCCTCACAACATACCAGTTCATTACAGTGTTGAGATGGGGACTGGTGAGGCTGGGGCTCCCAGCCTATGAATTTGGTTCCCACTCATTCAGGATTAGGGCAGCAACAGCAGTGACACAGCTGGGTTTGGGGGCTAGGCCAATTCAGGCAATTGGGTGTTGGCATTCGGAATCATACGGAACGTATGTGAGACCCCAGGTGAGGAATCAGTGTTAATTTTCTGTTGTGTTTTCATTCCAGATGTGGGAAGATGGGCCAGGCAGGCAGTGGTATGGATCTGTGGGCACAGTATTGTACTGGGTGCACAGGCAGGCTTCCATGTTGTCTGAGGGTTCGCAACTTGGGCTCAGTGATGAAGCAATCCTGAGCTGGCACAGAAGGAGGGGCATGTTACGTGATCAGCTGATGCCCCTTCAGTATGTTGTGGGGGCTCATAAGTGGGCACCAGATATTGTGGTGCACCTTGGGGGAAATGATTTGGGAGTGTGTAAAGGAGTAGCCTTAATGCTTAGAGTGAAGAGGGACCTGGGGGAGGTCTTGGAACTTTTTCCAGGAGTAAAAATTGTATGGTTAGACATGCTGCAACACAGGGTGTGGTGGGGAGCTGTGAAAACCCCCTCGGGTTGACAGGCTAGGAGCTATGTGAATAGGAAGGTGGCCAAATTCATGGGGTTTATATGGGGCTCAGTAATTTTGTATCCTGATATAGCATATGGGACACCAGAATTATTCAGGGAAGATGGGGTTCACCTCTCAGACGTGGTGGCTGACACTTTTTTGGCTGATATTAAAGGGAACATTAGGAGATGTCTGGGAACCTGGCTGGGTATGCGGGGGAGCGACCGCCAAGCTAATTGCTGGCACCTTCTTGTGACATATGTCCAGTGCAGGTACTCCAGGGAAGGGATACAGTAATCAGATAAATGGTTTGGTAAAGGATTTAAAGGAGGTGTTTGTTAAAGTAGCGGAAACAGGGTGGGATTCAGGGTTCCTATGACTGGCACGGCAGGGAGCCACCCCTCCTCCTTTATAGCCTACCTAACCCTCATTCGAGGGTGAGGGAAATGGTAAGATCCCAGCAGGGGGTTGGCTGGGGACCAGGATGAAAAAAAAGCAGGCGGGCCTGATGGAAGCCCTCCGGGTAGATATTGAAATGATCATGAAGTTACCTGCACTGTACACTTTTATCTGCTGGGTACTCCCAGACAGTAATATTAAAGTTGTGGTCTAATTAAACACATCCAGTTTTTCCTGTCCACCTTCCAGTATAGCCAGACAATGGATTTGATATTTGACATGAAGTGAAGAGGAATCTGTTTGGAACTGTAAAGGGAATTTGTTAGTTAGACAGACAGTAGTTACATAAATTGGAAACTGGCTAGGATACCAGGCTTAACAGTCCTACTCTTGTGAGGAAAAGCACCATGGGAACTTTAATGATCACAAGCAGTCAGGGCATTCGTTTATGTCTCATTCTAAAGAGTCCACCCCAGAACCTCATTTCCCTCTGAAGACTATGCTAAGGCATTTGAAGAGTAATGACTTGGAGAAATGAGCATCACTTACAGAACCCCTGACACCATTTCATGCCACACATGTTTTATTTCTATTCGGTTGGGCCTGTTCACTCCTTGGATTTCTTAATTTGAGCCGCCTATCCAGAGGGTAAATTGCTGTATAATAGTGACAGGATATTTTATTTTGATTCAACAGAAATGCCTTTAAGACCAACAAAGAAATTCCTAGCAAAATCAAGAAAGATCAGAGAATGATACAGACAGCACCAGCTTCACTGATGTCTGAGCATCCTGTTACATTATGCGTCAGTTCAGCTGTGTAGACTGATGGTTAGTGCCTGCTCATTCTAACAGCATACCACAAAGCTATCTCAGTTGGTTTATTCTGCTGAGCATCTGTCACTTCATGCTTATTGTATCCCCCATTGCTTTGGACCCCTGTCTGGAACTTTTTCTTCCCTTGCTTCATTTCTTACTTAATTGGAAATTTTTTACCTTTTAATTAATTTCTTATAATCCTGATGTCTGCACTAAATTCCTGCTGGTTTTCTTTGACCTCTAGCTATATTTCTGGCTGATAGTTGCGCTTTATTTCTTTTTTATTTACTTTTATATCTACTGTTCTTTAGAAAAGTGCTCTCCTGACCAGTGTTGTTATACTTCAGGTTTTTAACAGCTACTTTTCTAGATGTGAGTGGTGTCAGAAGAAGTACTTTTTCTTTGATTGGCAGTTTTAGGACAATATCCTTCTTGCTACATCTCAGTAATCAAGTTGTCCAAGGAAGGATTTGCTATCAGCTGATAACTGACAGATGTACATGCTGGTGCTTCTGATTGCTAGAAAGAGACTCATCCTACTGCAGTAAATATATGTGGTTCACAAAATCATAGTACGAATGAGTTGCTGCATGTTATCATAGTCTTTGTAAGCAAAAAGTATCAGTAAGAAAATCTGCTGCATGAAATACATTCTGTACATTCAGCTCCACTAGCAACAGTACAATAACATTATTTTAGCTTGCAGCAAACAGAAAAATCCCAACTCACAGGAATTCAGATCACACTGTTTCCTATCTATTTCAGAATGGCCTATTTGTAAAACAATTGGAGAACAGAGTGACTGTAAGCATCACACCATCAGAGCATGATATACAATGTCTGTTTGGATGAATTGGCAAATGGAAGCCTTTTGGGAGCATACCTTCAGAATATAAAATAAAAAGCACAGTGGTTAGGTAATATTTACTCTACATGTTATATGGAAAGGAAATAAAGAACAAGGAAATCTATTGATATTCTAAGCTAAATGCTGACACTAAAATGGAGTTAAGGTTGAGAGTAAGTATCAATAACATAAGGGTAAAAATCTTTACAGGGACATTGGAATGATCTCAAAACCAAATATTGCAAACTCAGGAAATTCAAAGTTAAGGTTACACTTAAAAAATGCGAACATTAACAGTTAAGACACCCTTGTACTTCCAAATTAGATTAAACAGATTTTTAAACAGATTTTTAAACAGAATTTTCAGCTTTTTAAATTTTTTCTCCCCTCTTGGTGTCACTTTCCCTGCCTAAGTGGCTGGACCCCATAGATATTTGAGTCAGTAGAGCCTTTGATCTAACAGATGTGAGTCTTTTATCTCAGGGTACGTCTACACTACCCGCCGGATCGGCGGGTAGTGATCAATCTATCGGGGATCAATTTAACGCGTCTACCGTAGATGCGATAAAATCGATCCCCAATCGCTCTGCCATCGACTCCAGAACTCCACCGCGGTGAGAGGCGGAAGTGGAGTCGACGGGGGAGCAGCAGCGGTCGACTCGCAGCCATCCTCACGGCCAGGTAAATCGACCTAAGTTATGCAGACAGTTGCATATCTTAGGTCGACCCCCCACCCCCCAGTGTAGACCTAGCCTCAGGCAGTAGAGACTCAGCTTTAGATCCAGAGGTCTTGGATAAGCAATCATGGGATAAAACAGATTCTCATGAATCAACTGCTTAAAAGAAGGAAACAAAGGGTAAGAATAAATAGTCAGTTTTCAGAATGGAGAAAAGTAAATAATGGTGTCCCCAGGGGTCTATACTGGGACCAGTGCTGCTCAACATATTCATAAATGATCTGAAAAAGAGCATGAACAATGAGGTGGCAAAATTTGCAGATGATACAAAATTACTCAAGATAGTTAAATCCAAAGCTGATTGTGAAGAGTTACTAAGGGATCTTACTAAACTGGGGACTGGACAACAAAATTGATCAATATTGATAAGTGCAAAATAATGCACATTGGAAAACATAATCCCGACTATACATAAAAAATGATGGGATCTAAATTAGCTATTACCAGTCAAGAAAGAGAGTTTGGAGTCATCGTGGATAGTTCTCTGAAAACATCCATGCAATGTGTGTAGCGGCAGTCAAAAAAGCTAACAAAATTATAGGAACCATTATGAAAGGGATAGATAATAAAACAGAAAATATCATAATGCCACTTGTGATGGGGTGTTCACCCCACACCAGCCTAGAAGGGCTTAATGAGGCTGAGGAGAGACCAGTTAACCAGATAGGCCACAGCTGAGGGAAATTAGCTGGCCTAAGTAACCCCTGAATAATGATAGAACCCAGCTTGGAAGGAATAGGTGGGGCTAGGATAAAGCTAGGAAGCTGGTAGCAGACTGGCATTGCGGTGAGAGAACCTATAGCTACTCTTGGGATAATAGAGATGAAAAGAAGAAAAATCAAGGTAGAATTAGTATGGGAAAAGGCAGTAAGGTTTAACAGGATGCAGACTTTGGCTGCTGATTAGTGGGTCTTTGAGGTAGAACCCAGAATAGAGGATGGGCCTGGGTTCTACTAGGGAAGTGGCATGGTTTGGGCAGAGGAGATAAAACTCTTATCTTGGCTAAAGAGACTTTGATTACCCCGGGGGGGAACCCAGTGATGTGGCAAGAGGGCTATGACATGAAGCACCCTGCGTAAAGCAGAGTGAGGGAGAATGGTGGCAGTATATGCAGCAAGCAGCTGAAGGAGGTGTTGGACCTTGGAAAGAACTAATCCACTAGGGGTGAGTGAACCTCATGATGCCACTGTATAAATCTATGATCTGACTAAACTGTGAATATTGCATATGGTTCTGGTCGCCCTGTCTCAAAAAAGATATATTAGAACTGGGAAAAGTACAGAGAAGGGAAACAAAAATGGTTAGAGAGATGGTATGGCTCTCATAGGAGGAAAGATTAAAAAGACTGGGGACTGTTCATTGTGGCAAAGAGGTAACTGTGGGGAGGAGGGATATGTTAGAGGTCTATAAAATTATTAATGGTGTAAAGAAAGTGAACAGGGAAGTGTTAATTATTCCTCCACATACCACACAAACCAGAGCCTACCAATGACATTAATAGGCAGCAGGTTTAAAACAAAGGAAGTACTACTTCACACACACAGTTAACCTGTGGAATTTCTTGCCAGGGCATGTTGTGAAGGCCAAAAGTTAACTGGGTTCAAAAAAATTACCTAGGCTATGAAGGATAGGTCTGTCAAGGCCACAACCCCATGCTCCAGGTGTCTCTCAACCTCCAACAGTCAGGAGCTGGGACTGTATGTCAGGGCACAGATCATTTGAAATTGCCCTATTCTGTTCATTCCCTCTGAAGCATCTGGCACTGGCCACTGTTGGAAAACAGGGTACTAGGCTAGATGGGTCATTTGTCTGATCCAGTGTGGCCATTCTTATGTTTAATTCCTGCTGCCAATCCACCCAAAGATAATGTGTTAATATTTCTAATTATCTGAAAATATGAAGTAACAGTCTTAAAAGTGAAAATTTTTAAAATTATTTAACAGCAAATTCACTGAAACACTAAAGCTGCAAAAAACAGCTAGAGTGTACGAGTTTATTTGCAATTGACTTGTTGACTTAGAGGACTGTTAGTGAGATCATTGCTAGGTAGAGGGAGAGTCCAGTTCTTGAATCCTAATATCTCTGCTCTTTAACGGTTCTCCCTATGTTTCTACCTCAGTTTCCCCAGCCATGCTGTCTTAGTATATAGTGGCGCCAAGATAGAATTGCCATGGGGAGTCTTTCAAGCACTGAAGCCCAAAATAGCATGTGGACACAGAACCTTTAAAGAGTCGGGATAGTTAGGCCAAGCAATCTAGCAATGAAAACTTATGACAGTGGCATGAGGAAGTATGGACATGTGACTCATAATAGAGTTATTGCTTGCAAAGTAGTTGTAGAAGGTAGATGTTGATTGATTTGCCTTTGTCATAATAGTCATACTTCAAGAGTTACCTGAACCATGACTTGACCTTATCTATAGCCTATATAATAGTCATGACAATGAGATACAACTCTAAACTTTCCTTATAGAGAAAATTAACTGAAATTTTGTGGTGTTCTATATTTAGAATCAATTGGAACAAAGAAATATCAATGCAGCTGGTCTTCTTTTCATTTAACTCTAATTAGTGGATCTAATTGTAAATACTCTGATTCTAGAATGAATTTTCTGAGAAAGGGCTGTAACTTTGGGAAGCATACAGTAGCTTTCATACATAAATAAGAAGTTGGATTCCTGCTTGAAGTACAAAATGCCTCATGCCCCTGCTGCAAATCAGGTAGAATAGGGGTTTGAAAACAGGTTTCTGATATACCAGGTGAATGCCTGAGCACCTGGTCTATTTGGTATTCTGACACTTTCACACCTGCCTGAAAAATTCATAATCTAGTCACCCCAGCTGCCTTTGGGTGAGGCCTGATCCAGTAGACACGTCTCCTGGATTGAGCCCCACAGGAGACAGGCGGCAGAACGCCTGATTTAAGAATCCTGCCAAGGCTCATTGTGAGGGAGGGTGGCAAGCAGCTTGGTAGTATCAGGACTTAGGCACTTTTGCACATACTCAGGAGTGGCAATGTAGATGCCTTAGGGACTTTATTGGCAGAACCTGGGTGCCAACAGGCAGAAGCAGCAGTGAAGTGGGGGTTTACATAGTGGACTTTGCAACATAAATTGGCAGTTAAGAACCTATGTACCTTTGAGAATTCATTGATCTAGACATGGCCATCAATACTGTACCATTTGAGTGCCTGACATGAAAGCATATACAAAATTAGGAGTGTGCGTAGGAGCAGCTGGGAGTGATAGTCAGGCAAAGTGGAGGGAGATAAGTCATGACCCTGAAGGTGTAAAGAAGAAGCTTGAACTTTACTTGGAAGAAAAGAGGAAGTCCACGTGTAGTGATTCAAAAAGTAGGGGAGATACGGTCAATACACCATGTGCTGTATTATACACGTTTATCGCTCTATTATTGCAGAAGACTACTACTGGTATTTTTTAAAAAATTAATAAATCTCACTATTGCTGTACTTATTGTATTTTATTTGAGAAATATGGTTCAATTTTGAAAAGGCAGTACTTTTGACTGATAATGGGCATAGCAGCAGCAGCATGGTAATCATAGAGGGTATGGGAAGCACAAGAAAATGTGAGGAAGAAGTGGGATGAGCAGATGAAACATACCACACAGTAGCATTTATTTTCACTGTACATGCAGTTTGGTGGTGTTTTTCCTGTGCTTTTAGCAAGAGGAAGGGTGCTGATTGCACCATCCCACTCATAATGAGAAATAAGATATAAATTACAGTGTAAAAATACTGATTATGCTTCTAGAACCCTACAGGCAGAAGCAATGCTATTTTGTCTTTGGCTGTGTTGGCCTGCCTCATCTTCCACCATAAGCAATTAAATTCTATAATCCTATTTTAATAAATTAGGATGCAAGGACCATCCATAGAAGAAGGAAAAAGGAGCTGAGACTCAGAGTTGGAAAGACCCAAGCATTCTTTAAAAATCTGCCTTACTTAGAGGTGTATGGGGGTGGGGGTGGGGGGTCGTATTTGGCACTGGAGATTTTTTTGGAGTATTTGTTGGGTTTTTGCCCTGAAAGCTTTTTTTCTTGGGGTTGCACCCTGTCACCTTCCTCTTTAACACACGTATCAGGCAATTTGGAGAGTTAGCAAGAAGATACTGGTAGAAACTCTTTCAGTATGTTGATGACACCCAGCTTTGTATCTCCACTTCAGCCCCTACAGACAGTGTGGTCAAGCATGTCTTCAAAAGCTTCGTAGGTATTGGGGCATGGATGATGGCAAGTTGATTGAAGTTCAGCCTATGCTAAGGTGATGAGGGATAGGGAAAGCAACCAGAAAATATGAAAAGATTACATCGGGCCCCTGTGACAGTGTGCATCCATGAGTTCACTTGAGTTCCTAATTTGGGAGAATCTTGTTAGATTCCCTGCTGTTCTTAGACCAAAAAATAGCTGCAGGGACCAGGATGGCTTCCCCCCTTCTGCAACAAGTCAAGATACTCTCTTGGGTGTGATCTCACTATTATGATTGAATCCTTTGGCTCAATATTAGATTATTACTGTGCACTCTATTTCACCACAAAAATCCATTTGAAAATGGAAGCTGGGGCACAATACAGCTGCCAAATTGTAAAGTATGAAATCTGTGCTCTGATATCTACACTGGTGGCATGTTGGTTTCTGCTTATATGGTGCTGGCTTGACATTCTAAGCCACCTTCTCCTTCTCTATCACATCAAACATAAGCTGCTTGTATTCACTTTCAAGGTCCTTCACAGTGAATCACCACCATATCCATCATTTCTTATTGAGCTGACAATGCTTGCCTTTGATTGCCCCCATGTCAGACTCCACTGCCCACTTGTTAAATTTTAAAACAAGCACCTTCATGCTTTCTCCCATGCTGCCCCACACACTTGGGAGGCACTGCCTGTAAACATCCAGAAAGTTGCCTCATATCCACCTTCAAATCCTTCCTCAAAACTCTCCTTTGCCATGATGCCTATGTAGAACTGGATAGTGGTTAGGCTGCTGGTGTGCCGAGACCACTGCCTACCATGCTAACCAATATTGTCTCATTGTTCACTCATATCTCCCTTCTGTCTGTATCTATCTCTTGTCTCTTACCTAGATTGTAAGATCCTTGGGGCAGGGACTGTCTTTGTTCTGTGTTTGTACAGTGCCTGACACAATGGGATACAAGTTCATGACTGGGGCTCCTATGCACTATAATAATACAAATAAACAATAATAGAAGTCTTGAGACCTGTTGGTTTGAGAGACTGCATCTCTCCTTATGCAATAATGCCTCAATTGTGACCAGCATTTGTGCTCAAGTCCCTTTTATTTATAAACAGGACAGGGATCTATTTTTAGCTGGTTGATGTTGGGCAAATCACTTAACCACATCAGACCTCAGTTTCCCAATCTGCAAAATAGGGACAATAGTATTTGATGATCCTCTTCATAAGGTACTTCAAAACCTTGAATGAAAAGTGCTTTGTGATTAAGTATTGCTGCTATTATAAACTAGGGGGCTGCCTCAGCAGCATTCTGTGAGGGTGCTTGATTCTGGAATTCACCGCCTACTTCCCCTGACCCCCCTCCGCCCGGTCTGAAATAGCCCAAATTTGTTGTTTTTGGGGGCATGCTGAAAAGCTCATTTATTTGAATGGGCTGTGGTGAGTTTTGTGTGAACTGTTGTGGAAATGGTTTGTAATGCATTTGGCCACTAGCTACTTTTTGTTCTGTGTGGGATTATTCCAGAATGTTAAATTGTTGACTTCTGTCACTAAGTATTTGTCAGCGAATTTAGAACCTGGGATAGGCATTGTTTTATGTCTGTATCTAAAAAAATGAAACAATGTTTGTTGCAGAGTTCAGGGGCATTAGCTTTTAGACAGCTGTAAAACTGACAGAAGCCTGAGTCATCTCACAATACAAAAAACAGGGTTTCCATAAAAATACTCAAAATATTAACTCTAATTTAAATATTAGGAGTTTGAAATAAAACTATCCTAACCCTAGAAAGAAAGGAACCATTTTGCTTTATTACTAGTTGATACTGTCTGTTGGATTTGTATACTATTCTCACCCTCCCCTGAAAACAAATATTTTTTTTTGTCAATTTAATCTTTCAAAACACAATGATTACTTTTTTAGGCCTTACATTCCATTATTATTTATTCTGACTGGCAAATATTTTTCTTTATAAATCTCATGGACCAGAAATCAGGATACAGTAGTAGATGTCCTACATTACTTTGCAGTTTTTAAAGAATAACTATAAAATGCACTTAGTGTTTGAGAGAGGGATGCTGAATTACCCCATCATTCACTTCTTGACCTTTCTGCTCCAACTGGCAACAAGCGTGCCAATTGTTTCTGACTAGAAACTGGACTGAAACCAGCTGGGTGAGGGGTGGGTGATTTGTTGAGGAGATGGGAGAGTGTTCAGCAGTTGGTTAGAGTTGCTTTGCTCAACAGTTGGAAGAGGATTGCTGGGGAGGGGCGGGAGGGAAGGGAGCGTGAGTGAGTGCTTTTCAGAGAAGGAATTATAGGAGGGTTCCATAGAAGAGATGTTGGGTCAGATCCCAGAGCAGTATCTTTAGTGAAGTTGAGTCTGCAGTATTTTAAGGGATGCAGCTGGTGATGTTACAGATTAGATCCCACATCCATCCATTGCTTACCCATTTCTTTGTAATACAAGCTGGTCAGTTTGGCATTCTTCCGTTCTTGATCGTTTTTCTTTTGAACGAAGAAACTTGTTCCAGTCTGTGATCTTCCCACACTGACACTCAAGAGTTGTCAAAATTTTGACAGCTAATATTTTGTGAATTGAAGTGACCTTTTTAACATGCATTTTCTGGCCATATGGCCACCCCTTTCCTCTCGGGATTTTGGGATGGTAGCCAAGGCAAATTCAGAATATTGAAAAGATCAGTATCACATTAGCATAACTCAGATGGTCACATAGTGATCCCTCATTCTTCTGACAAAGTTCCTCACAAATAAAGGAGGCTAGATGGTACCAACAATTCACTTGGGTTTATTTATAGGCATTTATGAACATTTTACCTCCTATGTCCCATTTTCAAAAATGACTTGAGCACTTAAGTATCTTTGAATATCTGACCCTAGGTGGCCAAAGATGCTGATAGGTGCTTAGCCTGCATAGGCACTCTTGAAAATCCCACTAGGCACCTGGGTCCCATTGATTTCAGTATTAAAACTGGTGGTGAAGATTTGAATGATTGGAATGTTAAAATGGTTATCTATTTATGAAGGATGAAATGTACAAAAAGGGAGAGAAGTGGCACTCTACTTCAAAAATGGCATTACCTGTTTGAGTCGCTGATAACTCAGAAGCAAATGATCTTGAATGCTTATGGATCGATGTCCTAACAAAGCACAAGATGGGGTATTGGTGTATGTCACAGATCATAAAATCACACTAAAAAATGGGTTGACCAACTCATTTAAAAACTCATCTGTAATGTGTATGAGGGTGGGGGAAGAGCTGTGTTATGTGGGACTTCAATCTGGGTGACCATAAACTGGAAGCTTCAGGGTGCAATAGTAAAACATCAGAAAACGATAGATTTCCTAACTCAGTGTTGCATCCAACATAGGGGAAACCTATATTAGTCCTCATTTTGATAAATGAAGAGGAATTGATCACAGAACTAAAAATTAGTGGTTGCTTAGGTGCATGTGAGCATGACTTGATAATTTCATTTGTTGTGTGCAAACAGGATAAAGTCCAAACCAGTACTTAGGACTTTAAAAGGGCCAATTTCATAACATTGAAAACAATTAATTATAACCAAATTATCTGGGAGAAAAAAATTGAACAGAAAAATGTGAAATGGGAACTGCTAAGAACATTTTACTAGATACCTGAGAATTCACAATCAAGAAAGAAGACTATAATGATTAAGAAGTCAACATGGCTTAGAGTAGAAGTGAAAGCAGCTATAAAATTTAAGTATATAACAAATGGAAAAAGGGGAAGTTGATAGCAATGTATATAAACTGGAAGCTTAAGAGTTGTAGAAAATAGAATGGGAAGCAAAAGGACACACAGAGAAATCCATGGCCAGCAGAGTAAGAAGGAGTTTCCTAAGTGTATTAAAAACAGAAGGAATTCTAACAATGGTATCCTACCATTATTTGTACCAAATGGTACAATTTGTCAATAATGCAGAAAAGGCAGTGTTCAATAAATACCTGTTTTGTAGTTGGGGATAAGCTATGAATACATCAGTCTTCCCCTATGATAATGAAATACTTTCCATTCCAACAGTAACTCAGGATGTTAAACAGCTGCTATAGTTAGACATCTCAATGCAGAGTCAAAGGTATAAGGGGCTGTTGCCACCCAACTCCCTCTCTATTCCTTTGACCACCTTATCACGATTCCAAAGTAGCAGGGAAGAAGGGAGAATCAGGGAGTGTATATGTGCAGAATGCATTTTGAACAACAGTTACCGTACCATTTTAGTAACATTTTCTCTTTCAAGTGATGATGCACGTATATTCCACTCCAGGTGACGCACCAGCAATTCCCTTGTTGGTGGCTGGACTTCAGAACTACTTGAATAATAACCTAAACACCAACATGCTGAAGTTTGCATTAGCTCAGGAAGTCTGGGTAATGGCATAGTACCTTGAGAAGGTTTGCATAGATGACCATGTAGCAGCCCTGCAGATCTCTACAAGAGACGTAGCTTGAGCCCTTGTGGAATGAGCCATTATCCTTGTTAGAGGAATGAGATTAGCAAGGTCATAGCAATATTTTATTAAACTCAAATATCCAATGGGGACAGTCTTTGAGCTGATACAGGTTGTCCTTTAACTCTTTGAGCATATGCTATAAGCCACCTAGGAGATGCTTTGATTCAATTGATAGAAGATAATGCTCTACGGACATACAATTTATGAAACCTCACTTCACTTTTATTTGCATGAGGCTTAGGGAAAGAGATGGGCAGCTAAATCTGATTCAAATGAAAAGCAAAAAAATTCTTTGGATGTAATTTCAGGATGGGGCCTCTGAGTAACTTTATGAAATACCACGAATGGCTGGTCCACTAAGAGATCCTGCAGCTATGAAACTCTTCTGGAAGCAGTTACCTCTGTTAGAAAAGCAGTTTCCAGTGACAGGACTGATAAAGACCGTGATGCTGGCAGACCAGGTGCCAGCTTATGCCAAGCCCCTAGGCCTCATTGAACAGTGATAAATGTGTAGGTGGAAGCCTGTTTGCTATTTGATGTATAGAGGTGTGTTTGAACTTTATGAAATGCTTGTAGGATGCTGCACGCATTAATCTCACTTTTAAAATCTGTATCCCATGTTATAAGGCACTAGTTAAGAGGTTTTGCTCTAACTATTAAAAGTATTTGCTATGAAACTGGAAACCCCCATAGTCAGGAGAGAAGCATTACCAACTGTGAAATACTAGTTTCTGACAAGAGGTGTCATCTCCTGCCCAACAAAAGAAGGCCTATAGACACCAGACAAACCACTGTTGAACATCAGTGGATAAAAGGTTTTGTTTCCCCACACCAATTAAGAAAGGATGTGCACAAATGCTTGTCCCATCATGGCTTGAACTCGTGGAGAAGGAAATAAAAATCCCTGTCAAGAAGAAATTATCAAAATGCTGCTTGGAATTTGGAGAGGGCAATAATTCTAAGAATAAGCAAGGAATCTCCAAGCTGCTTAGCTTAGTTTAGTCCTAAAGGACACAGAGCTTGCACATTGCATATTCCTTTTTGGAACCTCAGTCTCACTTGTATATGTTTACTTGCTTTAACCTTGTAAATAACTCATTTCTTTTTCCTAGTTAATAAACCTTTAGTTAGTTTATTATAGGATTGGCTACAAGCATTGTCTTTGAGAGATCTAGGGTGCACTTGACCTGCAGTAAGTGACTGGTCCTTTGGGACTGGGAGTAGTCTGAATATTATGATTTTTGGTGTAAGGGACCATCTATGACAAGGGAGATCTGTCTAAGTGGCAACATAGACGAGGGGACTGTCTGTGACTCCATGTTAAGGCTGTTAGAATGCCTGAGGGATTCACACTTGATACTGGGTTGGTGAAATGTAAGTATAGAACACAACAAATTCTGGGTTTATGCCCTAGTTTGTAACAGTCTGCCCTGAGGTTGGCACTCGCAGCTTGACAAAGACACTCGCTATTAGTTCAAATGGGGGTCCTACTGAGCAAGTTCAGATCCCAAGAAGGAACTGGATCTGACATGAGAGGATAATCTTAGACAAGACCCCTAAGGAATTTTGTTACTATTGGGTGTGAGAACTGAGGAATTATTGATGGGTGGGTGAATAGTTGAAATGGCCATCAAATGAATTAACACCAAACTAATTGAGAGATGTGCAGATTTCAGATGAAATGAATGGTCCAGCATGTGCCTAACTTCAGTGCGAGAAGCTGAGAGACCATGAGACTGAGCCCAGACTGAAACTTTTCCATTGAGCTGAATATGTAACTCGCATAGAGTCCTTTCTAGTCCTGTGAGATGAGCTAAACCATTGATCAGCCAGAGATGAGATGAAGGCTCTGTACATTTGGATGCAGAATGTGACCTTGATTTTGAGATGGAAGATCTTCCACCAGGGGCATGATGATCAGCAACTGTACTGAGTTGCTAGAGATCAACTAAAATACCAAATAGCCATTGTTGCGGGGGAGTCCCAGTTGAGTGCCCTAACCACCACGCTATAGAATCATTGGCCCAGTGACTATTTATCCAAAGAGTTGCTCTTTAACACTTGGCTCCCTGGTATGAGGCTTATATACTCATCATACCCTCCCTCTCAGGCTAGGATCCAAAGGCAAGTCTTCCTCCTGTCACAACCTCCATCCCAAGAAAAGAAATTAGTGTTTTTGTGTACCTTTCCCAGATGATGGAGTACCTGCAAGTCATAGGGCTGCAGAGAAAGGTACCATTTTGTGATCTGGGCATTCGTGTCCTTCATGGAGTTTAACCAGTGGAGGTGGGCTGTAGTCCGCGGTGTGTAGAATGGAGTTCCTTAGAAGTATCTCTGGCCCATTTTACAGCCAGGGCTGCTTTCTTGATCGAGTAGCTTACCTCCAGAGGGAACAGCTTTCTACTCAAGAATAGGATCAGATATTCTTTACCTTCAACCTCTTGGGACAGCACAACTCCAAGGCCCACATCTGACATGTCTGTTTGTGGATTGGATTATTTCATGAAGTCAGGGTGGAAGAGAACTGGCCCCTGGATTAGCCGGTTCTTTAGACTTCTGAAGGCCCTGTCACCAGCCTCCATCCATTGCACCTTCTTCGGGGCTGGTGCCTTTCCACAGGTTGGTAAGAGGGGTGTCTACTGTGGTGAAGCCTGTAATAGCCAACCAAGCCTAGGAATCATAGAATAGTAGAAGATTAGGGTTGGAAGAGACCTCAGGAGGTCATCTAGTCCAACCCTCTGCTCAAAGCAGGACCAACTAAATCATCCCAGCCAGGGCTTTGTCAAGCTGGCCCTTAAAAACCTCTAAGGATGGAGATTACACCACCTCCCTAGGTAACCCATTCCAGTGCTTCACCACCCTCCTAGTGAAATAGTGTTTTCTAATATCCAACCTAGACCTCCCCCACTGCAACTTGATACCAATTTTCCTTGTTCTGTCATCTGCCACCACTGAGAACAGCCTAGTTCCATCCTCTTTGTAACCCTCCCTTCATGTAGTTGAAGGCTGCTATCAAATCCCACTTCACTCTTCTCTTCTGCAGACTAAACAAGCCCAGTTCCCTCAGCCTCTCCTCATAAGGCATGTGCCTCAGCCTGCTAATCATTTTTACTGCCCTCTGCTGGACTCTCTCCAATTTGTCCACATACCTTCTGTAGTGGGGGGCCCAAAACTGGATGCAATACTCCAGATGTGGCCTCACCAGTGCCGAATAGAGGGGAATAATCACTTCTCTCGATCTGCTGGCAGTGGTTCTACTAATGCAGCCCAATATGCCATTAGCCTTCTTGGCAACAAGGGCATACTGCTGACTCGTATCCAGCTTCTCATCCACTGTAATCCACAGGTCCTTTTCTGAAGAACTGCTGCTTAGCCAGTCTGTCCCCAGCCTGTAGCAGTGCATGGGATTCTTCTGTCCTAAGTGCAGGACTCTGCACTTGTCCTTGTTGAACCGCTTCAGATTTCTTTTGGCCCAATCCTCCAATTTGTCTAGGTCACTTGGGACCCTATCCCTACCCTCCAGCATATCTAACTCTCCCCACAGCTTAGTGTCATCCATGAACTTGCTGAGGGTGCAATCTATCCCATTGTCCAGATCATTAATAAAGATGTTGAACAAAACTGGCCCCAAGACCAATCCCTGGGGCACTCTGCTTGACACCAGCTGCCAACTAGACATCAAGTCGTTGATCACTACCCACTGAGCCTGATAATGTCATACCTGCGTTTTTTGGCTGACTACATCAGGCAATTTGCCAGCACTTGGTCCTTGTCTGCCAGGGGGTGCAGCCAGCTCTGCCCCATAGTGTATCTGAAGTGCATCCCTGCCAAATGCTACTTCAGACAGAGAGGTGTTCACTGTAAGCCTTGCCCTCTTGAGGGCTCAAACAATTGTGGTGGCATATGGTCTTCCCAGTTACAGCTATAGGTGACTGTCATCAATGAATGTGGCTGTGTACTGATCACAGGGCCACAGCACCCAGTCCATCTGTACAGGGAGATTTTGGCAAACCAGTAAAGTGCCTGAAACCACTATGGCATATTGCTAAAAGCAGCCAAGTCAGCAGGCCGTAAAGTATTAGCTGTCACAGTATGATGCTGATACTATGTGGGATACTTATTTTCAGAGAACCAGGAAGTACCAAGTGGTTTACAGAGCGAAAAATATTTTAAAGGTGAGTTACTATGTTTTATGGTCCTACCCTATCAATGGCTATTAGCAGAGTCATCCCTTGGGTATGGAAAATTGGGGTGACTGCTCCAGGCCCTGCTCTTTGGGGGGCCTGGTGGGCTGGTGCAATTGGCTGGCGCGGTCAGTCCTGGAAGTGATGGGTTCGTCGCTTCCGCCCCAGGCCCCGCACACTGCTAGGGACAGCCCTGCCTATTAGTCACCATAATCAGGGATGCAATCCCATGCTCTGTGTCCTTAAACTCTGATTGCCAGAAGTTGGAAGTGGACAATGGGGTGGATCGCTTGATAAAGTACCCTGTTCACTTCCTCTGAAGCATCTGGTACCAGCCATTGTCAGAAGACAGGATACTGGGCTAGATGGACCATTAGTCTGACTCAGCAAGGCTGTTCTTATGTTCTTACCCTGTTCATCATGCTGAGTAATGAAAACTGTTTAGCACTTAAATATATGATTAATTCTAATTATAATTAAACTTTTTTCTTTGCAGTTCACCTTTAAGGAATAACTGAGCTCTTTTTGCACAGCAGTCTGAAAGTAAATAAACTAAGAAGGATAGTCCAGTAGGAATAAGCTGTGGAAGGTAACTAAAATTAAAGGTTTTAATTATAAATGGCTTTTCTGAATCTACAGATTATGCTGGCCATTCTTCTGAAAAATTACATTGTTTGTGACACTGACACAGGCATCTCACTCTTTAGAGACTGTTTTACAAGTTCTGAGTCTACTTTCATACTGGCTTAACAATTAATAAGAGCTTCTATCCTTAAAAAGACTTAATTTTAATTCAATTAAATTTTAAGAATAGAAGCTCTTCTTATTCTTGTTAAACCAATATGAAAGCTGGCTGGAGACTATTTTACAAACTAACATTGGAATCTCTCTGCCAGTGTCAAAAATGTTATACTTTACAGGTAGATGGTTGTATGCCAGGATTAAGTTAAGAAGTGTCAATTGTAATTAAAAAAACCTCTTTGTTTAAGCAATCGTAACCTCTGTTTGGTATTTCCTGGCAGTTACTGACCAGCTGGAGTTGGTGGGTTAAAGATCCAAGGCATTAACTGGCAGGAAATAATCTTCTAGCTGGTCCTTATGCCTGTTAATTTTTAAAATATTTTTATGGTTTAAGGAAAAAAGCTCATTTTAAAAAGTAATTTCTGATGAAACAATTGTTGCTATGGACACTCTGTTTATAGTCCCAGGCCCAGATTCTGAGTCAAGATCCACCCAGTGAGAGGTTGCTAGGGGTGGGGAACAAGTCAAGGAGCTGGTTTTAGGGATTCACAGGCTGACCTGGCTCTGGGCCCTACCATAAATTAGAGCAGACTCAGGCTGTTTTGATTTATGTCAGCTTTTATCTCCAAGTAACAGGTATGGGTGGGGATCTGGGCAGCAAAGCAGGGTGTGAGTGAAAGTACTTTTGGGCTCGGAATCAGGAGGTGAATCTATTGGAGTCTGATGCTACCCCACCAACATTGTTTCTGCTGCTCATTGAGCTGGTTTTATTGTGTTGACAGGAGAGCTCTCTCCTGTTGGCATAATGTGGCTACACAAGCCATCTTACAGCAGCACAACTGTATTGGTACAGCTCTCAATTCTTAATTTCATTTTGTACTTTTTCCATTTATTTTTAAATAATTAAACTGAGATAGGATCTCCTTTTCAACAGGGTCATGATGAATTGAGCTCTAGACTTCCACAATCTCACACAAATACATCAGTATGCCAGTGCTGTGAAGGATTTCACTATTTCCTGGGACAGATACTTAAGGGAAAGTTCACAGCTGCTGAAAATCTATTTTTCCATGTTTATTTTTAAACATGACACAAAGTTGTGCTTATATGGTTAAAAGCTCTATCTTTACCCACTACCTCAATCCCTCTTCAGACTCACTATGTATTTTTAGGATCAAACCTTTCTAGGAGGCTTTCTTAGCTTGGCAATAAATATCTCTAATATGAAGATAAACAAAGATTTGAGGAATTAAGATTTTATTTCTATTCATAGAATCCTCCAACATGCTGCTTCAGAATACTGATGTAAATCAGCCGCTGTTGGTACTGTATTAAGAAGTCGAATTTTGTATCACTAATAGAATTACTTAGCTGAAATGGATAATTTCCATCAAATAATGCTTGCAAAGAATCACTCTTGTGTCTATGGAACTTCATGTGGATTTGGCAGGAAATCCTTTAGTTTAACATTCTAATCTAAGACATGTGACCCAACATCTTAATGATAGGTTAAGGCAGCTGTCAAACAAACTCTTAGGGCAACTTTTATCCTCAGTCTTTGATACCTGCAGGAGGTACTCAAGTAGTTTTTGTATGAAGCATGCAGATAGATTAATTGGAGCTTTTTTGCACTAGACCACAAACAGTTTTTGCAGATACTAATACTTTGCATAGGCATAGCCTGCCTTGTTTGTTTGTCTCTCTTGGCTGGTAGATGCCCACTAGGTATTTCTTGTTGGACTAATCCCAAGTCTGCAGGGCTTCTTGAAACAGGAGACAAGATCCTATCAGATCCTGCTTTATATGTAAAACTTAGTGGACTGACTGCTGTTTTGGAATATCAGGTCTCCAGAGACTTTTGAATGAGGACTGGTAAAGCAGATGGCCCATAAGAGGCTCTCTGTCTTAAATAGTGGACAGCACAGAAGCTTTTGAGAATCACTGCATTAGTGTTTTCGGGACTACTCCTCTCCAGAACAATATATATAAAGCTGCAGTTCCTGGAGAGATTGAGAACTCTGGGTGAGGAATTCATCCACATGAGCTGCCTATCCTAGGTAGGATACATCATGGTTACTGATACAATTTAGAAGTCCCTGCATTTCCACCATGCCAAAAGTTTGGAGGTCATTTGAGATATGAAGTCTTTGTGTACATTGTGGCCACTTGGACCTCAGAATCCTGAGGTTGACTAATGCCTTTGAAACTGATTATTGTTGTGTTAATCCCTCCCATCATGGACCTGTCTTATAGCATCTGGTTCTGGCAACTCCTTTTTATCTGTTGTTCAATGGTCTGGATGCCAGCCTCAGTCAGAAAAGCTTTGTGTCTCACAAACATGTATTCAATTTGTTTCTAGGATGCTGAATCGTTCTCTTGAACCCTAATGACTCCATCACCCTGCTGGTGGGGTGGTCTGAACCTTGGATCTCTTCCTGGATAAGTTGGTAAGGGAACACACACACTCCACTGTATAAATACATGGTCACCATTGTCAAGCATTTTGTGAAATTGGACAGTGCCAACACCAACTCAAAGGTAATATGGAATTAGTGATAGACACAGAGGTATGTGTCAAGCACAGGGTGCATCTGTGTCCACAATGTTCAAGGTTTATATTCTGCTCTCCTGTAAAAAGGAACCCCATTTTGAATTTTTCTTTGACCAAATAAGTGATGGGCCTCAGATGGGCCAGCTTTCTGCCTGTCTCCAGGACTGATGCCCTAAAATCCAGAACTCGAGGAGTGGGTCAGCTCTTGCCAGATGCTTTCTGACCCACTCTGCCCATCTCCTTTCACTCCTGGAAAAGACAGACCTTAGTGAGGCCTTCCAGAAGAAGTTCACACTGCTTCTCAAGGATTCTGGCTCTTTAAAGCATTATCCTGCACTGAAAATATAGATACAAGGTAGGAAAGTAACATATCTGAGAGAACAAAATGCCAATGAACTGAGATGAGCCTTCCTTTAATTTTCTGTTGCTTTGCAAATGTGGAGCTGGTGAAGACTCCTTACCAGGTGTAAATACCTCAAGGAAGAATTTTTCACTAATTTCTGATGCAAGGGATTCTGGGAAACTGCCTAGGCTATAAAAGCCTAGATGTCACCCGAAGACCAGGTTTAGCTCTTGCTTTTCACTTGAGGAGGACTAAAGAGTCTCTTTTAAGGGAGACATTATGCACAAAACCCTTGTACAGCTGTGGAACAGCTCTCACAGCAGGGGCACAAGTATTTAGGTTGAGCTTATTCATTTGATTTGTTTTCTTTCTCACTTTGCAATAAACAGTTTAAGTTTTTCAGGACACTATCAAGATGCCAGAACTTTTATCACAGTATCCTTAATTTAGGTGTTCCACTCAGAGATTGAGTAGGATACACTGACACAATATTACTGCCAACTAAAATTTAAAGACTGTTATCTGTTGTTGGATTGTATAGAGCCATCACTTCATTTATTGGGCAATGAATCTGAATTATTTATGCCAGATCCAAGCAGGGCAACCAGAGTGTTCACATGACAGATTGGGTAGCCATTCAATCACTTTGGTTCCTAATTATCCTTCAGTATTTTACCATATCTGATCATTACAAATTAAGCCATTGACTGCCACCACTTTTCTGTTTTGCAAAGGGAGGGTGCCTTCTGGCATCTAAAACAGCCTGCAGGCTTGGTGATCAAGAAAAAGAAAATATACAAACAATAACATGGAATAAATTATTCTTGCATAGATTTTTGCTCCCAACTGTAGGAGTCATAATTTAGATTGACCCTCTTACTCTCTTGTCTGCCAGTGATTAATCTAACTTCATTTTCCAACCCATACTGGCAAAAGTACCAGAACCATGTGTGGATGATTAATTATAGGTTTAATGCAAGGCACTGTGTACTCAGGGGCTTCTTTAACATACCAGTTCAAAATTTAAAGTTTTAAAGATGAAGATTGTGATGATTATATTAATTTTATATTTAATTCATCAGAACTATCCCCTTTTTATATTAAATTTTAGTTTATTTTACCTCTTCCTTGAGGCAGATTTTTTGGTACTAATGCTTCCTAACCATTTATAGGAGTTGCCAGAAGAAGCTGGAGGCTTTAGCAGCTGTGGAGGGGGCAAGTGGGCCATTAACAATGGAGTAGCAAGAAGTTTGGGACTGGGAGATAAGCCGTTAGCTGCATATTTCTGCTAAAATAATCATCAATAAAATATCTGTGTCATTGAAGTGATGGTCATTAGACGTCAGTTAACACCACATTGAAACAGGATAATTACATCTTCGACTGTCAGCAGAGTTTAAAAAAAAAAAAAGTACTGTATCCATTTTACACTGTTTGTTTGAAGGTTTTTGTATATAATGGCTATAAACATACCTTTTTATTATTATTATTATTATTATTATTATTATTAAATGAAAGCTTAGATGCCAGAACACAATTCAGCAGGAAGGGGTGGATTGTGTTAGATATTCTGTGTGCTGGACTGTGAACTACACAAGGCCTTGATTTTAATGCAAACATCAGAAATTGAGGCCACTTTTGCATAATCTGTGTTCCATGCATGTATGTTCTGTTGCATTCCCAGACCAGGGACAGTTTTAAAACTGGAATTTTAAGAAACTTGGTGCAAAATAACCAACACATCCATCTTGCCCAAGCCTCATTGCTGCTCAGTCCTTTTAGAGCACACACAAATTTGCTGCTGCAAACTAGAGCTACCCCTGTTGATCCTTTCAGGAGACCCTCAATCCTTAAAGGGACAGAGTACAAGTAGATCTAACCCTCTTATTCCCTTATGAGTGCTACATGTGCACTTTTGACACCTTCTGGAAAGGAAAAGAAATAATGCTGAAAAAGATATAGTGGTATTCATGACATATCTCTAAAAATAGAAAATTAAATTATGCACATGACAGTCTACTGTGGAATGTCTGTCTCCATTTGTGTCATTTAAATGAGATTTGTACCAACAGCTGTTTCATAGAATGGAAAAACTAACTATAGTAACTGGCAAATTATGACTAAGACTTTGAAAAAAGCCTTCCTAAAATAAGGCTTCTAAGCCAAGATTTTCAAAGGTATATAATTGCTGTCTGTTAGGCATCTAATATATTGTCTAAGGTTCTGCTAGTTACCTGTGCCATTTTCAGAAGGGGGAATAAGCATGGATCAGGTCTTATAGGCATATTTCTGGGGACAAACAAATGGTAAAAATTATACATCTAATGGGAAATGAGCAGAATTCTGAAAGATAGGTGCCAGCATATCTTTAGCTTATTTGAATGGGAACAGCACTGAGCTCTGGGCACCTATGGGATTGGCATACAGGTGATGCCTCCTGGGGCAGTATAAATCCTGGTTCACGCCCAGTATCTTGTAACCCAATAGGGTGTGCAGACGGACTGGATATTTGCAGATATAGAAAATTAGGCAGGGTCAGCCAACGCTTACCTTCCCAGGAGCAGGACCATGGAGTCTTCACCAAAATATTGTGCATAAATTTAGGTATTTATTAGGGATTGTCCACACAGCTAATTACTGTGTGGTCAGTCAGTGTGTGAACCTGCTGTGCAGTAACGTCCCATGAGGACACTGCTGCAGTCCAGTGAAAGACCCAGAGTATGGGTCGGCACACTGCAGTTTCAAGAAGTATTCTAAAAATTCCATCCCATAATCCTTATTTAGGCTCTCCATAAAGATTACAACCTAACTTTGGTGCTCATTTTTTTAAAAATGTGGCCTGTCGTTACAGGTGTAGTACAAAGGAGAGCTGTACAAACAGGGTCCTTTCCATTCAGATCTGGAGGACAAATCGTGGCCCTCATAGGGTGTAATGGAAAAATCTGAGGTGAATGTTCTGATTTCAAACAAATGCCACTTTAATTTACTCGATAGTTTAATCTATTATTGAAAAATTCTCACCATACATTGCTAAAGAAACATTATTTTTATGCTGAAGTGAGACTTTTCTGGCAATAAATTCAATATATCCAGTATCTCTTCCAGTTTTCTTAACTTATCCTAATTAGGTAAGTGACTTAGGTGTTATGCCATCTTTTTTAAAAAAAGACTAATAAATTAGCCATATATTAAGCCACTTGGTCAAAGTTTTTTATTTTGTAGCTTAAACATTGTGGGCTTTTTTTTTTTTTTTTTTTTTTTTTTTTTTAAAAGCATACCGTTCTCTTCTGGGTTTTTTTTTTCATCACACCCACCAAGTACAGTAAGATACTCCTGTGTGGAAATTACATATTAGTTAAAATCTAATCCTCCCAAACACACTTGTAGGCAGAGAGAAATATCACATTGATATTTACTACAATGATAGACCTAGGCAGTCTTGCTGGAGCTGTAAAATTATTATCTATGAGTTGATAACCAAAAAGGGAGGTGATCATTTAAATTCCAACATGCACAAAGCCTTGCTCAGTGAAGGTCACTTATAAATCAAATCAATGTCATAAACACCCCTAAACAACTGTATTCCATTATCTAAATGGGAAACAGAGCTGTTAATGGGTATCTAAGGACTGAAATCAATTTAGCTTACAGGCACTCAGCTGTTAGAACAGTTGTGAATGTGTCTGAATGTTAATAAACATTGATTAGTATTAATACCATACACATTTTGTAATGGGGCTAGAATGAAACTTTTAAATCATTGAATGGTGGGGCTTGCTGATAAAGGTTCAGTGTTCTTTATGCCCTTCATATTAATCACTTCTAGGTTGTGCAGTATTTACCATCAGCTTTATATCAGAGCGCTAGCAGTGCTAGGTTTTGGAGACTTACTCCCAAAGGCACTCTTTACTTGTGATGCTGCTCTGAAGGACAATGTGTCGGAGCTGTGATAGGCAAACAACTTGCATTGCACACTGAAAAAGCTTCCATGGGAAGAAGAGACTTGGAGCCATCAAGCAGACCTGTGGGGGATGATGCAGATATTTTGACATGGAGTTTGGAAGTTGCTTAATTGTACAGCTCAACTGCCTGTGTCGTTAGCCCAGCTGTGTTTTTCTTGTGATTTTTTTTTTTTCTCTAACGTGATGATGTTAGTGGGAAGGGAGAGCCTCTACTGTCAACTAGAGCAGAAGCAGAAAGACCAACTGAAAAACAAAGACAAACATTTTGCTTTCCAAAATAGGTGAGGACCTTGTCAGCTCCACTTTATAGGGGTAATTAGAAAATATGGAAAAATTAAAGGAAAATCAGTCTGGTCAGACTATACCAATCTACAAAGATCTGAATGGTACTCCTGGGGGAATTTTGTGCATGTGCAGAATTCATGTCCCTTGCAGACTTCTTTGTTTCCCCATAGAAAAATTACTTTGTGATAGGGAAGCTGCAAGAGCAGTTATGCACCACTCCCTGGCAGCACATGTACATAGTTTCAGGCACCTGGAGCAGCTGATGGAGAGGTAAATCAGTGCAGGGGTGGCGACACCCCAGCTAGTGGCTCCTACGCTGAGCCAGGATCAGTTGCTAGTCCCGGCTGGGCTGGAGGCAGGAGAGGATGGGACTTCCCCTTCCCCTGCAAGGAGTGGCTGGGGCTTTGTCAGACTCACACCCAGAAACCTCCCTGAGCTGCAGGGAGCTCAGCATCCCCCCTGCTTCCTACCTCCGTCACTCATCAGCTGTGGGGAGAGGGGTCACTGTATGGGGAACTGCTTTCCCCCTCTACCCAACCCCCATGAATCCAGACCTCCCAGACATCCCCGCCAAGCCTCACCTATACCCAGAACTCACCTAGCACTCCATATCCAAACCTCCCCCCATTAAACCTCAACCCCTGCATCTGGAGCCCCCATGAATCCGGACCCCACCCCTGCACATAGACCAACCCTGACTGAGCTCCCTGTACTCAAACTGCCACCCTGCTGAGCCCCACCCCCTGCACCACACTAAGCCCCCACATCCAGACCCCCCATGCCACTCAACCCCAACTAGCTGCACCCAGACTCCCCTGCTGAGACCCCCATACCCAGATCCCTCTGCAGAATTTTAAAATATTGTGCAAAGAGTTTTTAATTTTTTGGCACAGAATGCCCTCAGGAGTAGAGAGGCAATGGAGTATGCTAGCACTATCTTGCCACTCTGAAATATTGGCTGAAAAGAAAGCTTTTCGAGAGAAGCGATTTTGACTCTGCATCCTAAAATGGAGTCTCTTCAGAAATGTGTGCCCTCAGAAGAAGAGAAAGTGAATTGGTTTTTTGAAGCTGCCAGGTGTTCAAGAGTTTCCATTAAAGAGTAAAGAAAAGACCACATGGAATCAGAGTTTGAAGAAACAAAGGAAACTATGAAATAAATGTCTAAACTTGCAAAACACTCGTTAAAAACAATCTTGGGCTGGAACAAAACTTAGCAGCACTTGGGAATTAAGTTAGGGTTTGAAATATGCATATCCTTGGAACATCAGATTTATTTATTTTTTTTTGAGCCCCAAGAAGAGCTCATAGAAAAGGAAATCACTAGTGGACACTCCAAATGATCCCATATATAATATGTATTATAATAAAAAGAGGAATTATAGAATCCCTACATGTAAAAACAAAGTGTACAATGGAGGCAGCACTACTACTACCTTGTGTAATATGTAACAGGAAGTGATTGCTGAAAGCAACTGAACCAGTAAGGGGAATCACTTACCAGAATTAACATATTATTTTTCTCTGGTCAAACCCCTGTCACGCAGGTTCATTCAATAGTTTGTATGTCTTAGAAAGGCCATAGAAAGAGTCAGGATTAGAAACAGCTATATTATTTCTAGCAAAATTGCAGATTATCTCCTGCCTTATTAGTTCAGCTAAAGCCCTGCTGGAAAAGATCCTTAAAACCAACTGATCTAGCTCAGCTGAATTATCAGAGGATGAAAGGACTAATGTTTAAATAGTAATTACTGCAAATAAGAGAATTTTAACTTTAGGGTGTGTCTACACTTTGAGCTGGGGGTATGATTCCCCGCTCAAGGAGCCATACCTCTGCTAGCACTCTCATTTAGCTAGCATGCTAAAAATAGCCACAGAGGCAGGAGAAACAGGAAGAGCCACCAGAGTACATGCCTAGGGTCTTGGATGGGTATGCACTTGGGATGGGTAATCCCTCTAGCTTCTTGCACTGTTGCGACTACATTCTATTTTTAACATAGTTAGCTAAATCCAGAGCTAGTGCATGTTTCCCTGAGCTGGGAATCAGACCTCCAGCTCAAAGTGTAGACATGCCCCTAGTTGCCAGACATCTTACTCTATTGCAGATGGATTTACTGATAATCAATCAATGGAATGCTTTCCCCCCTTCTTCTGTTATAATTATGTATAGCTGTATTACGATGGCAGTGCATACACAGTGAAAGAAAATTAGGAGAATTCTTGTGGCCATAGTAAGACAAAACTTACATTTTCAGCAAGTTAAGTTTGACATCTCCCTATTAAAAAATTGCCAAAATTTTCATATTTGGATAGCTAAAGTTAGGCACCTAAATAACATGTCTTTCTTGCATTGGGGATGCTCCAAATTGTAGCCAATACTTGAGGAGGAGAAACCCCTCTTAGCATAAAGAATCATAGGAAGATCTCCCAGGTTTCTGCTTACAAAGGGAGCAGTAAAGATTAATTTTAACCCCTTTCTACCTAGCATACAGCTCAGGTATTATGAATCTAGTAGTAAAGTTTTCCAGATCCATAATATTGTTGCCGGCCCAGAGGGCCCCGAGGGGGCAACAGGGTTCGTTGCCCGGTGTGCGCCGCACCAATAGACACACCAGGGTGGAGAAGCAAACCAAGTTTATTCAAGAGCTCTGAATAGGCACTAGGAGACCAGCATGTCTCAAATCAAGCGCAGCAAATACAAGCAAGTTTTCCCTTTTATATTCCAAGCTGTTGTCAGTAAGCCTTTTGTTCTGGTTTCTCCCTCCCCCTCCCTCCCCGACAACAGTTACAGCAGGCAGTACGTTAGAAAAGTTCCCATCTGCATGCTTATCTTCGACCTTGCAAGCTCTACGTAGTAGGCCTTTCCCTCCTCCTTTCCCCTCGTTATCACTAAAAGTTCTGCTAGTGTGAGCGAAACTGCAGCTGTCTGCTAGAAAAGCTGACCATTACATATTCTGCTTCAGCCTGCTTCAGCATTTAGGCTGTGAGCATGTAGGTAGGTTAAAGTTCACAAGATGGAGTTACTGTGGCTCACTTAGACCCAGTGCAGGGAGGTTTCATCGGCACTTATGGCCTTCCATCCTCCCGAGTTACCTGGTAGCTATGCCTAATGACGCCAACAATATCTCCAACCATACTGTATTTCATGTTCAGCCCAGGGGCAGCTCCAGGCACCAGCGCTCCAAGCGCGTGCCTGGGGCGGCAACCTGCGGGGGGGGCGGCAGTCAAGCTGCCTTCGGCGGGAGGTCCGCCGGTCCTGCAGCTTCGGCGGTAATTCGGCGGCGGGTACGCTGAAGGCGCGGGACCGGTGGACCTCCCGCAGGCATGCCGCCGAATCCGTGTTACCAGCGGACCTCCCGCAGGCGTGCCGCCGAAGGCTGCCTCACTGCCGTGCTTGGGGCAGCGAAATACATAGAGCCGCCCCTGGTTCAGCCTATAGTCTTATAGCCAGGGCTAAATTTGGCCATGTGTTCTTGCTCCAGGCTATTACTAGTAGTATTTGTATTGCAGTAGGGCCCAGAGGCCCAATTCAGGATAGGGTCCTGTTGCTGTAGGTGACATACAGAAGACTAGGAAAACACAGTGCCTTGTATTGGTGCCAAACACAAATATTCCCCCTCTCCTCAGTGGCACAAAGTCATCTTACATGAGGCTGGAGCACAGGTATTGAACATGTGTGGGAAAGTGACTCATCAAAACACCCATGGGAGTTATCACTTTGGTCTTGGTCTCCCTGTGATTTACATGATGTAGCATTGAATTTGCAAAGAAAGAAGACAGGAGACATAATTAACAAAGTGGAGCCACATTGCTGGAGTACCAATGCAAAGGCACTAGAGATGCAGTGCAAAGGGACAAGGAAAGGCCTCTTTGGATCTTGGGGAACTGCCAGTTTCTGAGACAGAACAGTATAGGTGAATTTCTGTAAGAATGTCTCCCCCACATCCCTCTCCTGTGGGTTTTACCTTGGATAGGAATGATCTGGGTCAGAATTGTCATAGTGTAGCTAAAATTATGTGTTGTGGGGAAAGTACACTTGCCTAATCTTCCTTTCCCAGAAAGTGTGTCAGATTGATTTGGGTAACCTAATTAATATGAAAAATGGAAGAGAGAAATTGTGAGCAGAACTAGAGTTACAAAGTTACCTGCATTGATGCATGTCATGGCAATATATGAAGATGATAGCAATAATTGTGGATACTTAGCATGGCTCTGCTGCTCTCATGACAAAACCAGTCATCTTCTCTGAAAGTTGAATGGATAGAAAGGTTGTTCACGGCCTGGGCCAGTTGGTGCCTTCACCCTGGGGACCACCATCTTCATGGTGTTTGTCTTCAATAAAAAGAGCACCTGAACACATGGAGAGCCTGCCAGATCTTGGATATATGCAGAGGGCTAGTACCACACACTAACAGGTTGCAGACTGATGCAGAAGTACCATGAGAGAGATATCCCATCTCCTAGAACTGGAAGGGACCTTGAAAGGTCTTTGAGTCCAGCCCCCTGCCTTCACTAGCAGGACCAAGTACTGATTTTGCCCCAGATCCCAAAGTGGCCCCCTCAAGGATTGAACTCCCAACCCTGGGTTTAGCAGGCCAATGCTCAAACCACTGAGCTATCCCTCCCCCCCTTAAATGGCCCCCTCAAGGATTGAACTCACAACGCTGGATTTAGCAGGCCAATGCTCAAACCACTGAGCTATCCCACCCCCCCTTATTTGCTTTTATATCCATTGTGAACAACTATTGCTGCTGTTCATTTAATAGAATTTTGGTGAAACAGGTGATTCTACTTCAATATACGGATTATATTTCATATAAAGAGTTAATAAGAGTATTGAATTAAGGAACAGATGTTGGTGTAGGTAATTCAGCTGCTGCTCTTCTTCCAGGTCCCAGTAATAAACTATGACTTGGAAGAAGTTTTATTACTATAGATTTATTACTGCTGTCCTTATGGTGAAATTGGTGGTTAACAGTGAAGTAAACTTAATTATTTCTGGATGCTATAATATTTAGAAGAGTTACATGAGGAAAGAGATGACAAAAGCTAAAAGCAAGCTTTTAGGAAGCCTGGCGATAAGACAAAACTTGAGGGATAAAAAGGAAACAGACAACAAGAGGAGATACTAATTCAAAGAAAATAAGAGAACAGTAGAGGAGAGCGAAAGGTAGAAAAGGTAGTGACACACTACTCATTGGCAGGAAAAGCAGCCTCAAACTGTTAGTACCTGTAGGGAAAGTTTAAATAATCTGATCTATGCATTGTGATTTTTTTTAAATTAAAATATTTTTCGAAAGACCACTAGGGGATAGGAGAAGGGAAGGGAGCCTCATATGTCTTAGAATAACTTTCAAATAGACTTTTAGAGCACTTTTTAAAAAATATACATGATGAGGATTCCAGAACTTGTTCTCCTATTGAGATTCAAAGCCTATAGCAAATTCAGCTTCATGCCCAAGCATTTCTATTATGGCATAATGGCAAGGACTTTAAAACGTTTCTGACTCTGGGGGTTTAAAGTTAATAATGGCCTCTGCAATGCTTCCAATGTATTTATAGTTTTTGATCTAAGATAGACATAGTTTAATTGTCTTTAAAAAAAAGGTGAAATTTTTAGGATTTTTTTTGCTCAGCTACCAAGAACAACACTCACATGGATCATCCGTTGTTGAGCTCCTAAAAGAAATTAGAGGAAACATGTTATTTAATATATGCATAGGCCAAGTTTATTTTTTCCAGATTGTTTTTAAACCAACAATTTTTGAAGTTGTAGTTTAAATAAGCGAATAAAGTAACTTAACATGCTATATTTCTGGTTGAAGGTTTTTATATTTCAAAATTATATAGTCCCTTCCTGCAAACTCTGTACAACACAGTGCTATGACTATGTCTTTGTGTCGAAGCATAAATAATAGAGCCTACAATTTGAATTGATTTGCATTATTTAATAAGAACTGAAGATAAGATGGCCTTAGGGACATTGTTTTTGGTCTTCTTGCATTACTTTATTGTATATTTGAAAATATTTTAAAAGAAAGACATGGAATCACCAAATGTAATTCTGATCTAAACTTCTCTGTGTAAAAGGAACTTTGATGCTGTCAGAAAAATATGCTTTTCTTTTGAGGAGCAAAATGAAAACCATTGATTAGGTTCTTATTTTTCTAATTTTCAAATGATTTGTTGTACTGTATACTTACCTTTTATATGCCTGATGGTAATTATACCATTCCAAGGTGCAATCCAGACCCGTGAGGGGCTGTGTCACCACCTGCCCTGAAACCATGAGTGCCTCACAATGTTTTGCTGCTGTATTCCCATCTGGGTCTCTCCAAACAGCCTGCCAGCATGCAGGTTACACCCTCAGTGTCTGTGTATAGTTGCAACCTTCCAGCACACTCCAGTCACACTCAGGCTTCCACCAGCCTTGGTTAGCACACGGAGGGTGACCCCAACATACTGCCAGTCTCGGATTTCCCCCCCAAAACGTGATCTGTACTAGCCAGCCCTCCTCTGGACAGTCCAGGTATATTAGGTCCATTGCCCCTCGAAGGGGATAAAGATACAACAGTTTGTCACCTCAAATGGAATTACCCACGCAATTCACAACACTTTTTTTTATTAAAAAACAAAACAAGTTTATTTAATTAAGAGCTGTTTTAAGGAAGTACAAGTATTGAGGCATAAAATCAGAAATGGTTACAAGGAAAAAAAAGAAAAAATGCTTTCTAAACTTAACAAACTAGACTTGGTTGAAGAAAGTCCCTTACCACATGTTCCAGTAATTTTGCTGAATAAACTCTCAGGCCTGGATCTGTTTCCAAGCTTCAACTTTTTTTTTTTTTTGGTCCCTTTTGGTGAAAGATAGAGAGAGAGAACTTGGGGTGTTTTTGTTCCTCATGTTTATAGTTGTCACCCTTTGAAATGCATTTTCCTGAAAGTGATCTCCTACATACATTTCTTTCTAACTGTGACCAAAGAGACATTGACTCTGGAGGAGGATGTTCCATGCTTTTTCTTTTCACCTGCTTATGCTGAAACAAAGATTTGCCTTGTCTCTTGCCTTCCCTTCCTTCCATGCCAAATAATGGCCACTTGATAGGTGACGGCCCATCAGCTTTGACATCTGGGTAGAAGTGTCAGCTTGTCCTTTGACTTTGAGAAATAGGTTTACCCACTTCCTAGACTTGTCTGGTAAACACACTTCAGTCATGATTTCAGCTTACCTTCATAATTGTACATATAATGTTACTACATACATTGCACCATATTATTGACCAGCAAGTTATTAGTTTTCTAATAGATATATTGGAGCATAAGCATTTGTGGGTGAATACCCACTTCGTCAGATGCATGCCATGCATGACATGCGTCTGATGAAGTGGATATTCACCCACGAAAGCTTATGCTCCAATACATCTGTTAGTCTATAAGGACTCTTTGTTGCTTTTTACAGATCCAAACTAACACGGCTACCCCTCTGATAGTTTTCTAATGATACATTGCACAGGATATTTTGTACAAATATTAATAAAGTGGTGTGTAGGGTGTGAATATAGGGGTTCATTCCACCACAGTGGTTGGACTATCTTCCCTGGATTCAAGGTACTCCATCTGTTCTATCTCTGAAGTTTTTCTTATTATATCAAAGCAACAGAACCCCTGAAGATATTTTGTCAGGATTCTCGTTCCTTGGGTTTGTGCACAAGGTAGAAGGAACTCCTCAAGCTCTAAGGATTTGTTTGATCCGTATGGGATAGGAGTGGGTTAAGGCACAGCCACTCCTTACTACACTGGTGGTATATGTCACCTTTAGGTTTAAAAGTCACATTTGGAACCTTGTAGTTAGCTCCAGATTTGAGCAGGACATAAAGGTTCAGCAAAGAAAAATCAGTAAATCATTAAACAAAATGACTGAAAAATCAGTGCCTCAAAAAGTTAGAACAACATCTTTGAAAGGTAAAACTAGGCAAAAAAACCAAAAAGGTTCCCTCCCAAACACAGAAGGGAGGTAGGTGACTGCAAATCCTACCACAGTTCTGTCCTCAGAGAAGCAGAATTACAAGGGAAGTAATTCCGTGTTATCTAAAGAAACCATCTTTGGAAGCTTTCAAAAGCCCTGGGTTTTTGATATTTTGGAGAGGGAAGTTAGGCCTTCTTAGCTTACATTGATGATGATGCTGTGGCCAAGTGCCCTGTGTCGGGGGAAACTAAGCCCCTTGAAGTCAGTCATTGATTTGAAAGTTTTGTAAATTGAGTGTTTCACTTCTTGGCTATGTTGGGGGGGGGGCTTTTGATAAGACACACATCTAAAGGAAGGCAGAGTGACTCTTGACTCCTTCATCTTCTGTAGATAGGTTCTTGCAGGTATAGAGTAGATCCTATTCCATGTCTCTTGGTGGAACCTTGAGATCTGCAGCCAGGCAGCTGAGTGAACATTCACCCCTGAAACAGGGCTCTTGCTACCATATGCCTACATCACAGGACTCCTGAACCTGATGTTGTATCACAGCCAGACTTTCAGGCACTAGCTTTTTAAATTCCTGACATTTGTCCTATGAAAGAGATTCAATAAGGCAAATACATTTTTCCAGAGCTTGTACCTTTTGACCATGAAGGCTTGGTTATCTGAATTGTGAAAGGTAGCAGCTGCACACTGAACTTTGTTCAAGAAATCCCAGTACCAAAGCTCAGGGTTGTGGGGTATAGGTACCATGTGTTTACAACTGGCCTTTGTTCTGCCCATGGACACTACAGATCCTGAGTTCTCTGGTGAGTGGGTGGAGGACATATTTTTGACCCCTTTCAAGTCAGAGCAGTGATCTTAGGTGTTCCCCATACCTTTCTTCACCTATTGGCCCAAAATAGGGTGAAAGGATACAGTAGCCCTACTGAACAGGGTTTTGTGGACCAAGTACCTCTGGATTGTGGCCCCTAAAGATACCTGTCTCAGATTCACTTGACTTAGCCCATCTTTCAAGAAACTTGCTCTCATGCAAATAGTTCTAGCAGAAATGGAGATGAACATGATATTGATACCATAGGCTGGTGAAAAAGAAGTAGAAATCTTCAGGAACCACTCTTTTCTTACCCTAAACCCATGTGAGCTCTCTTAAACTAAGTAGGATTGGGCAGTGTTAACACTTCGCTAAGAGACTTGCAAGAAACAGCTAGGTACCTGGGCCAATCCACATCTCTAAAGCCATATGACAGTGTAGAGCCAGGGTCGTGTCAAAGTTTAAGAGTTGAAAAGGGCAGCATTAATTTCAGTGATTTGCAGGGGATGATGCAACACAGAGCAGCTGTCCCAAAGCTCTAGCTCTCTTCCCACCCTTACCTCCCCAAACTTCACCTTTGTGGACTTCACACAGAGGGACTTCCATGTTTTCTAAGGAAGGATATGAAACCACATAGGTTCCTTTGCCTCCCTTTACTTACTAACTGGACATTTGGGGCTGGTATTTGTCCCCCTCTTGTACTCTTCCCACCTAAAACCAAATGAAATGACTGGGTCCAAAGTTTGTAAAAGACTCTTAGATCCTTCTGTATGAAAGTAATAATATATAAATGTGAGTTCATTCTCAGTCTTATCGGTTTTCTTAAATACCACACATGGTTAATCATTCTCAGGACACAGTAGTGGTTTTATTTGTTTGTTGTTGTTCTGTCTTTGAGGGGAAAATGCTAATTTTTAATAATTTACAAGAAATTAACATGACAAAGTAATTTCATACTGCTATTCTTTTTATTTTTATTTTTGTGTTTCCAAATGTAAATGGCTTAACAGGCTTGTAGAGACCAAGATGACCAGTATTCTGCATTCAGTATGAAGCACTTTGATCCCTGCTGGGTATGGACAGCTGGATGTTAGCATTTGCATTGTGCCTAAGAGGCATCATGTAAAAAAGACACACACATACACACACACATAAGGGTTGATTTTTTTTCATTATGCCCTTGAGCAGCACATCATTAACAAAACTTTGTCCAATTAGTTTATGCTGTGGAGCAAAATTCTACTATACTTTCTAAATTAGCAGAGAGGAAACTCATTTAAACCTGCCATAAGTTTCAAGCTGGTATCTCTTAGGGTTTCTAACTTACAGGAATGTAATAACTGGCCTATTGTGCTATGCCCTAAAGCAACACAGCAGGGTTGAAACAGTATCTAATTAACCTCCTGCTAAACCTGAAATGTCAGGCAGGAATATCACCAAACCTAAAAGGTTTTTTAATACAGTAGACATGGATGGAACTAGTTGTTCTAGATTTTGAGTCAATTGCCCTGAAAGAAGACAAGTCACTAAGGGATAGGTACTTTGCATTTAAAACCTGGGACTTTGCCAAAAGGGAAATCTAAGGTCATCTATAATTTCAACCTATGTTTGTAATGGTTAGACAGAGACTAGTACCTGAAAATTACATTTTGCTTTTTTTTTTTTTTTTAAACTTGAATTAGTTTGCAAGTAAATTGGTTTTCTATTGGGAAGCTGTCATCACTGTCCAGAATGTGCACATGATGATCATTCCAATTCATGTAAACGTAAAAAGGAAAACTTATTCACTTTGTGTAGCAATTCCAATTTGAACATTTTACTTATCTGCTTTATATTCTTGATACACAGCTGTTATACCTGGATATTATGCAGAAATTCATTAACAAATAAATTTCCCATATAGCTTAATAAAACAGAATCACAGGGAAAAAAAGCTTAGAAATTAAGATGCCCACAGTGGGTCCATATGCTAAGTGAGGCAGTATGAAAAGCACCTCATATTATCTTGCACATATGCATCAGAGGATAGAGAACATAAACTTCAGTATTTTAATTGCTTGTGCTCAAATTTGTAGTGCTATAATGCTGGAAAGGTGATCGTGCTTCATTAACGGAAGGGTTTTGGTCAGAGTCCAGTTACTCTGTGAACATGGAGAGGCATGTGTACTCTACGCCTGAAATAGTAGTTCCATTTTATGCTATTTGTGAACTATAAAATTCTTGTTAGAATGCTTTTGTTGCTGTGTTAGCAGTGCAATGAAGAGAGAGAAAAGTTCACTAGAGGTTCCACTCTGAACATAAAGTTACCTCTCCAGGTAGCATTTTATTGCAGGGTTTGAGATTTTTAACACAAGTTTGGCTAAATAACTGCATTCCTTCCATGCACTTTTACAAGCAGCAAACTCCAAATCCCTTCCTCAGAAAGCACAAACCATACCAGTAGCTCTCGTGTTTCCCTCAAACTCTGTGCTCTGGCTTCTGGTACAACTCCTTATTCCCTTCCCTCACTGTAATACCATACCCGTATTTTAATGTTTTTAGCTTAAATAGTAGGATGACCATATTTCTCAAAGGGAAAACAGGACACTGGGCGCCCCTCCCCACCACCAGGGCTGGCCAGAGCCACTCACCCAAACCCCGCCCTGTGAGGCTGTCACTGGAATCCTGCCTGTCCCCTGCACAAGACTGTGGCTGGTTGCTGGAACTCTATTCGCCCCCCCGCCCTGGCGAGCCCTGCCTGCCCCCAGCGTGCTGGCACCCTACGTGCCCCTGCCAGAGCCCTGCCTCCCCCCTTGCATGGGGCTGGCATCATAGCTCATCCCCTCACACATTCCTCTGCACCTTTTGACAAAAGTGGGCATTTGTCCTGTTTGCTCTTGTCATCTGATTAAGTCAGCAAGAGCGAATGGAACAAATGTCCACTTTTGCCAAAAAAGTTGGGATGACCAGGACAGGGATTAAAAAAGGGACTGTCCCAGCCAAAACAGGATGTATGGTCACCCTACTTACTCCATGACACTTAGGAACATAGGATTGGAAGGGACCTCCTGGGACACCAATTTCAGTCCCCTGTCATTGCAGGCAACCATGTCACATAATTGCATTCATAAATTTATCAAGCTCCATCTTAACAATAATTAAGTGGTCCCCCCCCCCCACTATTCCTATTGCCCTGCTGTTCCAAAACCTCACTCCTCTGATGCTTAGAAAGCTTGTAATTTCCAGATTAAATTTATTCATGGCCAGTTTATACTATTTGTTCATGTGTTAACATTGTCCTTTCACTTAAATAGCTCCTCACCCTCCCTGCCGTTTACACTGTATTTAATAGGGGGCAATCATCTCCCCTCTCAGCCTTCAGTTTGCTAAGCTAAACAAGACAAGCTCTTTTAGTTTCCTCATCCTAGTAGCTCTTCTCTGCACCTGTTCTAGTATGAATTCATCTTTCTTGAATGGGGTGACCAGAATTGTACATGGTATTCCAGATAATATCTTATCAGTGCTTATTACAATGGCATTAATACTTCTCTATCTCTACTGGAAATATCTTGCCTTACATATGCTAGGACTGTATTTGCCTTTTTCAAGCCACATCACACTGGTGGCTCAGAGTCATCTTTTGATTGACTAATACACCCAGCTCTTTTTCCTCTACTTCATTAGCTCCCAGTTAATAGTGCATTCCTGAGCTCTGGGAATTAACCCCTAAAATCTCAATCTCTTGGTTGACTAGGTTTGGTCACCTTCTGGGCATCCATGTGGGTGGGGCTGTAGGAAGTGCACACCCCATCAGTGTTTGTAAGTCCTAAGGTCTAAGGAAACAGTGGGCAGGAGCTTGGACTGGGAGTGGTATGGTGATGTGGGAGTCTATTTCCAGTTCTGCTTACTGGTCTGCTGTATGACCTTGGTCAATTCACTTTACCTCTTTGTGCCTTTTTTTCACCTCCCAGCCTTTCTACTCTGCTGTGTAGGTTCTTACACCATTCTTATCTCTGTAGTATCTGAGTACCTCCCAGCAGTGCATTAAATGACATGACTAACATCTGTCCCGTGTTGTTTGTTCTCTCATCCTCTTCCCAGGTGGAGAAATATGTATAGCTGAATGTCTTGTTTTGGTAGGGATTTTTTTTATTAAAAAAAAAACCCATGTTGCTAAGGGTTGGTCTACATTACCGCAGTAAATCGATCTAACTTACGCAACTTCAGTTACATGAATAATGTAACTGAAGTTGACATAGTTAGATCCACTTACCGTGGTGGCTACACTGCACTGTGTCAACGGGAGAATGTCTCCCGTCGACTTCCCTTATGCTTCTTGGGGCAGTGGAGTACACAAATTGATGGGAGAGTGCTCTCCCATCAATTTAGTGTATCTTCACCAGACCTGCTAAATTGACACTCGCTGTATCGATTGCAGCAGAGCTGATCTACTAGTAAGTGTAGACATGCCCTAAGTATCTGTTAGAGAAGGCCAGGTCAAAGTAGTATGCCTTGCATTTGGAGTGGACGATGGTGAGATCTGTCCTGTCTATTCAGACTGTAAACTCCTCAGAGTGGGGATTATCTCTCACCGTGTGTTTGTACAATGCATAGCAGAATGGGGTCCCCACCTTGTTTTGGGTCTTTACTGTAATACTGTAACTAATGATATTTCTGATTCAATCACATACCATATTATGAAGCTGTTGGATTACTTGAAAAGTTCTGCTTAATTTTAGGCTCTATCTAGTAAAATACATGTGGGTCTCTGGGTTTAGCTCCTTTTAGTCATCCTAGTACCTACAGTAAATAAACTTTTACTATTTTTCTATGCATGAAAAGTTTTCATATCAGAAAATTAGAAAGATTAAAAGACAGCAGTTATTGTATGGTGTGTTACTTTCTATTTATCTGTATTGGCTCCACATGCAAGATAAGTTCCCATCGTTTTTGTAATGAACTTTGATCTTTGTGGTTTGCTATCAGAACAATTCTGATTTAAGACATTTTGTTGTTCTAACTACAAATTAAAACTGCATAGATTAAGCTACGGGCATGCGATATGGCATCACAAGGAAATCCGGATTAGCTTCTCATCTTGATTTCCTGTTCCTGGGAAGAGGCAAGAAGAGAAGTAAAGTTAGTATATTCTTCTGGTTGGCAGAGTTTGGGAGGAGATAGAGCCCTTGACCACTTCTGGTCAAATGAAAGTTCTCATTGACTGATTGCAGAAGGAAGCAACATCTAACATTACTGGAAGAGGGGAAAGGTTTTTGTCACACCATGGGACTTTTGAGGGAGGATTAGCATGACCTGGAAAGAGAAAATGGATGGATTTCAGAGATGTACCAACCAGGGCTGATTGTGCCCCAAAGATCTGTATGTAAGGGGAATCTTTATTGTACAGATCACATCCATGCTTCATGAAAACGGGAGGAGAAAGAGAGGAAGCAAAGAGAGGCAGCAACCTCCATGGCAGCATCTAGCTCTCCCCCAGAGCCTGTGGAGCAAAAAGGGGATGAGGGCTAAGGGGGAAGGAGTGCTGATGGGGATGTCCCCTTCAGTGTCTTGTGGAATGTGGGAGAGAAAGTAATTCAGTGCCAGGTTGTATTATCTCTCCCCGGTACGTGATGATAATCCCTCATTAAGGATTGTCCTGGAGTAGCTGCTGTCTGAGGAAGCCCCAACTCCACATCCAAACACACTGAAACTCAGCAGCTTGGCCCCAATTCCAGTTGTTATTTTTTAGTTCTCCTACACCTCTCAGTTTGGGCTGCACCTGAAAGCAAAAATATCTAAAGCAGAAACAGTATTTCCAGTTTCTCCGCCCCAGTAAACTTAAGGTAATCTACTCAGCTCTTCTCTGACAGGGACCTCTCAGAACTCCAAACCCTTTGTGGTTTGTTCATCACTGGTAAAGACATAATCCTTTGCCACTGTTTGTGCTGGGATATGTCATACATCAAGTTGCACCGCTCTGGTTGCCAAAAATGACATGTGGCATGGCAGTCTGATAAAACAAATGGAACAGTAGCAAGGTGCACTTAAGATACAGCACTTTCTGGGTTATTTTCTATTAATTATGTAAGGGTTTGCACATGTTCCCCAAAAAAGTTTGAAGTATTTTTATGAATCATGTAGAAGCTTTTAGAATTCCTAGATCTGTTTAAAAGTCATGACAGCAGGCCAGCTTACTGTGTAAGTCCCATATGAAGAAAGAGCAAGAGATGGGAACAGAAGAACTTTGCAACTTAGAAGATATTTAAAGCCTTGCTAAAACTAGCATTTCCTTGCCAAATTTGATAGGGTATAGCTAATTTTAGCAAGTTTATTTCCCTATACTCTCCCTCACCATCCAGAGTATCACATGCCTTCTAAAGAGAAAGATCTTTTTATGTTCCAGTCTGAGTTCACCCTCAGCCCACACCATAATGATGAAATACAACGTAAAGAGTCATAAAAGTTTACGAATGCCATATTTGTGACTAGCTGAGGTTTCCTTTAGAAAATTCTCATCACAGATTCCACTGGGCAAGATTGATCGTAGCTGGGATTAAGGACACTCTGCAAGATATGTTCTAGTCTAGATAGATCCTTATAGTGTGCTCATCACAGTAATATCTGAGCTCCTTCCAATAGGACATTAAATGACATGACTTCTAAAATCTGACACATTTTCTCTCTTATTCTCATCCCAGGGGGAGAAGCATGCGCTGTGGATTGTCTTGTTTTGTAAATTTGTTTTTTGCGTGCGCGGGAGTGGGGTGAGATTCATTTTGTGATTTTTTTTTCCTTTTTAAATATACACATTGCTATGTATGTGTTAGAGGCTGCAAGGTTAAAGAAATGCACCTCACACTTGGAGAAGAGATGGTGAGATTTGTGATAGTCCTTAGTTCTTGGGGGATTTTGTTCCAGAATTTTGGGTCAGCCTCTGTCTCCCACATAGATGAGTTTTACCCTTACTGCAGACAGTTCCATTGTGCTAGAGGAGAGAAGATGTCGACCACAGTGTTCATCCCAATTCCTTAGGCAGTCTTTTAGATATCCTGGGCCAGATACCCTGTACCATGAAGCACCTTGAACATAAAGTGTAAGACCTTGAACTTGATTTAAAATGTTATGGGGAAACCAATGGAGAGAGCAAAAGGCAGGCGTGACAAGCTCACACTAGCCTTTGTTGCTGAGGAGACATGCTGCAGCGTTTCTATACTTGTTGGAATTCTTAAGCATTGAAGCTTTCATGCCCAGGTATACTGCATTACTGTAGTCCAGCTGAGAGGTAACAAAAGCATGAATAGCTGAGGCCAAGTCATCGTCTGCCAGGATGGGACAGAGTCTCCTAGCCACCCGAAGATGGTAGAAAGTGTAACTCATGAATGCTGCTAGGTGAGAGCTTAGTGTGAGTGAGGAATCCAAAGTAATTATGTAATTATTCTCTGTTGCTTAGCCTGATCAAGTAAATTTAAGAGGCACAAAAACAGTGAAAGAGCATACTGAAAAAAATCTGCCCACTAAATGTGTGGTGTGGGCCAATCAGCAACCTCACCACTTTTCACAATTAATTTTACTATGGTACCCACTGAAAGAACACTGCACCCATTTTCCTTGGCCTTGTGCCCTTACAGTTCAGAAAAGAAGAAGCAATTTTCACAGTGAAAACACTAGTGCATTTCAAATACATTTGACATTTCTGGGCCCATGTTGGTCATTCCCATCTTGCTGAAAAGTGAACCCACCACTTCTTTGTGACATTGGCAATATAACAACCCAAAAAGAAATAGTGCTGCAAGTAGATGCAGCCATGTATTCCATGTAGGTGTGTATGAGCCCATCACACTGGAGCCAGAGAACTTTGCCTAGCAGTACCTGTAGGGGTGCTGCTTACATCCTATGGCCCACTTCGGCTCAGAGGCCCTCATATGATTGGCAGTCCCCTTCAGATCCGGCAAGTGAAGCAATACCACAGCTCACAAAGCCCAGGCCGCAGACCATGGAGTTGAGGCCATTGCTGGGCCCAAAGGCCTCCTCGATGCTGGCGCATCCTTTGCCACCATTGTTGTCTTGGTGAGAGATCCCATTGTCAAGTTCAGTGCTGGCTTGGTGCTAATGCCTCTGCCTGTACCAGGTGGGAGTGTCTCACAGTGCTGATTCCCCATTTCTCTTTGGCACTGATGCTGCCCCTTCAGTGGGTGTCAGATGTATCTGACTGGTTGTTTGCCCCATTGGGGCTGGCTCCCCCATTGTCAGAGAACCTCCAGGACTCCTCAAGATCCAAGTCAAGGTCGTCATTTCCCTCCTCATCAGATAGGTGCTAGAGATTGCCCTGGTACCAAGATCAGCATCTGTCCCACAGTCAGGATAAGGGTGTGACGGGATCCCCCCGGGGTGCAGCCTGGGACTGTGGGACCGCTGTGCTCCCTGAACTCTCTCCAGCCTGGGTTGTCTCTCACAATGCCTTGCTAGTGACCAGCAGCAAGCCCCTCCAGGCACTGTGATCACTCAGCACAAAAGCATGTGGAGCCCCACACACCCAGCTAGATTGCATGAATGCTCTCAGGGCCACTCATGAATTACACAGAGAAAGGCACCAGAGCCAAATCCCCACAGCTCCCATCACTGTACCTCAGGAATATACTGTCTTGCACTGCTCAAGATGAGGAGTGCAAATTTATTAATTGGTTCACCACTTCAACAATGGAAAGTGGACATGCACCAGCCTTTGCAAAACCTGAGCAGATTTGCCCCACACTTCATACAAACTTACTGGTAAAGATAAACAATTAAACAAGTTTATTGACTATAAAAGGTAGATTTTAAGTGATATTAAGTGATAGGCAAAAAGTCAGAGTTAGTTACCAAAAGAAATAAAATATAAGCACACAGTCTAAACTCTCAACCCTATTAGACTGGGCAACATCTAGATTAAGCAGTTTTTCTCATCCCACTGGATATTGCAGTCCTTAATGTTCAGGTCTGTTCCTTAAACATGGGCCAATCTCCTCTGCTGGAATCTTGTCTTAGTCTTAGTTGCTTGCAGCATAGGTGGGAGCAGGAGAAAGGCCCAATATGTGTCCACTCTTTCTGTGTTATACCCTCAGTCCATGTGCTTGGAAAACACAAGTTCAGGCATGTCCGGAGGGCATTGTTGAGTCTCCCGGCAAGGTTGAGCAATTCCCCTGGTGTGGCTCATGCAGGTGAGTCATTGAATTGTAGCTCCCTTGCTGGACAATGTTGTTGATGCGTTGTTTGAAACCCAGCCCAGGTGTTGGTTATTTTCCTTGCTGTTGCCTCTGGGGAGCTAATGTCTGGCTGATTCCCCAATGTACAGCATGTTTTAGTGACCACCATACAACACAATTCTCATAACTTCATATGCATTAATGATACACATATATGGATAAAGAAATGACTTTCAGCAGATCATAACCTTTCCCTTGACACCTTACAAGGCATGCTTTACATGTAAGATCACATTTATATAAAAATGAAGAATACGGGGGTTGATCCTGATAAAGAAATGAAAGTGTTTTTAATATAAACACAGATTCCAAGAGCAAGAAAAAGTCATACTCAAGCTAACAACCCAGCTCTTGAACAAACAAGTATAAAGGCCAACCTCAGAGACCTAATTTCCGATGACCATGTAGATGTTCTTCATATAAACTTGCTGTGTTCTCTCTGAGTGCCCGATTAGGCCTTCAGTTCTCAGCTCTGTTTCATTACTTCACCTTGTACGCCTGCATAAGAACTAAGCATATTAACTCCTTGCTGTCTGGAAAAAAAGATAGTGTCACTGCACCTGACACACATGATTGACTAGAGTCTATTTTATCTCAGTTGGAGGGGGAAAAGGCAGCAGCACAGAGGTATTGGCAAGCCCAACTAACAAAGGGACAATGCCTCTCCACTTCTTTCAGCATGGGTATGAGCAGAGCTAAAGAAGGAACTTAAAGTAGGGAGCCAGAAGGTGCAAACCATTAATTTCTTCTGCATTTCATTCACCTTTTTGATTATTGGATTCCTAAGCAAGAACGAGACACCAACATACTGGAAGTACGTTTGAGGGTAGCCAGATGAGTTGCCTTCCTTGCTGGTCCTGCTACTAGCAACTCAGTGAGAGTAAAGTTTGGCAGTGAATTGTTTTCTCACCATCAAGTTTCCATGCTAAACTAAAATGAAACAGTACTTCATGAACTGAGAGCTGGCAGGGGATGTGGGCCTCCCAAAAAGAGAGGCTACTGCAAGCTACTTTGATTGCTCATGTGTCAGGTGAGTCTTGCATTCAATGGTACTCACATCAAAAGTGAAGCAGAATGCCATTGTTCTTTTCAGCCTCACACTGGATGTATTGTTTTGGTTTTTTTATCATCCAGGATTTTAGGTTCATGTCGACAAGTTTATTGTAGCACAATGAGAAATTAAATGTCACTTTTCCAGATTGGGTTATGATTGTCTAGGAGTGCTGAACAATGACTAAGATAAAAGTGACTACAAAATCTATAACTGGCTAAATTCATCACCATTTTGCCCAATGGAATTACCCTAGATATTAATTTCATTTATTAAGACTAAGTGAATAGAGGTCAAGGACTCAAAGGACATTTGAGCTTATTAAGCACCATACACAGTGCCAGAACAACTTTTGAATAGTAATTTTGATTCTAACCCTTCATTGGAAGAAATGGGAAATAGCTTCATGAAAATTGACTGAAAACCTCTGTAGCATTTCCTGGTGTTTAATTACTAAAACATGGGTCTTCAGTGTACTGAAACTCAAACCTTAATCTAGCTCTTTTTGTAAGAAATTCTTAATTATAAAGATGGGATATCTAGGAGGGTTTGCTTAAGGGAGCTGTGATTTGAGACTATCTTCTTTTTTGTAGTGAAAGTTGGAGGTACCTGGGTTGTGAGAAAAAGGTGCCATTCATTCCTGTGTACAGAGTCCACACAAAACTCATTCTGCACACTTATGCCCCATGGTAAGGTCTTAAACAGCATAAAGGTCTTGTGTGGGTTATCTGTATTGGGGTGAATAAAATGGCCCAAATTCCCTGTTGGTGTAAAATAGTGCTGCTCTGTTGGGTTCTGCTGAGAATTTGGGCCGTAGGGCCTGGATCCATACAATCGTAAACATTGGGATGCTGACCATTGCCTAAAGGCACTTTAAAAATCACTGGAATCCACAAAGCCTGAGTTGGGCGCGCAGGCGCTATATACAATGCACAGGGAGAGAGAGGCCCTATGAAGGGGATCTACAAAAAATAGCACACTAGGCAGGGAGCCAGCTAAACTACAAATTTGAGAGATGGCAACAAGAGGGGGTGTATCTTAAGCCCCACCCCTTTCAGGGAGGGACTATAGAATCATTTTCACCTTTTCTCTGGCTCAATTAATATATATTACAAAGCAGAACAGCTTCAACAGGAGACTTGCATCAGAATAGCCCACAGGCCTGTGGTTAGGATGTTTGCCTGGGACGTAGGAAACCCCTGTTCCAATCCTTTCTCCTTATCAGGCATGGGGGGGAGGGGAGGGGAATTGGACCAGGGTCACCCACATCCAGTTGAGTTCCCAAACCACAGGGCTAGAGGCTTATAAAAGAGAGGCTTTATCCTTCTCCCTGTTTTGTGTGGAGTTAGGCAGGCGCCTAAGTCATTCTTGCAAGAACCGCCTTAGGTGTCTAAGCTATCTGACTCCAGGAGACAGTTCCCAGCTGTGGATTGCAAGCAGAGATAGGCATCAGCCCAGTTTTAGGTGCTGAAGGCCAGATCTTTACATATATTTAGGCATCTAGTGAGAATTTCAAAACATCTAGGTATCTAACACCCATTCAAATCAATGCGTTTTAGCCTAGGTACTTTTGAAGTATTCAGGCGCCTAAATAGGGGTTGTTAAGTGATATCTAGGAGCTTGCACCCTCTGCACAGTTCATATATAGAGGACAGTAACTATTTCTCTTCATGAAACCCTGAGCTTTCTCCCAAAAATCATTTCAACAGCCAAGCCTTTATACTGAACTTTTCTACATTGTTATGGAAAAGAGGGAATGACACTGTATATGGCTTTAGAGGGAATAGCAAATGCTTTGGGGCTAAACGTAATAGGAGTCTTCAAAGGTGAATGCAAAACTTACATGAAAATTGAATTAAGCCCAGAAATGTGTGCTGAATGTCTCCCTTAACTAGTCTCTAGGAGTGTGTGGGACCAATGGGATCAGTGAGCTCACAAAATGATGTAATTCAGCAGACAGTATCAGACAATTGAACAGAAGTGGGGAAATAATTATTTAAAAAGTAAATGATCAATTTGTGTGTTCCAAGTCAGCCATTGTCTGTTACTGTGGGCATTATTTTTATTAAGTCAACAATATGCTAGTCTCTTTACAGACAGGTCAGGTGACAAGGGCCCTATACCCATTCAGCACATTTTTTTTGGACTAGTTCAATTTTCATGTTAACTGTGAAGTTCACCTTAAACTTTTGAGCTGTTTGCTCACATTGAAGCTATTAGGATTTGCTTTGGTTCATTCCTGGAAACTGTCCTAGTGACCTCTGTAAGTCAAATGAAAGGGGGGAAATATTGCACAGCATTTCATGGGACAAAAAGAATTTGAAATTACATCTGTTGTTGCCTGTTGTGGTTACTTTGGGATTTTGTCACATTTTGACAACACTGCCTTTTCTCTGGTGGCAAACAAGTTCATAATCATTATTCCCTATTTTTGACAGACATAGTAACACCTGCAAGCCCGGGGCCCTTACACCACATTGGACAGACTCCAAGATCAACCACTATGCTGTCTATACTTATGAGTTATGTGAACTGTGCCTATACTCTATGGGTGATACTCTGCCCAGTGGAGCATTCTGTTTGTTGGAATGAGCTATTCTCTCCCTATTGATTGAAATATGCCACTACAGATGTGGGGTTTGTTCAGGTCAAAGCTGCTCGGTCCATGACATAGTCAAATTATTACCAAGGATTTGTAAACAGCCCTTTTGCCTTCAATTCATATAGGTTTTTTTTCTGTAATCATCCCCACTTCTCCTGTATATAGAATGTCCAATATTAAAAAGTAGTAAATATATGCAATTGTGATGGTGTTTACAGATCCCACACAGAGACTAACAAAGAGAAGGAACAGTACTGGGCCAAAAGGACCCTGCCCCTCAGCAGTGGCAAAGCATGCTTCAAGTGGAGGATCTGCTTAAAAGGATACTCAGTCAGGGGTGTGGTGTGATAATAAACTTACTTGAAAGGGTCATGTAGAAAGTATTACAAACAAAGGAAAGGTAGGATTAATGTGTTTAAAAGTATTGCTGAGATTAAGTGGTTGGACAGATAAAAAATTGGTGATGATGCTATATAGAGCATTAATAAGATCAGCCATATGTTATGGGTGTCAAGCCTTTAGTTCTGCATTCGGAGAGGAGCTTAAAAAGTTAGTCAATTGAAGCTCAAGCACTACAAACTGAATGTGGTGCATTTTTTAATAACACAATGTCTAATGCAGATCGCTACTAACTAGAGAAATGCCTTTTGATTTAAGGATGAAAATGTTAGATCTGACACTTCGGGCTAAAGTTAAGGGAAATGGTACAGATAAGAATACTGGACAAATATATGAGGAATGTTGGGAATTAAGTGGACTAAATGTAGTCTGACACAGTAAACTCCATCATGCTTTTGGGGTTAAAGTGTAGGTAAAAGAGTTAAGTGAAAAGGAAGGATTAGAAGAGATTAAAATCTGTAGCTATGAGGTAGAAAATTTATACTTGGAAAATCATCTCTCTGAATGTGGATTTAGAATTATCTAATAAAGTAAGGGGAAAGATAGAGTCATCCTATATGACAGATAAAGTTTGAGTTTATACATGCTAAATGGAATCACCATTGCTGAATATATATTGACAAATCTAAAGATGAAAAATCAGGTAGAGTGGGGATAGCATTTTGCATCCTTGAGACTGGAGTGAAGAAATCTAAAAGAATATCTAATTTTGTAGCCATTATGACAGCTGAATTGGTAGGAATAATGTGCAGATGACTGCAGCTGTTATCTTTTTGGATTTGTTATCAGGTATACTGGCAATTAAAAGGAGTACCTCAAAGCAGGAGTGACCTAATGAATGAAATATTGTTTTTGACAACAGTTAGTATGCTCAGGCATGAACATAGCACTAGCATGTATTCCTGGGATACCTGGCAATGAAATGGCAGATAAAAAAAAGCAAAAAATGCTTTAAAAATGGAGAAATTGAAATAAAGATTCCTTTGAGTAAGCAGAAATGTAAGTTTAGTTTTAAAAGGATTTAAAAGGGAATGGCAAGAACTAGGGACCAAGGAGACAAGAGGAGGACAAGTCTATGACGTATGCCCCAAAATAGGGGATAATGCACCACTCCAGTACTAATGTTTAGACTGTTAGCTGGTCACTGTGTTTGAATAATAATTTATATTTATTGAATAGACCCAAAGATGGGTTATGTAACCCCTGTAAGGTTAAAGAAACAGTTGATCACCTGATATGGGAATGCAGGGAATGTTCCCAATAGGGGGGAAAAGTCTCTTTATAAAGAATTTAGATGCTTTGAGATGACAGAATACATTATGAGGGGTTTAAATATTGGAAAAGTGGGATAACATTTAAAAAGTTCTCTTTTAAAAGGAAATAGTGTGGTAAAAATGTAGTCGCATAAATGTATGAGGAATATAGTATGTGGTAGTGACACACACAGTAGATGAGTCTGCTTTGTTGTAAAGCATAAGAGGAAGAGGAGGAGGAGAAGTGGGGGGCGGAGGGAGAGTGAGCGAGAGGCTGTCCAAAGTGGGGAAGCCAGTTTGCAACTTCTGGAGGTGAAGCATCTACAGGAGAAGGTATGTCTGTGGGTAAGACCCAGGTGGAAGGGTAGGGGCTAGGATTGCCAATTCTGGTTGGACATATTTCTGGAGGTTTCATCACATGACATAATATTTAACTGAATATTAATCTTTAATTCCTGGACCCTAGTTGGGGCCTGACCCTCTTCCCCCCCACTCCATGCTGAGGGAAAGTAACTTGACAACTAGGAAGACAGCTGGGGAATGCTTATTTGACTGACTGAGCTGCTGAGACTGATTGGGAACTCCCTGTTGTGGGGGACTAAGGACCTGTGACCATGCTCTAAAGTTGAAAGAGCTTGGGGCTCATATGCCTTTGAGGATTGCTGGAGCATAAATCACCCTGACATGGACCCTCCCTCCACTGTGGAGGCCAGGAGTGGGTGGTGTAGAATGAGCTATGCTGGCTTTATAACTCTCAAGGATTGCCCACTTCGAAGGGACTCCTGAATTGGCTGTTTAGCACATCTTTCTGTCAATGTTGCACTACCACAGAAGAGCAAAGGGAATAGAGTGGAGTTGAGAATCTTCCTCCCGTGTTCCAAAGTTTCACCCAAAGTACATTATAATGCTATTATAACTTCTAGTTTGGAAAAGAAGAGTAATTAAGTCAAAGAAAGCTGGCACCGAGAGAGAGACAGAGAGAGCCACCTCAGGATTTATCAATATAAGAGGCTAATGGTACTTTGTGCCATAGAGTGTGCTTCATATCCTTTTCATAGCAACTCCTATTATGTGACCAATTGGCTTCTTTAAAGATGCATTCCTTGCTACATGAAACAAAGTTTTGTATACATCTAGCCACAACTGGAGCCACTGTGACCGCAACTTTGCTTACTTGCTGGCTAACTTTCAATAGTTTGCATAATGTGTATCTATAGGCTCTGGAGAAGTATAACTATAGCCGGAAGTCTGGCGGAATGAATAAATAAATACCAGAGTAAAGTGATACCAAAATTATCCTTTTCAGGAAATAAAGCCTTTTAAGAACTATCAAGTTTTGAAACTGGGGTAAAATGACCCAGAGTCCCAGAGGTTTCCTTTCAGAAGTTCTTATGAGGCACCACACAGTGTACAAAAAGTGGAAGACTAGATCTCTTTATGTAAAGAATTAGCTGAGCTGGAGGATAAAAGCTACTTCTGCAGTTTTGCTGTTGAACTTTTCTTAATGGAAGGGACTGGATTTAGGGTTTGAGAATACTTCGGAAGATAAAACATGCTTGGGTCTAAAGAGCTTACTCTTATGTGCCTGCTGAGGAAGCACTTGGATGATAGCTTGTGATTTAGCAAACTATGTGCTATTTAACAGCAAATTTCAGTTACTTAATATAAGCTGAGAGGAAGGGTCTGAGTGAACGGTTATAATCAGAAATAATTTCATTTTTTTGCTGTTACTTTTCCTTTGTGTCCACTGGGCTACCTGCCTGCACCTGCAAATCATATATAGGTAGTTAAACTTCTAACTGCTGATATTGTGGGCATAATGATTTGCAGAGGCAAAATTGTAACCCTACAAAGCTGGCAAAAATTAGGCCCTAAATAAATGCTAATTAGTTCTTGTAAATAGGAATAGGGTGGGAGGTTGGTCTTTTTTCTCAGATAATACCTAGGGAAGTGAAATGAAAACAATTTCAAATAGTGAGATGTGGGCTTTTGTTACCTTCTGTACTTTTTTGAACACTTACCACAAAACATTTGCCAAGAGGAGCCGAATTATTTTTCTAATGACTGCAAACCACAAAATAGTGGATTTCCCTTAAAATTCTTCTACCTATCTTAATCTTTCATCTGTGATGCACAATAAAAGTAACTAGGTTTAACTAAGGAGAGCAGCTGGCTCTATAGAATTGTTAGGAATTGTCCATAAATGAAACAATTCCTAAAAGATATATATCACTAGTCATATTAAATCAGACCTCCACGTCCCTCGGCCTGCGCCGCTTCCAGCAGCTCCCAATGGCCTGGAGCGGCGAACCGCAGCCAGTGGGAGCCGCGATCGGCCGGACCTGCGGACACGGCAGGTAAACAAACCGGCCCGGCTCGCCAGGGGCTTTCCCTGCACAAGCGGCGTCCCAAGTTTGGGAAACACTGCCCTAATTGAAAATGAGTGGTTTTTGAATTATTATGTAAGCTTGGTCTATACTACAGAGTTAGGTTGACCTAAGGCGGCTTACACTGACCTAATTATGTCAGTGTTCACACTACAGCCTTGCCTGTGGATGTAAGTGTTCTAGTACACCGACATAATAACTCCACCTCCACGAGAGGCATAGGGCTTATGTTGGGGTAGTTAGGGCAACGCAGAGTCTGTGTAGACACTATGTTACTTATATTGGCATAGAGCCATGAAATTGACAAGAAAGTCAGGCTGTCAACCTGGGGCTGATGGGGGCTCTAGCTAGAGCCTGGCTGCCCCTGAGTCTCCCCACTCCAAGACAGGCTGTGCCTGCCCCGCTTGGAGCTGGGCTGCCCCCCAGATCCCGGTTCCCCAGCCTGGCTGCTGCTCAAACTCCATGCTCTCTTTTGGGCTGCAACCTGGGCTCCCTGCTCTCTGCCGGGCTGCGCCCTGGTGCTACCCAGAAGCTCCCGGCTCCTCCACAGGAGCCCAGGAGCCTCATGGACTTAGGGTACGGAGCTCCTTGCTGGCGGGGGCAGCTGGGCTCTCACATGCAGAACTGTGTGTGGAGCTGAGAGCCTGGATGGTAATTACTGCAGTGGTTGTAGGGTGACCTACCATAGCTTGACTAAAGTTTCTAGTGTAGACATGCCCTTAGTTTACTACAGCATTTTGATGTCATGCATAATATAATAACAGTCACAGATGGAGAACATAAGAACATAAAAATGGCCATACTCATCTGCTTTCTTGATTTCTCTCAATTTAGATTATCCAAATCCACATATCCTGGGTTCTCACAAGCAAGGATCTTTCTTTCATTTTTTAATGTCCAAATTTCTCACTTCATCCTATTTAAAATTTGCTATGAGAATTTATTGGAGCTACCATGGAATTTTACAAGTGGCTCTGAAGTCAGAGAGCCATCACTTTTGCATTTTTAACAGTAGTTCATCCCTGACTTTGGAATCCATAGTTTTAAAATATCACTACCAGTTCTTATAAGAAGTGCAATCCTTTTGATATTTTTGGGGTTGTTATAATGAAGCAAGGGATGATACTCCCAGGGAATCCTCCGCATCTTACTGCTTACCAAACTGGAAATGTGGTATGAATGCTTTTAATTTATTTAATGGATTTATATACAGTATGTGACAAACAAACAATTGAGTCTCCGAACAAATGTGTGCAATTATACACTCACAGCATAACTTTAAAAAAGAAAGGGTAATGCTTCTGATGATCTATGCCTGAATTTATACAAATGTATGAAAACTTTGTTAACTTGCAAATCTAATGCTTTGTTGCAGAGGATGTTGGCAGGTGTGTGTTTATAAAAGCCTTCAACATAATACAACTGGGGAGTAATTCAGCAAAGATATATACAGTAACTCCTCACTTAACGTTGTAGTTATGTTCCTGAAAAATGCAACGTTAAGTGAAACGATGTTAAACGAATCCAATTTTCCCATAAGATTTAATGTAAATGCGGGGGGTTAGGTTCCAAGGAAATTTTTTGGGAGCAGACAAAAGGCATTTTATACTGTATTGTACTGTACTGTGGTTGGGAAATGCCCCTGGCTTACCCCACACAGGCACAGCCCACTGCAGGCAAGAACGCTAGGAAGCACCTTTGCAGCAGCAGCAGCAGCAGCTTCCCCGAAGAACAGGTGCTGACTTTGCCGGGAATGCTCCAGGCCGCCTCTTCCTGTCCCCGCTCCACTCCAGGCCCACCTCTTCCCACCCCGACTCCACCTCCTCTCCGGAGCATGCTGCATCCCCGCTCCTCCCCCCGAAAGTCCTAAGCACCGCCTAACGCTTTTCTGTGAGGGAGGGGAAGGAGTGGAGATGCGGCGCTTCCCTGCTCCTCCCCCTCCCTACCAGCGCTTCGTACTTAGGACTTTCTGGGAAGAAGGGGGAGGAGCGGAGACACGGCGCTTCCCCGCTCATCCCCCTCCCTCCCAGTGCTTCCCCCACCTCCAAACAGCTGTTTGGAGGCACTTAGGAAGCGCTGGGAGGGAGGGGGAGGAGGTGGAGAAGAGGAACTTGTGCAATGCTCCCTCGTAAAGTCACTGCTCTTCCACAGAATCTTACAAGCAGTGGACAGAGCAGGCAGCCAAACGACGTTATAAGGGAGCATTGCACAACTTTAAACGAGCATGTTCCCTAATTGAGCAGCGACGTAACTTTGAAACAACGTTAAGTGGGAGGACGTTAAGTGAGGAGTGACTGTATTAATGGATTATTTAGAAATCGGTCATAAAGAGAGATGTAATTGGGTAGTCTGCCCTTATTCTGAGACGGAGCACCTTTAAAAATAGGTATTTGGGCCTGGGAGAGGGGATTATCAGACACTGGTGGGAAGGGGTTGGGTGACTGCCCGATGAGCACTTGATTCCTATAACCACTGAAGGAATGGGGTGCAGAGTACAGAAAGCAGGTTGGCTCAGGTGGCAATTCCTAGAGTAGGAGGATGTCCAAGCAGATCGTCTGGGGAAGAGCTGCTAGGAACAGAGAGACTCTGGCAAGGAAGCCCCTGGATCAGGGGAAATATGGTTTAGCTGTTGGATTTATGTTGAACTGTTTCTCTGCTGGGTTTTGCTGAAGATTATTGGTGTCTCTGATAAATGAAGTCCTGAGAAAAAGGGCCTGATCCAGACTTAGGGTGTGGTGCTAATCCTTTGTGGGCTGGGGAAACAGATTAGCAGCCCTCAGGAGGGCTGGGGGGAGGGATAGCTCAGTGGTTTGAGCATTGGCCTGCTAAACCCAGGGTTGTGAGTTCAATCCTTGAGGGGGCCACTTAGGGATCTGGGGCAAAAATCAGTACTTGGTCCTGCTAGTGAAGGCAGGGGGCTGGACTCGATGACCTTTCAAGGTCCCTTCCAGTTCTAGGAGATGGGATATCTCCATTAATTATTAATTATTATTATTAGGAGAGATTGAGGAGTAATGTTGGGAAACACAATAGATGAGTTCACAGCATAGTGTTGTGAAGGGCCAGTCCTGGTCTGCGATGTATAGAAAACATAGAGGGATCTCTTCACACTGCATTGGTAAGAATGAACCTGTGATATAATACTGGAGACCGTTTTGGTGCCAACAGCTTTAAAAAGATATTAGTATGATAAAATAAACCTAAAGAATGGCAACTAGAGCAATGAAAGTATTTAAGAACAGTTTAAATAATTAAATTTGTTTAAATAAACAAAGTTAAGGAAGAAGGTGGTACCTTCATAGAAAAACATAAAAGGTAAATTATGCAAGCGAGGGAAATACTACTTAGATCTGATAATACTAGTAACACAACAAGCAGTGAAGACAAATTCAGCTTAGAAAATAGGAAAGTCTTTTATGATGACATTAAGGACAAGCAGACAGCAGATCAGTTTGCTTAACACAGGAGTTAGAGGAAACTAAAAGCTATTCAAGTCAAGGCTAGATCACATTATGTATAGTATAGACCGTTTCTCGCTTGATAAAGGAGCTGCTCCCAGCTCTGTAATCGCCGATTGTATAGTGTTCTGCTTTAACTGAAGATCTGACAAATTGTGGCACTTGTGAACTTTTTTCTTATCTACAGTACTAATAGATTTAAAGTATCACTCTTAATATTTTCTGCACTGTATTGACAAAAAGTGTGCAGTACTTAAGTTCAATGTGAAAGCATACTTGTGTATGTATCAATTTGTTTCCATAGCACACATTAGCAATTTATGCACCATCCTTGAAGAAAACTTAGGGTTAATTTTATTAATCTGTTTCTGCACTCATCCATTATGTTCAGTGCAGAATGGCTTATGTTAAAACATTTCATTTTTGTTATATATGTATGTGTTCTGAATGTTTTGGAGGATGCCTCTGTCTGCTAGGCATTCACTTGGCATTCCTGGCCATAGAGTAAAACCATGTCTCCACACTAACCCAATCCAGACTAGAAAAATATCATTATTTGTATAGTAAAATGTGATGCTTTCAAAGTAATTCTTACCATATCTAAAGTTAATGAGAAATTCAGTGACTCCCTCACCTAGCTTAGTTGAAATATGCTTCTCAAAACACCCTTTAATTAAATTTTACAGTGTTTTGCTTTTTAAGTCCTATTGCTGTTGGCTGTTATGAAAATAGGATAAGCTTTAACTGTTGGAAGGAGAAAAATCATTTTTTTCCCTCCAAGAACGCACCCTTTGGATGATAAAAATAGCGTATAAATAGCATGTTATACAGTATTTCTGTCTAATGGGAAGGAACACTGAAGCTGGCAAGATACAAGTAGGCACTTAGCCAAAGATGCCAGGTAACATGCTGTAGCCCAGCAGGTTTTCCATTTGGAGAAATTAATCCTTAGTCCTATTGATTTGGAGGAATAGAGGTCAGTGTGAGAACTGGATGAATCCCTGTTTTATTTTTTGGTTTACAGAAAGTTCCAAAAAACTGGGAAAAACATTCGGCTTGATCTGAAATGAACATTTTTGATAAATGTGTTTTGTTTTTCTGGATTTTAGTTGGGTCAAATGAAATGTTTCAGTCTGTTTCTGGGTATTTTAAACTTTGTTAAAATAAAAACAAATGAAATGAAGGGCTAGATCTCCAAATCACACAACCTACTCATTAGCCAAGTGATTAGGGTACTCATGTGGGATATGGGAGACCCAAGTTCAAATCCCTGTTCCAATTATTGATACAAAGCTTTAACAGAAGAGATTGAGGGAGACCCACCCTCCTGTACATGATGGTTTGGGGACACTCCCCTGCAAGGAGGGAGACCTGGGTTCAAGTCTATGCTGCAGAGCAAAGAGCAAACATGAATCTTCAACGTCCCAGGTAAATGACTTACTCTGTAGGTTAAGTCATTGGGTATGAGGGGCTGTGAGTGCTGCTGCTGCTAAATCCCTATGTGAATCTAGCCTGAATTATTTTGTCTGAAACTGTCAAATATGAGAATAGTTTTAGTCAACCTGAAACTGCATTCTTTTTTGGCAAATAAAGTATTTGAACATTTTTTTAACTTGATCCTAGTCAGAATATAATCCACTGTGTTGAAAATGCAGTGTGTACTGAGTGAGACATGATAATCTCTTTAGGGGAGTTTTATCTCCTGGAAAACAACACATGCCAATGATATTTACTGCATTCCTAGTAAATGAAAAAGACTGATCTACTAAGTAAATTGTTTGGGGTAAGGGGTCAGTGTGGGTGGAGCCTGGGGCGGAGCAGGGTGTTGAGCACCCCTGGGGCCCGGAGAAAGCCAATACCTGTGGCAGTCGTAGATCCTGAGTTTCTGCTTTATCTTCTTACAATTTAAATTTGTTACAGATTTACAGCTTAGATGTAGAGAAGACATACTTTCTGAAGAAGATGGCTCTGGGATTTCTCTCTTCTTCCCATCTTCCAATTACTTTGGGTGCTACTTTTTTAGAATATGAAGCAGTACTTCTCCTGAGCTAATAAGCTCCAGGACTTCTTGTTTTTATCCTCTGAGTTTTAGCCAATGAAATGGTTACTACCTACTTAACAAGGAAAGTGATCAACTATTATACTAAATGTATTATAATATGGAAATGTATTCTCCATCCTCTCAGCTCTGCACGCTGGCTCCTATAAATCCTTCTGCTCTGATAGTCTATAGTCCTCCTCAGGACCATATGCCCATACAAATAAGGATGCATTGACTTCTTATCCCATCACCCCTCTGACCCCATGTTCTCAATATCTACCCTCTGATGATCCTTGCCTCCTGATGAAGGTTTACTTGCCCCGTTTACTTCTTGAACTAAGATTAATTCCTCCTTCAATTCCTCCTTCAACCTCCAGCTTCTACAAAACTACCCTCAAGGGATGGGCTCCGCATCACAGAGGGTCAAGCAATGTAAATTGTTGCAGCCTCTGTACACTAATTTACTCTGCTTTGGCACACGTAAGTGTGTAAAAATGTGGCAGAACTTTGCCTACTCTGTCCGCATCCATTGAGCTGGGACTCCCTGGAGCATGCCATGGAGGAGACACCCCCTGCCAGCTGTGAGCTGTAGACCTAGGCTCCCTTCTGTTAGCTCTTCAGGGAAGGGACCATGCCAGTTTGTTTTCTGCAAAGTATCATGCAGATTGTGGCATAATATGAATATTAAATAATAATAATCCTGAGGGCAGTAACCAGTCAAAGCAGAGGGATTTACATAATCAATGTGTAGCTGTAACTGTGCAGTTATTATGCAAATGCCCCTACTCTGGCTATAATGGCCCTCAGCCAGTCAATATGACTATTAGCATTCTATACTGTTAAAATACCAGTAATAATTGTATAAATAACTTCCTGACAGCTCTTGCCACTTGATGCCATTCAGGCCTAGCAGAATACAAGCACCACTCTAACTCTACACAAATGCAAGGAGTATGGAGAATGAACTGGAAGTATTAGAACATAAGCCAAATTATGATTTAATTGGCATCACAGAGACTTGGTGAGGTAAGTCTCATGGACTGGAATATTGGTATAGAGGGATATAGCTTGTTCATGAAGGCCAGGCAGGGTAAAAAGGGAGGAAATGTGCATTGTACATGAAGAATATATATACGCTAGTTCTGAGGTCCAGAAGGAAGTGGAAGGAAGTCCAGTTGAGAGGTTCTGGGTTAAAGATAAAAGGGGTAAAAAATAGGGTGATGTCATAGTAGGGGTTTACTATAGACCACCAATTCAGGAAGAGGAGGAAGAAGAGCCATTTCTAGAATAAATAACAGAAATATCCAAAACACAAGACCTGGTAGTAATGGGAGAACTTTAACTATCCAGACTTTTCTGTTGGAAAAGTAATATGGCAAAAAACAAAATTTCCAAAAAGTTCTTGGAATGTACTAGGGACAACTTTTTGTTTCAGGAAGTGGAGGAAGCAGGACTTAATTTGTAATGAAAGAGGTGCTGGGGCTCAAGCAATTTTTTTACTTTCATATATGATGGGGCAAGCCCAGAGGTGCTGGGGCTATGAACTGCCAAGCCCAGAGGTGCTGGGGCTATGAACTGCCAAGCCTAGAGGTGCCTGGGCTCAGCCCTGGCAAGCCCTGGAACAAATTAAGTACTGGGAGGAAATAACCAGGGGTACAGACTTGATTCTGACCAGCCGGGAGGAATTGGTTGCAAATCTGAAGGTGGAAGTGTGAAAGTGAGCATGAAATGATATATGTAATGATTCCAAAGAAAGGAAGGAATGAAAGCAGCATAATAAAGACAATGGTTTTCAAAAAAGCAGACTTTAACAAACTCAGAACTGGTAGGTAATGTTCCATGGAGAAAAAAATCTAAGAGAAAAAGGAGTTCAGGAGAGCTGGCAGTTTCTCAAGGAGACAATATTAAAAGTGCAACTGCATACTATCCCTTTGCAAAGGAAAGAAAAAGAAGCCAATCTGGCTACAGCAGGAGCTTTTTAATGAACTGAAAATCAAAAAGGAATCCTCCAAAAAGTGGGACAAATTGCTAAGGAGGAGTACAAAAGAATAGCACAAGTATGTAGGAATAAAAGCAGAAAGGCAAAGGCATAAAATGAGTTACACCTAGAAGTTACAACATAGAAGGCAGTAAGAAGATTCATAGACTCAAGAGGTTCTTTAAATACTTTAGGAGCAAGAGAAAGACAAAGGAAAGTGTAGGCCCTCAACTTATCAGGAAAGGAGAGCTAATAATTTATGACATCAAGAAAGCTGATGGGTTTAATGCCTATTTTGCTTCAGTTTTCACAAAAAAGGTTAATGGTGACCAGATACTCAAAACAATGAAGGGGGAAGGAATGTAAGCCAAAATGCGGGGGGGAGTTAAAGTTAAAGAATATTTAGATAAATTAGATGTATTCAACTCAGAAGGGCTTGATGACATTCATGCTAGGGTACTTGAGGAAGTAGCTGAAGCAATCTCAGAACTGTTAACTATTATTTTTGAGAACTCATGGAGGATGGGTGAGTTCCCAGAGAACTGAAGAAGGGCAAACTTAGTACCTATCTTTAAAAAAGGGAACAAAGAGGACCCAGGAAATTATAGACCAGTCAACTTAACTTTGATACCTGGAAAGAAACTGGAACAAATCATTAAACAATCAATTTGTAAGCACCCAGAAGATATTTGGATTTTAAGAAATAGCCAGCAAGAACAACTCATGCCAAACCAACCTAATATCCTCCTTTAACAGGGTTACTGGCCTAGTGGAGAAGTGGGAAGCAGTAGATGTGATATATCTTGATTTTAATAAGGCTGTTGACACCATCCCACATGGTGTTCTCATAAGCAAATTAAGGAAATGTGGTCCAGAGGAAATTACTATAAGGTGGGTGCACAACTGGTTGAAAGACTGTGCTCAAAGCGTAGTTATCAATGGTTTGCTGTCAAAATGGGAAGACTTATCTTGTGGGATCCGGCAGGCATCAGTCCTGAGTCCGGTACTAGTCAATATTTCATTAATTACTTGGATAGTGGAGTGGAAAGTATGCTTATAAAATGTGCAGATGACACTAAGCTAGGTTGGGTTGTAAGCACTTTGTTTGGAGGACAGCACTGGAATTCAAAATGACCCTGAAAAATTAAAAAATTGGTTTGAATTCAACAAGATGAAATTCAATAAAGACAAGTGCAAAGAACTTCATTTAGGAAGGGAAAAATTCCAGTTCACAAGTACCAAATGGGGAATAACTGGCTAAGTGCTAGTACTGCTGAAAAAGGATCTGGGTGTTACTGGATCACAAACTGAATGAGTCAATGTGATGCATCTGCGAAAAAGGCTGGTATCATTCTATATTGTATTAATAGGAGTGTCATATTTAACACACAGAGAGTAATTGCCCCACGCTACTTGGCACTGGTGAGACCTCCACTAGAATATTGTGTCCAATTCTGGGCGCCTCACTTCTGGAAAGATCTAGAAAAATTAGAGAGTCCAGAGGAGAGCAACAAAAATGATGAAAGAGTTAGAAAACCTCATCTATGAGGAAAGGTTAAAAAAAATGGGCATGTTTAGTCTTGAGAACTAGACTGAGGAGTTTTCAAATATGTTAAGGACTGTTATAAAGGGGACTGTGATCAATTGTTCTCCAAGTCTACTGAAGGTAGGACAAGAAGTAATGGGCTTTATCTACAGCTAGGGAGATTTAGATTAGATATTAGAAATTTTTTTCTAACTATAGAGATAGTTACACTCTTAAATAGGCTTCCAAAAGATATTGTGGAATCCCCAACATTGGGGGTTTTGACAGGTTGGACAAACACCTATCAGGGGTGGTCCATGTTTACTTGATCCTGCTACAGCACATGGAGCTGAACTTGATACCTTCTCAAGGTTCCTTCCAGCCCTAAGTTTCCATGATTCTAATACTGTTTTCTTTTTTCAGCTGGTGGATCTATAGCTCCTGTACTTCCAGAACTACTACTGGTTACTTCAGTGGAGTTTTATTGAATGCTCATGTAGTTGAGTTATATGAAAACTTTAGGACGTCTGTGTGTAGTAGGTCTGAAAATGTTCTGCAGAGGCTCACATCCTTCATGCTAATCTTCAGTGCAACAGACTGAACTGTTACACTGGTGTAAATCAAAAGTAACTTCATTATCTTCAGTGGAGTTACTGTGGATTCAGAATGATGTAATTGAGGCAAAACCTGGCCCAAACCCAAAGAAAGCCAGAAAGTTTATGAATAGACAGTTATGCTTTACAGCTGGACATCCTCATGAGCTGACAGTGTAGGTTAAAATTAGCATTTTCCATAATTTTTTTCCTTGTCCTCATGTCTGATCTTACATTTGTAAGATTTAGTCCTGTGAAGTTATAGGTACCAATATATGCCATAAGGTAAGAATACAACTCCAGTGCTAAAAATCTGACATCTAGGCAATAAAATTATTTACCATTTAAAAACACAATCCAACTCATATTTAAAATATACCATCCTAGATCTTTAGCTTGGCTAAGGGGCATACAAGGCAGCTCAGGAGAGGGTAATAGTACAAGAGTGGCCTTTGCGCTCACCCAATCCTGTGCTGTTTGCCAAGCCTATCTCCCAGCATAATTTACTGGGAACCTCGCCAAAGTTTCCCCAAATTATGCCAACTGTCAATTGCCCAAGTAGTCACTATGGCTGCTGTGGATCAGTGGGGCGGGCATACAGGGGCCCAAAACATGCCCTCTACATCAATGCCAAGGAAGAAAATTGGTACAGCAGCCTCTTTATCAAGTCAGTACTACTGCAGAACATCTTTACTGTTGTGATCATCCTCTGTCTGGCTATGCAGCCAGACTTCACTAGTGTGCGCTTGGATTTATTAATCTTAGCAAAATCCACCACCACCAGAACATAATTTGAACCATTTGGTATTGGTTGACGTTCTAGGCTCTTCTGGGACCAATTCGTTTTAATTGTATAATGCTGAATATTACACACGAGTAGTTACTGAATATTTTTCCCATTAAAACTTCCTGTGCTAACTGAAGTGGCAAATTTTGTTATATTTGCATGAATATAGATACTGTATTGCATGTTCTTTCAGAAAGGTAGTTGTTATACCAACAGAAAAGGTCTGCACTAGCTTGTTTCTGAGTCAAATCTTATCCTCCGTATAAAAGGTTTACATCTGACATGGTTTAAAGGGGGAAGGAAAAATCCTCACCGTTGCAGTAGATGAACATTCCTGTGGCTCAATTTTAAAAACTAGCTCTTAGCAGATTTTATTGTCACTTGTATTGTTTTTCCTGTGGGAATTCTTGATTATGAGTTACCCTAGAGGCAAGTGTTTCAAATCAGTTAATATTTCTGTTTTGCTCTTGTAATTACGCTGCAACATACTAAATGGTCAGTTTTCAGAATGGAGAGAGGTAAATAGTGGTGTCCCCCAGGGGTCTGTACTGGGCCAAGTCCTATTCAACATATTCATAAATGATCTGGAAAAAGGGGTAAACAGATGATACAAAACTACTCAAGATAGTTAAGTCCCAAGCAGACTGCGAAGAGCTATGAAAGGATCTCTCAAAACTGGGTGACTGGGCAACAAAATGGCAGATGAAATTCAATGTTGATAAATACAAAGTAATGCACATTGGAAAACAATCTCAACTATACATATAATATGATGGAATCTAAATTATCTGTTATCACTCAAGAAAGAGATCTTGGAGTCATTGTGGATAGTTCTCTGAAAACATCCACTCAATGTGCAGCGGCAGTCAAAAAAGTGAACAGACTGTTGGGAATTATTAAGAAAGGGATAGATAATATCATATTGCCTCTATATAAATTCATGGTATGCCCACATCTTTAATACTGAGTGCAGATGTGGTCACCCCATCTCAAAAAAAGATATATTGGAATGGGAAAAGGTTCAGAAAAGGGTTACAAAATGATTGAGTATGGAATGGCTGCCGTATGAGGAGAGATTAATAAAACTGGGACTTTTCAGCTTGGAAAGGAGACGGCTAAGGGGAGATATGATTGAAGGTCTATAAAATCATGACAGGTGTGGAGAAAGTAAATAAGGAAGTGTTATTTACTCCTTCTCATAACACAAGAACTAGGGGTCACCAAACAAAATTAATGGGCAGCGGATTTAAAACAAACAAAAGGAAGTATTTCTTCACACAACACACAGTCAAGCTGTGGAACTCCTTATCAAAGGATGTTGTGAAGGCCAAAACTATAACAAGGTTCAAAAAAGAACTAGATAAGTTCATGGAGGATAGGTCCATCAATGGCTATTAGCCAGGATGGGCAAGTATGGTGTTCCTAGCCTCTGTTTGCCAGAAGTTGGGAATGAGCGACAGGCAATGGATCACTTCATGATTACCTGTTCTGTTCAGGGGCGGCTCTATGGTTTTTGCCGCCCCAAGCACGGCAGGCAGGCGGCTTTCGGTGGCGCACCTGCGGGCGGTCCGCTGGTAATGCGGATTCGGCAGCATGCCTGCGGGAGGTCCGCCGGTCCCGCAGCTTTGGCGTACCTGCTGCCGAATTGCCGCCGAAGCCGCGGGACCAGCGGACCTCCCACAGGCATGCCACCGAAAGCTCCCGGACTGCCGCCCCCACTGCGACCAGCAGGCCGCCCCCCGTGGCTTGCCGCCCCAGGCACGCGCTTGGTGCGCTGGTGCCTGGAGCCGCCCCTGGTTCTGTTCATTCCCTCTGGGGCACCTGGCACTGGCCACTGTTGTAAGACAGGATACTCGGCTAGATGGACCTTTGGTCCCAGTATGGTCGTTCTTATATAAAAGTCTTTCCATTCTAGAGTCCCCGTTGGCTATCTTGTGGCAAAGCAGCTCATGTTCTTTTCCCATTCCCATTACGGACTTTGTTTTTCAGGGTTTTATAAGAACTTGACCATTTTAAAATCACATCACATAGAAACCTAGCATACAATTTCTCAGTCACCTAGAAACATTTGTTTGTTCCTTTAAAATATCTTTCATTGGTTGGGTCATTTTTAATACTGCAGCACTGGAAAAGAGTTCTGGCAATTTAAGATGATTTCTTGTTATGTTGTTTAAAACAAACAGCCTCTTTCCCCCTGGCTCCCAAAACAAACAAACAAACAAACAAAAATTCCAGCAAGTTTGCTTTAAATATTAAGACTGAATGTGATTAGGACTGGGAATTTACAACTATTGTTTTTATATTAAAACAGCTGATATCTTTCACCTGAAACAAGCAATGTACATGTGAATTCCATATCTATTCAAGAACAAATTAATGTTTCATAATGAAGATTATGGACTCAATCCCGCACCCACTGAATTCAGTGAGAGTGATGCTGTTAACTTCAATGAGTACAGGACCAGTATTTACATGTATAACACATTATGCAAATTAGCTAAGTTTTTTCTATAGTGCTCACCACCACAGTAATAACATGATTATAGGCTGATTCTTTTTGTTTTTATGCATCAAAACTTCCACTGAAGTAAAGAACTTTGCTTGAGTAAGTCATGGGTATAATCCTGCTCCCATTATGATAGGAAATCTGATTTAGTTCAATGAGAGCAGGATTGGGCCTTAAATACTGAATTTGACCCTATAAACGCAGTGTGGATAGTGTATAGAAATCCTATTTATTTCATGGGGGGGCGGGTTCATTAGTAAGAGCTGTCCTGCAACAGTTTAGCAAACATAACTTGAATGTAATCGATGTATGTATGAATGTAATCAACCAATTTAGGAGTGAGATTACTATGATGGGATTACTTGTGATAGTGGGAGAGCAGGGCTTGGCAGTGCTGAGGTCCCTTCTGGTTCATGTCTGATGTTCTTAAAATCTCATGCTTCGGGGCTTCAGCCAGTCACCTGCAGGCAGGGGCGGCCCTAGACTAGCTGCCAGCAACTGGTGCCCTAGGCGAACCATGCAATCGGCGCTCCCACCCCCAAGCCCCAAGGGCAGATCTAGGCTGAGGTTTTTGGTAAATTGGGGAACATTTTGCCCCTTTTTTTCCTTTTAATGTTTTGTAAGCGTTTTTTTTTTAAACAGAGGCTTAATTATTCGATTTGTCCGACCGTCTGTCAGTCCAACCAATGTTTCTGAGATCAGATAAAATAGAGACATGAAATTTTCAGAATAGATTTGTACACGACAGCTAGATGATATTTCAGTCTGATTTCAAATAAAAATGCATTAAAAATGTTAATTATAATTTTTATTATTACAAATCCAAAATCATCCATTATGCTACCCTGCTTTAACTGCCCTTACCACCACATCCAATATAGAAAGAAATAAGAAAACTCAATGAACTTTAACCTGTATTTACAAAACACTCCGAATAAAATACACACTGTGCTCTTAAAACATGACTTTTCTTGCTTTAAGTTTTGAAAATGCAGTCACTAGTTCTTTTAGATCCAGGTTTCCAGCTATTTCTTGCTCTATTGACATTGTGGCAAGTCCAACAAGTCTCTCTTTGTTGAACGCAGATATATTTTTATCAATTTTAACTTTGAGAAGCTACGTTCCCCACTTGCTACAGAAACTGGCAAAGTTAAAAGAATGCGTAGAGCTATAGAAACGTTTGGAAAACTGGCCGTGAGTTTATTTTCACAAACAAACTTTAGTACTTCTTCAGGAGTGGAATGTTTCTTAAGTCGTCTTGAAAAAGCCTGAGGCTCACTACACAAATCTGTAGCATCAATGTCTTTTGAATTTTCATGAGTCAATGTCGACTCCAGTTTTATACAAAATTCTCTTATCTGTTTTGCTATTTTCTTTTGCAAGCTGTGGATATCCTATAGAAAGCCAAATACTGACTCTAACTGCTGCATCTGTTGAAATCTTTTGTCAACCGAGTGAATAGCAGTATCAAGGACTGCGAAGTAGAAATTCACTTTGAGCCTTTGTTTTGGGTTCTGAATGGGTGTGTCTTGTCCTTCGTACAAAGACTGCTGTTTCTTTTGCCGAATGCGAACTGGCTCTGGTTCAAATTCTGTCAGAAAGTCTATTTCTTCAGCAAGCTCGAGAGACTCTACCAGTGTTCTTTCAAACCCTTCATCACTTCTGAATTCCTCCAGAATATTTTTAGTTTGCTGCAGTTTTTGAATAGCAGAACGTATGTTCAAGTTCTTTTCCTGAAGCTTCTTACTAGTGAGGTTAATCTCGAAAAGGATATTATACCACAAAATGAGTGTCATAACTATAAAAGGAAGGGTAACAGCTCTCTGTGTACAGTACTAAAATCCCTCCTGGTCAGAGACTCCAAAATCCTTTTACCTGTAAAGGGTTAAGAAGCTCGGGTAACCTGGCTGACACCTGACCCAGAGGACCAATGAGGGGACAAGATACTTTCAAATCTTGGGGGGGGAAAGGCTTTTGTGTGTGTCCTTTGTTTAAGGGGTTGTTCGCTCTTGGGACTGAGAGGGACCAGACATCAATCCAGGTTCTCCCCATCTTTCTAAACAAGTCTCTCTTATTTCAAAATTGTAAGTAAAAGCCAGGCAAGGCGTCTTAGATTTACTTTATTTTCTCAACTTGTAAATGTACCTTTTACCAGAGTGCTTATCTTGTTTGCTATACTTTGAACCTAAGACAGAGGGGATTCCTCTGAGCTCTTTAAGTTTGATTACCCTGTAAAGTTATTTTCCATACTGATTTTGCAGAGATGATTTTTACCTCTTGCTTTAATTAAAAGCCTTCTTTTTAAGAACCTGATTGATTTCTCCTTGTTTTAAGATCCAAAGGGGGTTTGGATCTGTATTCACCAGGAGTTGGTGAAAGGAAGGAGGGGGGAAGGGTCAATTTCTCCTTGTTTAAGATCCAAGCAGTTTGGATCTGTATTCACCAGGGAATTGGTGAAAGGTTTCTCAAGGCTTCCCAGGGAGGGAATTCTTAAGATGGTGGCAGCGGACCAGAGCTAAGCTGGTAGATAAGCTTAGCAGTTTTCATGCAGGCCCCTACATTTGTACCCTAAAGTTCAAAGTGGGGATACAGCCTTGACAATGAGTGAAGTCACAAATTTGAACTTGGAAAGGCCATTTGTAAGAGCTTCTGTATCTGATGTGACATATTGTCAGATCATCCAGTAAAGGTAGTATAATCAGAAATTTCAATTAGGGCATCATAAATGTTTCCGAGTTCATAGTGAAGAGGCTTCAAAGCATCAATGCGACTCTCCCATCTTGTCTGACTAAGTGGTTTCAGAGTCAGAGAATTCACATGGTGAGTCAGAATCTCCCAACAGCGTGTTGAGCCTGAGAAAAACACATAAACACGTTGCACCAGGTCAAAGAAACTGCTTGCCTCCAAATAGCATCTAACAGCATCATTGACAACCAAATTCAGAGAATGCACACTGCAAGGAATGAAAAAGGCCCTAGGATTGAGTTCCATGATTCTCCTTTGCACACCATTGTCTTTACCCTTCGTATTACTCCCATTATCATAGCCTTGGCCACATAAGTTTTCAACAGATAATGACATTGTTTCAAGCCCTTGTAGAATAGTTTCAGTCATAAATGCTCCAGTCGTCTCCTTCAGGGATACGAAACCCAAAAAATGTTCCTTTATGAGCACTTCAACATTATCTTCATCTGCAGACTTTTCCATATCCACAAAACAAATGATCGTCATTTATTCAACATGACTCACATCTGGTGTACAGTCCAGTATTATTGAAAAGTATTTTGCAGAATGGGCAGCTTCTACAATTGTCTTTTTAATGGTATTTGCAAGGATTTGAATCAGTTCATTCTGCATATTTTTTCCTAAGTAATGAACCTGTGTTTCATGATTAGTTATTTTACGTAGATGCTCCTTCATGACTGGATCAAACAAAGCTAGGTATTCAACAAATTTAAAAAAGTTTCCATTACCTGGATTGTTTAATTTTTCATTTCTACCATGGCTGCGGAATGCTAAATTTTGCCCACCGAGAACTCTAACTAAAGCAATCAGATGCGTTAATATTTGTTGCCAATATTCTTCTTTTTCCTTGATCACACGTAAATTTTCTTCAATAGCTTTTCCTTTTTTCAATCATAATTCAAATTCTTTCCAATTTTGAAAACATTCCAAATGTTCTGTACTTCTTTCATGTGAAGAGAGAATTGAAGATATGTTTTTCCAGTCCTTCGAACCATTTTCAGTAAGTGATGTACCAATTGCTTGATTTCTAAACAACTTGCAGCAAAAGCAAAACACAGAGTCCTTCAACACTGAATATTGTAACCAGTTTCAATGAATTTCTTCCCCATTAATGAGTTTCCTCTTGTAATGCTGAGCAGAGAATTTTCTTTTATTTCTAACCTTAGGGAAGGGAAACCAATTAACTTATTCGGGTCCATGTTCCACAAGAATTTGCCGCATACTGTCATCACATCTGGGCCATGAAGCTGGGTCCCCATACTGTAACTTGTTTGTAACTTCCTCATCCTTTCTTCTTTCTACTTCATTTACTTCAATTTCTGCATGTCTCTCTGAAGGTGAATAAATTTTCTCCACTTCCATATCAGTCTGATGCTGTGAGCTGCCTTCATCTTGACGTTCCAAACTGCTTCCATGCGGATGTGAGCTAACCTCCTCCTCTCCAAGTAAAATTTCTTCATTTGAATGCTGTGAATTGCTTCCATCTTTATTTGGATTAAAGAGAAGATATTTCAGGAAGGATCCCTGCTGTTTTGCTTGGTCCTTTTCCTTCTCAGCCTTTTGTTTACGATACTCAGCTCTTGAGGGTTTTCTTTTTCCTCTTTCTGCCATGGGGCATTTGAATATTGTTATGTACTGTGCTCCCGACTGCAAGCATTATAGCGTTAAGGATGGCTGACACACCCACCACATGGTTCGCGATTTAAACCACATTACAGCCATCCCAACACGTCTTTTCACTGCTTAAAGGTTCAATGATTAGTAACATACTCACCTATTAAAACAGTTAGTTACTGCGTTTTCATGGAAACAAAATGACCTTTTTCGACATTATAACCCAACACCGGTTGTTTGGAAAGCAATCCCCCTCCTCACAGTTACCTGCTTGGAATGTGACGTCATCACTTTCATAGTCTATTAAGCGTTAATGCTGTTACTTTTCATTTATGGACCTTATTTATTACATGTGAACCAGTTATAACAAAGAAAAGTTCATAATTATACAACCTGATAATAACGCTACGGTTTAATAACACTTAAAGATACTCACATTTTGGATTTATAATGCTGAAAGACATTATTCTTTATTCTTTGGCACCAAGAAACACAATTTTCCACAGTATTCGCTCGATTCTTAACCATCTACCTTTGACGTGTGTTAAAATGACCATTTGACATGCATCAACTCGCGATATCTCCGCTCTACATGAGTTTCCGGCTAAGCGACCTTAATGTATATTCGAGTTAGGTGTCACTAGCATTGCAGTTCTTGCCGCTGGCGGATATGTTTAATTGTGGCTGAGTTATTGCTTCTCAAAATTGCGGAGTGGGTCATCTTGATCCTACGTCGCAAATTGAAAAAAAAATTCGCTAAAATATTATTTATTTTTGCAGTAAATAAAAGATTTGACATATTAATAAATTCTCAAATGTAGAGAAATGAATTATAATTCATATTCCCAGGGCCGGCTCCAGCATTTTTGCCACCCCAAGCAGCGGGGAAAAAAAAAAAAGCCGCGTTTGGCGGCATTTCGGTGGCAGCCGCTTTATTCTTCGGCGGCGGGTCCTTCCCTCCGAGAGGGACTGAGGAACCCGCCGCCGAATTGCCGCCGAAGAGCCGGACATGCCGTCCCTTCCCATTGGCCGCCCCAAGCACCTGCTTGCTGCGCTGGTGCCTGGAGCCGGCCCTGCATATTCCCTCCGTACGCGCACAGGAATTGAAATAATGACCTTTGTTATTTTATTTGTATTTTTTTTCATCATTTTCATTTTTTTTTATTTGATTTTTTCCTCTTGAATTTGGCGCTCCATTTAACTTGGCACCCTAGGCGACCGCCTAGTTCGCCTATATGGACGGGCCGCCCCTGCCTGCAGAAGTCACGAAGGAATTTCCCCATCCCTACCTTCCTCCAGTGTATTCTGGTTTCTTTTTTTCCTCTCCTTCCTGTGAACCATAAGATATGGCCACTGCTGGAAATGGCACACTGGATGGGGTGGGCTGGTGCTCTGTAGTGGCACCAAGTATTCTCTCTTTCAGGTACTTGGTTGGCTGGTTCTTGCTCAGGATCCAACTGACCACCATTTGTGGGGTCGGGAAGGAATTTTCCATCAGATTAGAGGGAAGGATTTTGCCCCCACCCTGCAATGTGGGGCACAGGTCACTTGCCAGGATCATCTGAATATCTTATTTAATCCATTTCTTGCCATTGCAGAGGCCTCAAGTATTGGTGCAGCTCGGTCCCTCCTATTCTCTGCCTGTGGCACATAATAGTTTAGTCCCTGAGGGCTGTAATACGTTGGTCTAATTTTCAGTTGTTGGGTTTAGTGTGCAGGTATTGGATGGTGTTGGTGTCCTGTGATACACAGGTAGTCAAACTATATGACGATCCCTTTTGGCCTTAAATTCTGACTCTATGGCTCTGTTTGCTTGAGCATGTAGGCAGCCTGACATAATAGCTCCACAAGGTGTGAACTGCCCTATGCATCTTAATAGGATGTTAACTGTTCCACCCCCCACAGAAGACTGTGTATAGCAGGAGAAGAGCACAGTAGGCCAAGTCCACCCATTCAAACATATACACCTCAGCAGCTGAGGTAAGTACTGAGGCCCTCCTCTGCTGCTACCACTGCCTCTCCAGGAGAGAGGCTGAGGGAATCCCTGCTGAGTGAGTGAACCTTCCAGAGTGAAGTCCAACCTAAATGGTGGAGTCTTATGTTGCCTTAATCCTGCCCTGACCTAGGCCCTAGTAAGGGTTTGGTTCATTTCTCCCATTTTCTTGTTCTTCATTGCTTTGTAATAGGGAGGAAATTAATTTTTTAAAAGCTACAATAAAAGTAAAGAGGAGGGTTTATCATGACAAAAGCAAAAAATACTGAAATGGTCTAACTCTCTGTCTGGGTATAGCAGCATATGGAACGTTACTTTGATCCCTATTAATCGGACACCTATAAATAATAAAATGAGAAGGACATCATGGTCAGTGATTTTCAGCTGATTTCTTCATCCTAAGTATTCCCTAGTAATGAGCCACTTTTGAGTCTGAGCAAATGCACAGATCCCCAAAATGCAAAAAATTCACTTCTTGAATACCAAGATCTGTCAGACGAGTCATTGACTCTGAAGTGTTTTAAAATGTCTGAAATGATTTGACTTCATTAGGATTAAGTATTTTAAGGACTTCACATTGCAAAGTGTGTGAAATAATTTTAATCTTTGAAGATGAAAAGCAAGTAGTTTCTAACTTGAAGAGCTTTATTTTGAGTCTTCAGACAACTTACTTTTATTTCCTGCCATATAATTTGTGATCCATCAGCATGAAAGACTGCAAAATATAAGGAAATGGAGTCTTAATTATTTTACAGATGGGAAATTGTAAACCCCATCCCTACTGTATCTGATTTGTCAGTTTTAATAACTATTTCCAAATGATATTTTATGTACTTCTGTACCAGATATGGGCTGGTCACAGAACTTGCTTATGCCTACCAGATGTGTTCATAACACCCTTTAATGCTCTGCCAGCTATGGCTCAGGTTAGCTTAAATAAGGTATTTTATGCACAGTATCGCCTAGGGACTAAAAAGTATAATACAGTATAGCAGGGGTCGGCAACCAAGGCGGCACATGGGCTGATTTTTAGTGGCACATTGCTGCCAGCTGGGGTCCTGGCAGCCGGCCCCGCTCAGCCCACTGCCGGCCTGGATTACAGAACCCCAGACCAGCAGTGGGATGAGCCGCTCAGCCCGCTGCCAGTCTGGGGTTCCGGCCGCCAGCCCCCGGCCAGCCAGGGTCCCGGTTGCCAGCCCCACTCAGCCTGCTGCGGGCCTGGATGGACGGAACCCAGGCCGGCAGCGGGCTGAGTGGGGCCGGCAGCTGGGACCCCAGACCGGCAACGGGCTGAGCCACTCAGCCCGCTGCCGGTCTGGGTCCCGGCTGCCGACCCCTTGCCAGCCGGGGTCCCCGCCGCCAGCCCCGCTCAGCCCGTTGCCGGCCTGGATGGAACCTGGGCTTGCAGCAGGCTGAGCAGGACTGGTGGCCAGGACCCCAGACCGGCAGTGGGCTGAGCGGCTCAGCCCGCTGCTGGTCTGGGGTCCTGGCCGCTGGCCCCTTGCCAGCCAAGGTCCTGGCTGCCGGCCCCTCTCAGCCTGCTGCCGGCCTGAATGGATGGAACCCGGTTGGCGGCCAGGACCCTGGCTGGCAGGGGCTGGTGGACGGAACCCCAGACCAGTAGCGGGGTCTGGGGTTCCGTCTGCTGCTCACACTGCCGGTCTGGCACGCGAAACCTTTTACTGGCACGCAAAACCTTAAATTAATGAAGACTTGGCACACCACTTCCCAAAGGTTGCTGACTCCTGCAGTATAGCATTCTATTACAGATACCACCTCTGTTTTCTGCAAATGTTGATGGAGTTATTCAAAAGACTATTTTGCATTACAAATATTTATCAGCCAGCCCTGTTGGATTGTTTTTGGGGGGGATGATCACTGAATGAATGATGTACATTATAACATACCTAAAGGAATGCTTTTATGTACTTGATTTCTTTTATTAAACTTGAACTCTACCTCTTTTTCTTCTAGAAAATGTGCATGTGCGTAAAATAAACCATTGGCAATAGCCACTTATCTGTAAGCACCCAAAACATATATTCAGTCAATTGGTAACCCTTTATAAATGATACTTGGGAATGGGTATATTTAGAACATATGCAATTCAACTATGGACATATGGTGGGGCATACAAATCCCACAGTAGCCAATCAGCCCCAGCACACTTCATGTGCAAGAGCTGTCAGGTGTAAAGGGGGCTCAGTCTGTGCAGTGAGGAAGTGGAAGAGGAAATATCTTCTGATTTTCATTGTGGGAAAAGAAAGGATGGTGGTGAGGCTATAGCAAAAGATAGGGAAATGAATGTTTTGCATTCTATTTCCATTTCTGCAACAAGTTTCCTTTGTGATCTTGGGCAAGTTACTAACTTCCTTGAGGCTTACTTTCCCCATCTGTAAATATAGGATAATGTGAGACAATTCATTTTTGTAAAGTACTTTGTAATCCTCATATAGAAGGCACATTAGATTTGTACAGATCTCTGCAGCACTGTCACTGGAAGGGCTCTGAGTTTCACTTTTTCTCAGTTGGAGACTGATTGGGAAGGAAAGTGGACTAGCAGCTCCCATGTTGCATGAGAAATCTGCATGGGGCTAGGAGCTGACTGAAATATGTGATCCTCCAGGACCTCCTTGTGCAAGGGTAGACCTGACACCAACTGTTAGTTTGATTTGTTACCAACTATCAGGAACCTGTTGGTGGGTGATAAGGCAAGCCACTGCAGCTGGGGCCTGCCTAAAAGGAAGAGGGCTGAAAGCTGAACCCACTAGTGACTAATGCTTTCTTTTTAAGTATTTGTCTATTTTTGTACAGTACTATACTAGCTGTTTCTATTGCTGTCCTTGCTAAGTCATCTTCCTTTTCACAAAAGCTGCAGTATTCTTTGTCTAAATGTATCTCTATATAGTTATGTGCAGCTTATTTCCTAAGGTCTAGAGGGTTTAACACGTACTCTGACTCAAAGTGTCTCATCTATAAAAACAGACAAAAACCTAACAGGAAAGTAGTAGTTACTAGTGTGGATAGCTGTGGGCTTTGCAAGAAGTGCCTAGAATTACAGCTTGTTAAACTATAGGTTGTTGCCTTGTAGCAAAGGTGCTATCCCTGCAGACGGCCTCATTGGATTGCAGGAGCACTGCCTCAGTTTCCCCCATGAAGTCTTCAGCACACTTTGGTTATTGATGTGGCTAGCCCTCCAGCCAAGTCACTGTGAGAATTCAACTCCTTTCAGAGTAGCAGAGTCCGCAAGTCAAAGTCCAACAAACACAAACCAGAAGAATCTTCTGCCAGTGCCAATTCAGTACCTGCTGTTTACTATGGCTCTAAGTGGCAGTGAACCCCAGTCTTTATGCTGCTTTCTTGCTCTTTGCTATAAGTTGTTCTGCCATAGTCACAAACCATACCATTCAAGATTTTTGTGAAAGCAGCCCATGTCACTGGAAGGCTCACATGCACATCCCTTAGGCTCAGTTCATGTGGGATAGTGGCTGGGGACAAAAGAGGAAGAGGTGCCTTTTCTTTTCACATAAGTTTTGAAAGTATTGTCCCTAGGTGACTGTGATTAAGCATCATCATTGCTGGATCTACTGATACCATTCCCATAAGTCAAGTATCAGAGGAGTAGCCGTGTTAGTCTGGATCTGTAAAAAGCAACAAAGAGTCCTGTGGCATCTTATAGACTAACAGACGTATTGGAGCATAAGCTTTCGTGGGTGAATACCCACTTCGTCAGACGCATTCCCAAAAGTGTACTACTGTCATCTATGGCACTTCTGAGAATGAAATATCCCGCTTGCCCACATCCATAAATTGGTCGGTAAGCAAGATAGATTATCTGCTGGTTCTGAGACCCTCAAATCAATTCTGCTCATAAAAGCTCTAGGTTTCTTAGCTATTAAGACTAAGGTATTGGATTCTAACAAGTGGTATGTTCTGCTGTAACAAATACTTGCAAACTGAAGTATCTCCATTATAATGCTGACTGTCTTCTGTAAGATGTGTTCTCCACATGGATTCCACTCTTGGTGTATAGACAAAATCTGATTCTTTTGGCCAGCAGAGTCAATTGAAGCCATGCCTGGGCCTGAGGTGCCCTCCCACTTGAGGGCATAAAGGATGGAGCAGTCCCAATCACCCATCAGTACCTTTGCCAATACAGAATCCCATAGGAGCAGTACTCCATAGTAGTAGATTCCATGACCCACCCTCTTTCCCTGTGTAAAAAACACATTTCAAAACCAAGGATAATACTGTTTGGTTTTTTTCCTCAAGTGATTGTCCACACAGATTCCACTCTTGATGGCTAACAAGCAGTTGTCTATTGCTTGGAGGTGGGCAACATGAGTCCTACTAAATTAGACCACAGATCAGCCTTACTAAAATTGGCATCCAATAGGGAAATCTCTGTGAATGAATAGTGTCTTGTAAATGTGTTGTTTGAGCTCCATTTAGTGCTCTACACATCTTCTCAAACAGGCAGCAAAAGCTGCCTGAGCTCTTTTTATTATTTGTATTACAATAGCATCTAGTGATATGGCTACAGAGCAAAGAAAAACCCATGGATGGCCCACAGGGGTTACAGTTGTAACTAGGGTCAAGCCAATGGCTTCACAATAACACACGTTACTGAAGTGATAGAGACACAAATTTAGGAAGAATCTCAATCCTTGAGCCAGTGGATAGAAATGTTTGGGCTCTAGGAAGAATGCAAGTATTGTTCAGTGTCATTCTTTCAGTCTGCCAGTAACTAAAGAGAGAACTTTCAAAATGGTGAATGGAGATTTACAGTTTACATGCTCAAATCCCAGGAATGTTAATGGGAGCTTTTCTCCCTAACCTGCCTCCGTGCCCCCCACCCACACCCCACTTGTGCAGCTTTGAAGATGTAACTTTTAGTAGTATTAGCATTAGCCACATCACACATGTTCCTGTCTGTAGGGACAGCGATTCAGTCAAAGCCATCTAAATAATAGCTGGGTTCTATGGGGATAGAATAATAGGGCGCTGCAGGACTCATTTAAGTTACTTTAAATAGCAAAAGCTTTAGGAACAGATCTAGGCTGTTTCAGTTAAATAATTTCAATTTAAGCATGTGGGCAAAACATAGTAAGCCTTTTTACCTACTTCAAATTAATGCCAATGCATAGAGATAGGAAGCAGGCCCAGACTGTAACCTCAGCACCCATAGGGAATGTAGACCTGTAATTAACCATCATTAGGTATCACTACTGCGCAACTTAATTGCAGCTCAGAATGCATTTATCTGGCAGTGTAAAGTACTTTGTATGTCTCATACAACAGCTTTGTACAGTTGCATTTCTAAATAAATCCACTTTATTACAAGAAGGCTTGGGCGGAGGGGATTGGGAAGTGTGAAGTTGTGTAAATATGAAACTTTATTAAGGAATAAAATTGTATGTCATTCAATGGGAATAGGTGCCATATGTTCCAGTTCTTGCACCCATATGGGAGTTTTGCCATTGATTTCCTGCGAGCAGGACCAAGCCTCTAGGATCTGCTATTCACTGACCACTCCTACCTGACCACTGACATTTATTTAAACCTTAAAATGGAGGCACCTCAAAGGGTCTGCCTCATGATTTTTGATCTTTGATCTCTGGCAATATTGCAGATTTTCTAAAGAGCTGTGCATGCAACATGCTGAGCTCTTCAAAATCTGACTTCTATTTTGATATATAAATGGAAGGGGGGTTATTTTGAAAAACTAGCTCAACATCTCTCATAGTTCTTGTGAGGCTGATGTACCTTATCACCAGCTCATACATAGGACTGTGCCTTCAAGCCCTCCATATGTGCCTTTTGTAGTAAGGGTCTTTTCGCCTACTGATCTAGTGCAATAGAAAAATCCAGTAGAGGACCTGATCCTACAGCTTTTACACACGTATGTAGACTACATTGAGACTACTCACATGAGTAAAAATTGCAGGATCAAGCCCATACATTCAATATTCAGTGATAGGAATGTAGTATGACCTAACTATTTGGATAAGATAATATCAATTTAGTAATTAACCATGGCAAAATATTACAATAAAATATTCATCCTACAAGAGAAAATATATAAGAAAAAGTAGTATAATGGTAGAAAAACTAGAAATGCAAGGAAGTCATATGCACATAATTATTGTATGTGTTTTCTAGTTTAAGCAGGGTTTGCTATTTTGCCAAGAAATACCTGGCAGTAGATAGATGGTATCCATATGTGCCACACATTATGGGTGTGCCTGTTGTGCTCCCTCACTCACAAGTGAGGAGGGAGGCCACTCCACCTCACTACTGCAGGCAACAATAGTCGGGCTCACTGGCCCCCATAGACGACTGGTGCCTCTCCAAACTGGGGACGGGGGCACAATCTAAAAGGGAGGACACGTGACCACCTCACATGTCTCCTCTGCCCCTTGACACCCCTTGCACCCAGTCTGGGCCTTCCATGCTCTCCCCACCCCATGTTACCTGCGGGGAGGGGCGGCTCTGTTCTTCTTCTGCTGCACCTCCCACCCAGCAAAGCACATTTGGCTGTTCTCCCTGGCAGGTGGGCCCGGGCAGGGAGCAGGACAGAGCCGCTTCTCACGTGGCTGAAGCTGGCCACTCTGTGCAGCTCAGCAGCTGCCTGAGATAGCCTGGCTGGGGCAGCAGTGGTGGGCTGCCCTGGGTCCGGCTGCCAGGGACAGGGCCCGAGCGAGTTGGAAACATGCTGGAGCAGGTGCGGGGACTCCAGTTCACTCGGCCCCTGTCCCTGGTAGTTGGGCCCAGGTGGGGGCAGAAGGGACAGGCCACCCTGCCACCCCAGCTGGACTCTCTCTCAGGTGGCTGCTGCACTGCACAGAGCAGCAACCCAGAGTGGCTGGCATAAAAAGTTGCTAGTTCCACCCCTTCCACTCCCTGCCTGAGCCCAGCTGCTGGGGGACGGGGGCAGGTGCAGTGGGAGGACAGAGCCCCTCTCCCTCCCCCCAAACAGGCCAATATGAGGGAGCATTGACCCTGCACGCCCCCACATGCGTTGCCCCAGCTATCCCCACTGGCCGAGGCAGAGCAACAAGCAGTCCTTAATCCTAAGCCTCCTGGCTGGAGCTGACAGCCATCAACAGTTACTGACCTTCTGGCCTAGGGGAAGTGTACAGCCAACCCCGAGTGTGGGGATGGCAACAGAGGAGGTACAGGGGCCCAGGCCCACCCCTCTCCACTGAAGGCCTTGTTAGTGGCAGGTGGTCCCATCATTAGGTCAGCAGAGAAACAAAAATACACTGCCTTGCTTTCTGCCAACACAGACAGACCAAAGTCTGGTTCTGCTGGGCTACTTCCTACCCAGCTCAGTCAGCTTTGTTCTCTTGGCCCCAGGTTCCATCTCACCACTTCACAGTTGGATAGCGTCCTTTCAGGCAACTCCTCAGAGCCCTCCACCTCTTCGGTCAGTAGGGTGCTAGTCTGCTCAGTTTCTCGTCCGGGATCCCGCAGAGAGCTCAGTTCCCTAGAAGAGATGTCTGCCTGTTCCAGCCCCAACTGAGCTACAGAGCCCTCACATTTATACTTCCTGTTCTGCCCTGATACTTCTGGCAAGTGGGGCAGGGCAGGACAGGAAAATAGCCTCTCTAGTCCAGAAGGAGGCCACGCCACCTCACTACAGTACCCTGCAGGACCACCATTAGAAAATGTGTGAAATAGAGGGATATGAGATAAGATGCTGTACCATCTGGTACATTACCTTAATATAGGTTTTACCACTGCAGATCTCTTAAGTTACTGAAGATGTCACAGCTTTTCCGACTCTGTTATGTTTGCATAAGGGTTATGTATACCCTCATTTTGAGGATCTGCAATTGTTAGAAGGAGTGAAAATGTTTAACCTTGTTGCCCATTTGGGACTGGACTGACAAAGCTTCAAGGAATATTGAGAGCTGTATTTTCTCTGAAATGTTCTGCCATGGCTGCTGCTACCAGATAAAGGGCCAGGTTCCCTGTAGGTTTATGCTAGCATAATCCCTGGCAAAGACCACAACCTCATTTCCATGGAGGGATTATAGGGACTCAGCTCTGCTTGAAACATTTCTAACGGATTATCATAAATGGCTCCCTGAAATAGGAAATGGGATTTGATAATTTTCTAGCCATCTTTTATTTTACCTATTGTGACAGACTCAGACCAGTGGGGTAGAGGAGTCTGGTAGAGGGTAAATATACTGGTCACTGGATGAGTCGTTTTCTGTTCCCTGAGTGACCAGAGCAGGGGCTGTACTAGAGTAATCAGGAACCTGCTAGAACCAGTTAAGGCAGGCAGACTAATTAGGACACCTGGAGCCAATTAAGAAGAAGCTTCTAGAATCAATTAAGGCAGGCTAATCAGGGCACCTGGGTTTTAAAAAGGAGCTCACTTCAGTTTGTGGTGCGAGTGTGAGGAGCTGGGAGCAAGAGCGGAGAGTGTGCTACTGGAGGACTAAGGAGTACAAGCGTTATCAGACGCCAGGAGGAAGGTCCTGTGGTGAGAATAAGGAAGGTGTTTGGAGGAGGCCATGGGGAAGTAACCCAGGGAGTTGTAGCTGTCATGCAGCTGTTACAGGAGGCACTATAGACAGCTGCAGTCCACAGGGCCCTGGGCTGGAACCCAGAGTAGAGGGCAGGCCCGGGTTCCCCCCAAACCTCCCAATTGACCTGGACTGTGGGTTTTTCCAGAGGGGTAGGTCTCTGGGCTGTTCTCCAACCCACATGGTGAATCTCTGAGGCAAGAAAATCCGCCAATAAGTGCAGGACCCACCAAGATAGAGGAGGAACTTTGTCACACTATCCATATATTTTTATCACTTTTATGAGGCAATGTACAGGTTATGTTGATAGAGTAAACTGGGCAAGATGAAAGATTACAGCCTGTTCATTTACAGACATTTTATCATTTGGCTTTTTCAAAGAAGCAGAATTTTTTAAAAGAAAGTATATTTTTGGTGTTAGCTGGGCTTCCTGGAAACATACATTCAGTCTTAACTCCTTCTTCAAAACTGTTCGTTTGCAGATTTCTCTTTAAATATAAACTTTTCCTAAATAAAGGTAAAAAAGTCTCCTGGCAAGTCTGTTATCACCAAGGTTTTCAGCCACATTGCCCTTTGGCTTGTGTCACCTGTTTCTGACAGAACTTCAGGCACATACCTAACAAGGTTTTTTTCCAAGACAGTTTGTGTTCAGTCCTGTATCTCCTTTGTGGGCAACCCTGGTCTTGGCTGGACCTGCTCATTCTCTGGTTTCCTATCTCTTGGTAACCCCCATTTGGTCAGGTATTTTTGGGATTGGCTAGCTCATGTTTTCAAATTCCTTTCATCATCTTGTAGCATTTTATAAGTTTGTGACTAAGTTAATGATAAATCCCTCCAAAGATAACTCTAAAGCATATTAAACAAAATGTAACCCATTTAAAACCACTTATTAAAAATAACAAATGCCAGTTTAAAAAACAGCAACCAATTGAATGGCTTGTGTATGTTAATTAGGAAGTGTTTCATGCAGCTTCTCCTTTCCTTTTGGTAAGCAGGAAAAAAAGCCATCAAAGTTAGCAAGATCTTCTCCTCTATTTTCAGTATTTATAACAGAGTAAACCAATTTAAACAGAGTCAGCAGAGCTACACTAATGATCTTCCTCTGAGTGCAAGGGGATATGAAACTGAGGTTAATGCCTTATTCTGCAAGAAGCAGGTGCTATTGTATGTATTGTCACACCTCTGTGTGGTACCAACTTGCCCCCCACCCTTGAAGGTTATTGGGGCTTTCCTGAAAAAGGATAATCCCTCCCCTACCTTTGGTACTTAGAGTGGAAGAAACAATGTAACTTTCAAAAAAGCATTCTATATGACATACAAACGGTCAGTAACACTTCTCATATGTATAACAAATAAGGCGCAGTCTAGATATACAGCGCCTCATTCTCATTTGCACGAAGACCTCTATGCTGCCAGAGTAGTGTAAAATGGTATAGTGTAAATTTCTCCCCCAAATGGAAACAACCCAGAAGACCCTGCAATGTGGCTAATTGCTCAGGTTTATATATTGTGATTGCATCTATGCAGATGATCAAATCAAGTGTGTCAGTGTAAATGTCTTAACCATTTAACAGCTGTGGGAAGGGTATTATACAAGTCCATGAGAGAACCAGGCAGTCTTGCTGATGGGGGCAGCCTGCAAATATGTGGCCTGCATCTTTTGATTGTGACTCCACACTTTGCCACTGCGGCCAAAGACCCCACTTATAGTCATCATCACCACTTCTGAAACAATCGAACTATCCCAAAAATGGCATGAAAGGTCAAAACCAGACCTGGACTGTTGGATCTGTCATGAGATAGGCATTGGCTATGTTTGAAGGTTATTCTTGCCACCTACCACACTACCTGCAGGTGATATCAAGGTTCCTTAGCCAAATTGTCCAAATGGGAGTGACTTGAGCTGAGATCATGGCTCAGTGGATTAAATACATCTTGAAACAGGGATAGGTGTGATATGTCTTGCATCTAAAGGAGCAGATTCCACAAGGTGACTTGCACCTGATGTCAGGAGTGGGGATGTTGAACAGGACTGGCAACCCAGGCCAGGTTGATCAGTATCATGGTACCCGTTATATACATGGTTCCATTCAGCTGAGTATCTATTAGTCCGGGGGGGGGGGGGCGAACACTGGGGAGCAATACTCTGCCACAAAATAGCACAAGACATGCCCACAGTTTCTTAATGTCTGCACATTGGCTTCCCAGGTAGAACCAGCTAATTTGCACTTTTTAGCCTTAACATTGAATTTCCTGGATTATGTCCATTTTAAAAAGGCTTAACGTTATCTTTAACAATTTTTGTGTGTGAGAATTTATTTTCTCATGTAACTTAAAAGACAAAAAGTTGCAATGAGGAAACTACAATGATTTCAAATGAGACACACTGTAGTTTTCTTGAAAAAATCTGTACTGAATGCTTGGAAAGTAGTATTTTGGTAATAAAGCAATATTCTTCTTTAAAAGGCAGTTTATACTTGTAAAAGTTACAGGATAATTTATTTCAAATTTTGAGATAATTTTAATTCAAAATTAATTTCACTGCTTTTTTTTAAATTTCAGGATGCATATTTTTCTCTAATACTGGTAATTCTGTATATTTTTCACTCACAATTTTAAAACGTAATTTAAAAAAAACCTTTGTACACTGAAAGGAAGTGGTGCAGAGCTAAGACCTTTAGCACCTAAGTTTCTGTATTAAATGAAGTTTTAGTGACCAATGACAAAGGCTAACCTAATAATAAGGGATTTTAATGAAACCATAGACAGCAGACGTGTACTTATAGCAGTATTATGGGAGACCAGAATACACCTTTTTGATAATCAGTGTAAATATGCTGTTTCACTGCAACCTCAATTATAGAGGCTTTTACAGATGACTGTGATTTTAAGAAAATTATGGCAGATCAGAATATTTTGAAACATGTGCCACCTCTTTTTCCATCCTCCCTCCTCTTATTGTCAGCCTGCCACTTAGGTTCTAGTTTTCTTTTCATTGTACCTTAGCACCTGAGCTGTATTTCTTAAATGTTTGTTTTGAGTAAAATGCTGCCATCTTGAGGCTGTCTTAATTACAACAAACAAACAACTTCTATTTTTTTTTCTAGACTTCATGAAGTATTCATATATGTGGATTTAAAAAAAAATTGAACAGATTATTCAGCTCAAAAGCAGCAGCTATTTTTATAGCCAAGCAATTAATGGAAATATTACTTCATTTAACAGGTGTACATACTCATATGTCCAAATCCTGCAAAAACAAACACCTGTCAGGGATGTTCTACATAATACTTAGTCCTGCCTCAGTGCAGTCCTCAGGGGGACTAGATGACCTATGGAGGTCCATTCCAATCCTACATTTCTATGATTCTAGGTGCTTAACTTCATGCACATAAGCACATGTGCAAGTCTATGATGAATCAGGTACTGACAGATTCAGAATTTATACTGCCTGAGAAAAAATCACTGAGATAATCTTTAGGATGTCATACAAATTTATGTGAAAATTAAACTGGCAAATGTAATTTTTTTCAGCAAACCTTTCAGATGAACTGCATTAAGCAGGCTACAGGGCATTCAGCACATCAACAATTACATTAACTTTCCTTTTCCTTCCTCACATTGCCCTGAAATTGCCCTGGCTAATTGTGCTTAGCAAAGAGGTCACATAATGCATCAGAAAGAAGCACGGCTGGAGTGAAGACTGGATCTATAAAAGCTCTGATAACACGGTAGATTTTTTTCATTTAAAATTTATGACATGGTTTCCTTTTAGTACTGTATAACCCTGATGGTATACAATAATATAAATATAGGAATTTTCTATTTTTCCAAAGATTTTTGTTTAATGTGGCACACAGAAACCATCATACTCTCTCTATAAATATGATCTTATGCATGCCATCTATAAATAGATCAGGATTCCAAACAGCAAAAGAAATCAGTACCAGCTTGATCCTGAAGCATATTTATGGACAAACACTAACCCAGATCATTCAATTAAAAGTATGTTAACTGTTTTTTTGGATTTAAAGTTGAAATATCATAAACTTAAAAAGTCTGAAATTCAAATCATTGTTCCCACGGACATATTCAGTCACATTATATGTATTATGTTGTATTTTTTACTACTGTTTTATTAGTTAAATGTAAGCTTTTTTGTATTATAGAATACCACAAAAATATTCAGGATAGCATGGGTGAGTTAATATTATGGAAATTACTTAATCTTTTGGGATTTCCTAAACTTTGTGTACCTGATATCGGGAACTGGAACATATCTCTTCCAGATGTGACTTCCACGAGCCTCATGAGCAAAAGCCCCAAGATCACTGCTGAGTCTGTCTCCCCCATATAGTAGAGCAACATGTTTCTTCTGGATCCCGAGGTTAGTAATGTCATTGACATTTTCCTCTTTGTAATTAATTTTCACAACCCAAATCCAGTGAGAATAAACATTTTAAATTTGGTGAAAATGATGAACAGAGGACTGGAGGGAGTTTAAAGTAAATTCTTTGGCGATCTTCAGTTAAAGCTTTGGGGTCATTTCTCCTTTTCTCTTGTGTCAACTATGATAGGATAAGAGACTGATCTTGTGAAAACAGATATATGAACGTTTGTGAGATTTAGGAGAAAAGATACTATGGTAATAGTGGCCATATCAGTACCATAGATAGATTGATTAAAGGAATAAAAACCTTCTTTGATCATCAATGACTTTCAATATGAGAAAAATCTCACTTAGAAAAGGAAAAGTCCTTGGCCAAAACTATTCTTGTGCAATGCCAGTCTTCTATTCCTTGTAATGATCGTTTTACAAAATGTAATGCAGTCAGTTGCTGGGAATGAAGATAACTGAAAGTTGAAAGTAGACCAGTTCTCCTTCAACCCAACTATTGTCCTGTGTGAGTATATGAATATCTGTATATTCCCTACATAAGTACATTATTAACCAATTTTTTTTAAAAGTAACCCAGAGTCACTGTGTAAAAGTTTATATGCTGCCTAGATGCCCAAATGCAATTTCAATAATTTCTCTCTCACTCACTCACTCATGCCCGTCACCCCAATCGGGGTATGGGCCGCCAACCACAGATCTCCAGAGTCCTCTATCCTGGGCCATTTGCTCTAGCTGGTTCCAGGTATAGCCCATTTTTATGCTATCAATAATTTCACATGAAAATAAAGAGTTAGGTGACTAGTCATTTGCAGGAACAGTCACTGTAATTTCATGGGAATATGTAAGCACATGACTGCCCATACATTTTGCAGATAGACCTCATATGACTTTCTAAAAGAGCCTGTATGGTCTTCTATGTAATGTGCATAAATACACTGTACAGAATATAATTTAATTTATATTAGAGCCAAATTCTGCTCTTCTTTACACCTCTGTAAATCTGGAATAACTCCATTGTTATTGGAGTTAATCTAGATCAGGCCTGCACAACATGCGGCCTGCGTGGGCTCACTGTGAGGCCCGCGGGGGGTGAGTGGGCAAGCAGCAGGTGAGGGAGCGGGGCTGAGGAGGCGAGCGGGCGGGCAGTGGCAGGGGGTGAGTGGGCGGGCAATGGCGGGGGGGCAGGTGAGCCGGCGGGGGGGGGGAGACTGAGGAGGCAAGGAGGCGGGCAGTGGCGGGGGGCTGAGGAGGTGAGCAGGCGGGCAGTGGGGGGGGGGCAGGTGAGCCAGCAGCAGGGGAGGAGGCGGCTGAGGAGGCGAGCAGGCGGGCAGTGGCAGGGGGTGAGTAGGTGAGCCTGGGGGCGGGGGCTGAGGAGGCGAGCGGGCAGGCAGTGGCAGGGGGGCAGGTGAGCCAGCGGCAGGGGAGGGGAGCTGAGGAGGGGAGAGGTGAGTCGGTGGCTGACCTGTTCTACTGATCTGGTCTGGCTCCCATCCCCTCTCCAGGGGTTGCAGCTGTCTGGAGGTGCCTGCCTTCCACGCCTTCCTCATTCACACCTCATTCATTCAACAGGGCAATTGATTACAAAGTGGGGGGAAGATCTTATTCTACTTCTAGCAAAAAGACAGTTTTCTTTTACCTTAATTATACTACCTTAGGGGCTCGCTATAACGTATTACCAAGGTTCAATACCGCTGTTTTGGTGGGGCGGCGCTAGGGAAGGAGGGTTTGTTTCCGCTGTGCGGGTGGCGCTGGGGGGGGTTGTTTCGGGGGCGGCCGGGCCAGGGCTGGCTCTGGCTTTTTTGCCGCCCCAGGCAAAAAAGCCTCCCGCCGCCCCCTGGCGGGGAGCGCGGCAGGGGAGGGTGACGAGCCCGGCCGTGGCCCCGCTCTCCCCGACATGGCTGGTTCTAGGCACCAGCAAAACAAGCTGGTGCTTGGGGCTGGCGCCAGAATGCCGCCCCTAAAAATGTGCCCCGGCCGCCCTAGCTCACCTCCGCTGCTGCTGCCGCTCGCGCGCCGCTACTCGCCCTTCCTCCCAGGCTTAAGAGCCTGGGAGGGAGGGGGAGACTCCGAGTGGCCGCGGCGCGGGCGCCGCTTCTCCTCCTCCCTCCCTCCCTCCTACGCTTGAGAACCTGGGGGGAGGAGGCAGGGCTGGGGATTTGGGGAAGGGGAGGAGTTGAGGTGGGGCCGGGGGTGGGGTAATTAAAAAACGGGGGGGGGGGGGCGGCGGCCAAAATTGTTTTTGCTTGGGGCGGCAAAAATCCTAGAGCCGGCCCCGCTCTCCCCGGCCGGCCGGAGCGCCGCGGGGAGGGCGGCGAGCCCGGCCGCGGGCCCCGCTCTCCCCGGCCGGCCGGAGCGCCGCGGGGAGGGCGGCGAGCCCGGCCGCGGGCCCCGCTCTCCCCGGCCGGCCGGAGCGCCGCGGGGAGGGCGGCGAGCCCGGCCGCGGGCCCCGCTCTCCCCGGCCGGCCGGAGCGCCGCGGGGAGGGCGGCGAGCCCGGTCGCGGCCCTGCTCTCGGGCCTGGTGCCTGGAGCCGGCTCTGGGCTGGGCAGTGCTGCGGGGGTGTTTCGGCAGCGCTGGGGGGGTTGTTTCCATGGGGCGGGCGGCACTGGGGGGGTGTTGTGTTTCAGGGGGGCTGGGTGGCGCTGGGGGGGGGTCGGCGGCGCTGGGGGGGGGGGGGTTCGGCGGGGCCGAGGATTTCGACCCTCAGCTGTTTTCTTTGGAGTAATATGGCCCTTGCCGCTTTACGAGTTGTGCAGGCCTGGTCTAGATTTAAATTGATAATTGAAAGTAGAATACAGCTTTTTTCCTCCCTGACTCTTACTCTTCCTGTTCAGCACAGGAGAGTAGGCAACTTCTCATTCATCTCATCTTTTTCTTTATCACTTCATTTTCTCCCTATCCTTTCCCTCTGACAGCTGCTGACATGATGCTTTGCCAAATAACCTCTTCCTAAGCTAGACCCAATTGCACTCAAAGTTGCAGCCAGCATGGGAACATTGCAAGAGAAATAATGTTATCAGCAAACAGTCTCCTAGGGTCCAGGTCACCTCTGTGTTTAACTCGTGAACATAGATGCAAGCACAAAAATGGTTGGGTGGATGGTGAGGGAATCAGTAGTGTTATTTGGACTCACTAGTTGAGGGGGAGGAGCAACAAGCTAGCTTCACAGAAAAGCTTAGTTTTACTCTTCCCAAAGGTCTCCCCATTAACTCCACATCCTTTATTTACAACATAAAGGGGTGTGTGTGACTAATGTGCGTGTACATGTGTATACCCAGTGATTTGTCCCCCATCCCGTTATTCTGTCCCCTTCATTCTCTCCCTATGTGTTTTGTTCCCCAACAGCCTGTGTTCTTTGTCCCTTCTGCATTCCCCCATGTTCTCTGTTTCTCTCACTCATCTTTTGGGTCCAGTCAGTATCTGCTCCCTTCCAAGCAGTACCTTCTTCCTTTCCATTGGGAAAGTCCCTGGTGGGTGTTCTCTTCTTCCTTTCATAAGTTGCAGGCTTGTGGGGGCACGAGGGAGGGACTCTTCCTCTAGGGTTACCATATTTAAAAAAAACAAAAAGAGGACACTCCACAGGGCCCCGCCCCACCCCCGCCTTTTCCCCACCCCAACTCCGCCCCTCCCCTCAACGCTCCGGCCCCTGCTCCTCCCCTTCCCCTGCTTCCCGCGAATCAAATGGCAGCAGGGAAGCTGGGGCTGGGGTGCGAGGAGGCGCGGCCCAGTCTGGCTCCCCTGGCCCCGGCGGCTCTGGCCCCGGCGGCTCTGGCCCGGCTCGGCTCAGGCCCTGGGGCGCCAGCCCCGGTTCTGGCCGAGTGGCTCCGGCCTGCCCCGGTGGCTCCAGCTCGGCTCGGGCCCCGGGGCACCGGCGCCCGCCGGCAGCCGAGCACCCCCAACCCCGGTCCCAGCGGCTCCGGCCCGGCTCGGCTCGGGCCCCGGTTCCGGCCGAGCGGCTCCGGCCCGGCCCCGGCCCTGGGCGAGCGGTGCCGGCCGAGCACCCCCAGCCCCGGTTCCAGTGGCTCCGGACCGGCTCGGGCCCCGGTTCCAGCCGAGCGGCTCCGGCCCGGCCCTGGCAGAGTGGCACCGGCCGGCGGCCGAGCACCACCAGCCCCAGCGGCTCCGGCCCCAGCAGCTCCAGCCCAGATCCAAGCCCCACGACCCCTCCCTATTTTCCTGGACATGCCCGGCTTTTTGGAATTTCCTCCCAGACGGGGATTTGAGGACCAAAAAGCCGGACATGTCTGGGAAAATCCGGACGTATGGTAACCCTACTTCCTCCCTACCTCTGTGAGTATAACCAACAGGTAGGAAGTTTGACTTTTCCCTCTGATTTCCCCTGCTGGATCTGTATGGTGCTGCCTCTGCTCTGCCTGTCAGATTGTAAGCAGCTCTTATCCTCACTCGCCATCTATTAATAAACTCAACAGGGGATGGAAGCAAGAATGCTGAGCCCGCTGCTGCTGGAACTCATCCCCACTTGCCTCCCCTCCAACACAAGCTCAAAGTTGGGTGAGAAAAGACAGGGGTTATTTTGGCCCCTGATGCAGACAGTTTTGCAATGATGTGAAAAGCTATGGCCTTCATGCAATTTTTTGGAAGTAAAACTAGAGAGAAAAATGCACCCCCAGCAATGCCCCGTAGCAGAAGCTTTAACTGAGATCTTATAAACCATGAGCTCTTGTCTCAGCTCTTCCACTGGCTGCTGTTAATATTTCTGTGCACTTAACCAACCTTATTATGAGCAATTTCATTCCTTTTCTGGTAATTGTCATACACCTATTTCACAGATAAGATAAACAAGAGCTTGCACAAAATCACTTCAGACAGAGCTCGCGATAGAACTGAGCTCTCTAATATAATAGACCTAAATCTTTCCCACAGTCTTTTGAGAAGAATGTGTGAACGTAGGTGTTTAACTCTTACTAAGGCAGTGTGACTCTGTCACTGCCTACCTAGACCATATGTAGAGATTTATGACTCTGCTACTACTTCCACACTGAGAGAGCTTGTTCTCTATCTTCAGTGGTAAATGCTCATGCTTTTACATGCAGGGTCCCAGTCTCAACTGACTAACCAGACAGCATAGTTGTTACATTTGGACATGCTGTCTGTAACCAGTAAACAACAATCTGCTCCCAGTGCCAGGAGAAGAATCCTGGTGCTCAGTGTTCCACTGCTATCTTACAGATACTTTTGTAACCCACTAGCACTGTGTGTACTGTAGGGGATGGTTCACATATCAGATAACATGCTTTCACTCTCTATGGCTCCTCTTCTAGGTGGAGTGGATGAGGTTTGCACTATAGATCTGAATTTTGTGGCTTCAAACCTTTCTAATGAGCCATGTGAGGGTAAAATACATATATGTATAGAAATTAGTGTAAGGATGCTGAAATGGTTTTATATTGCATAAATCACAGAGCTAAAAATATGATTTGATCTTTTAAAATCTGATGATTTTGGGACTAACTTCATGGTGTTTGGGGGGTCTGACTCATTACTTTTGAACTTTTTGTGTTGACTACTTTTGTTGTCCCTCCCTGTCTGAAAATTGAGGGCAGGGAATGACCTTTGTGTCCCCTTTGTAGTGGTACTTCCAATCATGGATAAATTAAGGAATGATCTACCCTTTTGAGAACCTGTTTACATGAACAGGTAATTTCACCCTTTGAGCACCTGTTTGTGGGCTCAGCAAACGAAGCGCTCAGCAGTCTGACCCTAATATAGCCAAACATTTAAGCACATGTTTAACATTTAACATATAAGTAGCCCCACTCAAAGTTAAGCATTGCTTAAATTTTTTGCTGGATCAGGACCAGGGTTCTCATCACCCTGCAGGATAAGCAGGTGATCTCTGTCAAATACACGGTTGTGATGAATGAGAGAGAAAAATAGAATAGCTTCATTTCTTTTAGCAGCCCAGAATTGCTTAGTCCTACCTTTAGCTCACCATGAACTACATGTATCCTGATCAAATTTGCAAGGAGATAACTTTGATTAATGTCATACATTCAGAAAATTTGATTGCAGTATATCCAGTAAATCTTTAGCATCATAAACTAGGTGGGATAGATAATTCTTTCAGTGTCCAGGTAGCGCATTTAATTAAATTTCTTGGATAGTTAGTTATTCAGCTTTTGGTTTTATGCCTTTTAATCTCAGCTAATATATGCAATAATCATTCAGAAATGCACTGCTAGTCATGTCTTCTTGCTTAAATTAAGGTAGTTAAGACTTCACAGCTGATCAGATTGCTTGATTACCCCATTATCTAATATTTGTCTCATCCCGCTGCCACAGCAAACCTTCACATGGTGCTCTTCTTGCATGAAGCAATAGTGACATCCAGTGACTAAATATATATATTAATCACAAGCATCTCTGCCCCTTGACTTCTATGTATACCTCAGGACAAAAATTCCATAATTCAAACTTTATGGGTTTACAGCTTCTAATGGGCCAAATTCTCCTCTCAGCTACACCAGTGCAACCCCAATTGCCTAGCTGTGTAGATGTTTAACAGTAAGCAACATTTAAAAATATTGCTTGAAGAATTACAATTACTTTATTCTCAATACAAATTTACTGGGGAAAAATCTGAAATACTCAGATTATTATATCACCATTTTACAAAAGATCATAGGACCAAACTTGCTCTACCTGATCATAGATGATATATATGACCAGATTTGGATCTAATTTACACTGAAGTTAATAATTCATTTAGCCTATGGTATTATTTGATATTTATATCTGGGAACAAAGAATGTAGGTCATACTTACAAGATGGGGGACTCTATCCTGGGAAATAGTGACTCTGAAAAAGATTTGAGGGTTATGGTGGATAATCATGTGAACATGAGCTCCCAGTGTGATACTGTGGACAAAGGGACCAATGTGATTCTGGGATGCATAAACAGAGGAATCTCGAGTAGGAGTAGAAAGATTATTTTACCTCTGTATTTGACACTGGTGTGGCTGCAACTAGAATACTGTGTCCAGTTCTGGCATCCGCAGTTCAAGAAGGATGTTGATTGGAGAGGGTTCAGAGAAGAGCTACGAGAATCAGAGGCGGCTCTATGTTTTTTGCTGCTCCAAGCATGGCAGGCAGGCGGCTTTTGGTAGCGCGCCCGCGGGCGGTCCGCTGGTCACGCGGATTCGGCGGCATGCCTGCGGGAGGTCCGCCGGTGCCGCACCATCGGCGTCCCCACTGCCGAATTGCCACCGAAGCCGTGGGACCGATGGACCTCCCGCAGGCACGCTGCCAAAAGCTCGCTGCCTGCTGTCCTCACAGCGACCGGCAGGCCGCCCCCTGTGGCTTCCCGCCCCAGGCACGCGCTTGCTGTGCTGGTGGCTCCAGGCTAGAATCTATTAATTAAGGGGGCTTATATATATGAATTTGCAACAAAGCTTTACAGTCTTTGAAGTTTATAGGATTCTGTCTTGAGCAGGCTGGGTCTTGTCTTCCATTAGTCAGTGCTGTAAAAAGACGATCTGAGAATCCCATAGATCTTGCAAAGCCAGAGGGAACTCTGAAGAGTAACTGCTAGAAAGGTCCAGATTACCCGAGACAAATATCTATTTGTAAATAAGTAACAGAGCAATTGAAAAGAAGCGTCCATCCTTAGGTTTCAATACTGATTCGTATGTTTCATATTTACTCTGCGTAATACTCTTTTGTTATATGAAGTGGCCCCTGAATATTCCCACTGAGTTCCACCTCAAATGCTATTGAGTTTCAAGGACTTTCTGGAAAGCAGTGCCCATTGGGGCCACAAAAATGCCCTCTCACTCCAATGTTTGGAGCTGAACTCTTTCCTTTCTGCAGCCAGTAGTGGTTATAGGGCCCTTCAGTTTGTATTTGGAGTGATTTCTGGGCGTCTGGTCTAGACTAGAGTTAGGTTGATGTAAGGCAGTTTTCGTCAACCTAATTCTGTAAGTGTCTACACTACAGCACTGCTCCCACCGATGTAAGTCCCCCATTATGCTGACCTAAGAACTCCACCTCCATAAGAGGTATAGCGCTTAAGATGATGTAGTTAGGGCAACACAGTGTCTGTACAGACACTGCATTACTTACGTCGTCTGTCAGCTCCACACCCTGCCCAGCTCCCTGCAGGGAGCAACGTGGGGAACTGAAAGCCCAGGCTCTCAGCACCTGGCAGCCGGGCTCCCAGCAGGGAGCTCTGTGGGGAGCTGAAAGCCCAGCCTCTCAGCACCCAGCAGCTGGGTTCCCAGCACGGTGCTCTGTGGGGTTCTGAGAGCCCAGGCTCTCAGCCCCTTCACTGCCCCTCTTAAGTTGGCGCAAGTGTTCCTGGTGTGAATGCTAACCACCGCAGACGGATAGTATGGATATGAAAAACTGCAGTAATTACTTCACTGGCTGTAAGTTGACCTAACATAGGTCGACTTAATTGTGTAGTGTAGACAAAGACTTAATTTATGGTTTGTCATAACTAGTTAGCTAAGTCAGGTAGCTCATTATCCAGTGTAATTAAGGGCTGATTCTGACCCCCGTATGGCACTTCAGCAATGTATAGGGGCAGTAAATGACTTGCAATTCCTCCGCCCTCCCCATCAGAGGAGAAACATCGGGCCAGTGCAAGAGGCTATATGCTTTCCTCTCCTTGCAAACCTTGGACCAATAAAAGGTTCAACAAGGACAAGTGCAGAGTTCTGCACTGAGGACAGAAGAATCCCATGCACTGCCACAGGCTGAGGACCGACTGGCTAAGCGGCAGTTCTGAATAAAAGGACCTAGGGATTACAGTGGACGAGAAGCCATTGTCCATCAATGGCTATTAGCCAGGATGGGCAGGGATGGTGTCCCTAGCCTCTGTTTTCCAGAAGCTGGGAATGAGTGACCGGGAATGGATCATTTGATGATTACCTGTTCTGTTCATTCCCTCTGTGGCACCTGGCATTGGCCACTGTTGGAAGGCAGGATACTGGGTTAGATGAACCTTTGGTCTGACCCAGTATGGCCGTTCTTAAGCTGGATATGAGTCAACAGTGTGCCCTTGTTGCCAAGAAGGCTTATGACATATTGGGCTGCATTAGTAGGAGTATTGCCAGCAGATCGAGGGAAATGATTATTCTCCTCTATTTGGCACTAGTGAGGCCACATCTGGAGTACTGCATCCAGTTTTGGGTCTGGGGTACATGACTTATGAGGAGAGGCTGAGGGAACTGGGCTTATTTAGTCTGCAGAAGAGAAGAGTGAGGGAGGATTTGATAGCAGCCTTCAATTACCTGAAGGGGGTTCCAAAGAAGATGGAGCTAGGCTGTTCTCAGTGGTGGCAGATGATAGATTAAGGACCCATGGTCTCAAGTTGCAGTGGGGGAGGTCTAGGTTGGATATTAGGAAACACTATTTCACTAGGAGGGTGGTGAAGGGTTACCTAGGGAGGTGGTGGAATCTCCATCTTTAAAGGTTTCTAAGGGCCGGCTTGACAAAGCCCTGGCTGGGATTATTTAGTTGGGGTCCTGCTTTGAGCAGCGGGTTGAACTCTATGACCTCCTGAGGTCTCTTCCAACCCTAATCTCTGATTCTATGCAGTGCAGCTAATAGGCAGCTGGGGAAAGGCTGCTGCAAGTTAGAGCAAGGTTAATTGCACAGTGGCTGCCAGAGGGTATGCAATGGTGCAAGTACACTGCTTAAGGAAAACCTTGCTCTCTGCTTTTGTCTATTAGTCCCATCCTCTTCAACTCTGTCTAACTCAACTTTTTCTTGTCTCCTCCTACTTGTCGCTCACTGTTTTCCGCCCCCCCTAAAATATTTCCTACACCTACAACTCACTTCCCAAGCTAGCCTACCATTCCCCCTCCTCCCCCTTCAACTGTCTCCTTAAGACACTTCAAACAAAGCTATAAGTTGTACACTTCCCCACAGTGTACAACATCCCCTTTAATAGCTTATTAATGAGCAGAACACTTTCAAGTAGGGCTGTTGATTAATCACAGTTAACTCACGTGATTAACTCAGAAAAATTAATCAAATTAAAAAAAAAATATTGCGATTAATTTAATCTCACTGTTAAACAACAGAATACCAATTGAAATTTATTAAATATTTGTGGATGTTTTCCTACATTTTCAAATATATTGATTTCAATTACAACACAGAATACAAAATGTACAGTGCACACTTTATATTATCACTTTTCATTACAAATATTTGCACTGTAAAAATGATAAAAGAAATAGTATTTTTCAATTCAGCTCATACAAGTACTGTAGTGCAATCTCTATTATAAAAGTGCAACTTACAAATGTAGATTTTTTTGTTACGTAACTGCACTCAAAACCAAAACAATGTAAAACTTTAGAGCAGGCCTGCACAACTCGTAAAGCGGCGAGGGCCATATTACTCCAAAGAAAATAGCTGAGGGCCGAACCCCCTCGGCCGTGCTGAAACACGCCCCCCCCCCCCAGCGCCACCCAGCCCCGCTGAACCCCGCCCCCCCCAGCGCCGCCCAGCCCCCGTGTAAACAAGCAGGACTCGCCCCGGCAGCACCTCCTGCTGGTCTTCTCGGGAATTAGCTCATCCAGCCATTGGAGCGACCTCTACAGGCCGGTGTCCCACTGCCGCTGGCTCTGTGTCCCTCCTGGACCCCGGTGCCCTTTGATCTGGGGTGCTGGCCCCTGGCAATATCCCCACACTCTGGCTCTTGGTCTCCTCTCTCTGGGGAACCCCCAATCCTCTAAACCCCACCTCACCTCAGTATAAGGCTACTGCCAGTCACCAACTAGCCCCCGCGCCCTGGGGTAGACTGCAGTATATCAGCCACTCATCACAGGCAAAGTTGGGTTTGGACCTGCTGCCTCCCTCTATAGCTGGGCTGCCCCTCTGCAGCCCTGGTACTGGTCTTAGGCCCTTAGCTAGGTCCGCAGCTTGGGGGTTTTCCAGGCTGGAGTTCCCCAGCTCCTCTAGCCTTCCCCAGCCCTGCTCCACTCCCAGTACCCTGCTCAACTCCCTAGCAGCCAGACCCTTCTCTCTCTACAAGCAGAGAGAGACTTCCTCTGGGCCTCTGGCTCACAGCCTTTTTATACAGTCCAGCTGGAGCCTGATTGTGGCATGGCCCAGCTGCAGCGGCTTCCCCAATCAGCTCAGCTTTTCCCCTGCTACAGCCCTCCCCCAAGGCTGTTTTAAGCCCTTCAGGGCAGGAGCGGGGTAACCACGAAACACATCCCCCACCCCAGCGCCGCCCGCACCGGGAAACAAACCCTCCTTCCCCAGTGCCGCCCCGCCGAAACAGCTGTGGGCCAAAAAGGAAGGGTTTTTTTGGGGGGGGGTTGATACTTTATTAAGAATTTTTCAATTAAAGCAAACAATTTTTAAAATTATTTTAATTTTTGTTATGAATCATGGAAAAATGAAAAACACCTGTTCCGTGGAAAAAAAACATTTGTACTTTTCATAATTATCTTGCAAATTTAATGAGAGATATTACATCTCTTTTCGGCAACAAGCTTGTCGTATTCGGGGGTCATATTTAAAGTGGATATTTTCATAATGTCTTCCAAATGGTCGTCAGTCAGAAGAACGTTGCTTGTTTTTATTCATGTTCATGATGGAAAATGTTTGTTCACATATGTAAGTGCTTCCAAAAATGCTGAACGTTTTCAGTGCAACTTCAATAAGATTCTTGTATTTTTAATCGTCCAGACTTTTGTAGAAGTCCCACAGGCTGCTTTCTCTGTGCTTATTTCGGTAAACTGCCGAACATTGAAGTTCAATAACCTTCAACTGCAAATCTTGTGGCACTTCCTCTGGATCCACAGAAAAGGGATCTTCAATCAGCTTCAACTGGATGTCATCATCTTTAGACAAAGTAAGTCTTCTGTCAAATTCTTCAATCAAAAGATTGATCTGCTTTGCGTATTTTTCTCCTAACTCGGCGTGTTTGTGCTGAGGGATACGCTGTGCACAAGTGGGAAAGTGACACATTTCACCTTTTGACAGCTGACTTCTGAAAAGTTTCAATTTCATTTTGAAAGCTTTCACTGCTGCACACATTTGAAATATAAGTTGATTTTTTCCCTGAAGTTGAATGTTGAGATCATTCAGGTGTGCTGTAATATCACAAAAGAAAAAGAGATCTTGATTCCAGGACTCATTTTCAAGCTCCGGGAATTTTATTGGCCCATTTTCTAGGAATTTTGCTATCTCCTCTTTCAAAGTAACGAAACGCTGGAGCACTCTTCCTCGACTCAACCACCTCACTTCCGTATGGTAGATTAAGTCGCTGCACTCGGCGTCTTCCTCTTCAAGAAAGGCTCGAAATGTCCTATGTTTTAGTCCTCTAGAACGGATGAGGTTTACAATGGAAACTACCACTGACATTACATGCTCAAATTTTAAGACTTTGCTACATACAACCTGCTGATGTATAATGCAGTGATGTTTGGTTATTTGTCTCCCGATAAATTCTTCAAGAAAAGTAACTGCTCCAACATTTTTTCCACACATAGCTGGAGCACCATCAGTACAAATGGCCACCAAGTTTGTGAAATCTACTCCCAACTTATCATTCATGCACTTTATCACTTCACTGGAGATTTCTTTTCCAGTTGTGCGACCCATCATGGAGCACATGCCAACAAGTTCTTCAGTAATTTCAAAGTTTTTATCAATACCTCTAATAAAAATAAGAAGTTGGGCGGTGTCTTTTAAATCGGTGCTTTCATCCATAGCTAGGGAGTAAAAGCAGAATTCATTGACTCTCTGCTTTAACTGATCACTTAGATTAGTAGAAATGTCAGCTATTCTTCTTGGTACAGTCATGCGTGATAGACTGACATTCTCAAATATTCCCCTCTTTTCTGGACATAACTCAGATACAGCAATCAACATACACTTTTTTAAAAACTCGCCTTCTGTGAAGCATTTCCCAGTAGCAGCAATTTCCTTAGAAATTTGAAAGCTTACTTTAGTAATTGTATCGTTCTCAGTGCTCACTTTCTTGAAAATTTGCTGTTCTCTACTAAGGTTTTTCACTAAACTGGCTGCTTTAATTATTTTTTCATTTGGGTTCAATTTGGCGAGATTGGGATGTTTAGTTTCAAAGTGCCGCCGAAGGTTGTATTCTTTTGGAACGGCTAACGTTTCGCGACACACAAGGCACAGTATTTTGTCTTTGGAAACAGTACATAAGTATTTATTTGTCCATTCAGTGTTGAAAACTCTGTGCTCTGATTCTATTTTTCTCTTTTTCTTTTCACTCATGGTAGCCATGATGAAGCTCAAGATTTTGTTGAATAAATTCACACACAAGGGAAACACTCAGTCACACACAAAGGGAAGAGATATCTCACGGCGCGTGGCACACTAGCAAGGCACTGACAGTGTGTGGAAGCCTGTAGAGGGGGAAAGAAACGGCACGCATAGGGTAACCAGATCACAGCAGTAAAATAGGACCTGCCCCCTCCCTGCTCGGCCCCACCATTACACCCCTCTTTAACCCCCAGGGGTCACTATATTACTGCACACAGCAGTACCAAAAATTAAAATACTGAAAATGGATGCCTCCTTCCAGCCACCGACTCGCCGCTCGCCTCCTCACCTCCCCCCAAGTATAAAGCCTCGCCACCACTACCTGCCCACCCACCCGCTCGGTTTGTCATCCCCCCATGAAATGAGGGGAAAAGGGGGACAGTTTGAAGGGATTTTCTGGGGGTATGAACTAAGCTGGGGAAGGGGAGCAGTATGAAGGGATTGGATGTGACTGTCCCACACACAAACACAGGGGCCGCAGGGAGCCCTGGGGGGGGGGGGCGGCAGTGTGATAGGGGCCGGGGAGGGATAAGGTCCCTGGACCAGGGAAGGGGGCAACAGTCAGGGCAGGGCAGGTGCAAAACAAACACACACACACACACAGGGCCGGCTTTAGGAAGTGCGGGGCCCAATTCGAACATTTTTGGCAGGGCCCCAGCAGGGATGACTAGAAGAAAAAAAAAACATGTAAAAAAAAAAGCCTTTCATTTCTTCCATGTATTATTTACTTTCCATAACTATATAAATAATAAAATTATATATTATGTACATTGTGTTATATATGCTGTTGATCGGTTATTAATGAGCTCCATTTCACATGTGTGGGTCCCTGCCACTCCCTGGGGGTGTCCTAGGGTGACCAGATGTCCCGATTTTATAGGGACAGTCCCAATTTTTGGGTCTTTTTCTTATATAGGCTCCTATTACCCCCCACCCCTGTTCTGGTTTTTCACACTTGCTGTCTGGTCACCCTAGTGGTGTGCACATGTGTGGGTCCCAGCTGCTCCCTGCCCCCCTCATTGAAGCAGGTGTGCAGGGTTCCTGCCCTGGGAACTGCAGGGCACCAGTGGACATGGGGCTGACTGGAGGTAGGGTCTGGCTGCAGGCAGGGCAAGGGGTGTGGGGCTGGCTGGAGACAGGGGGGTATGGGGCGGGCTGGCTGGCTTCAGGCAGGGCCGCGGGGGGTGCGGCAGGGGTTGGCAGGGCTGGAGACAGAGGAGTGCGGGACTGGCTGGCTTCAGGCGGGGGGTGCGCCAGGGGTTTGCTGGAGACAGGGCAGGGGGTGCGGCAGGGGCTGCAGGCAGGGCAGGGGGTGTGGGGCTGGCTGGAGACGGGCTGGCTGCGGGCAGGGCAGGGGGCCTGGGGCGGGCAGGGGTGTGTGTGGGGCTGGCTGGCTTCGGGCAGGGCCGCAGGGGGGTGCGGCAGGGGTTGGCTGGCTGTGGGCAGGGGGTGCGGCAGGGGCTGGCTGCAGGCAGGGGGTGCAGAGCTGGCTGGAAACGGGCTGGTGCGGGCAGGGCAGGGGGTGCGGGGCTGGAGGCAGGGCAGGGGGTGGAGCAGGGGCTGGCTGCGGGCAGGGCAGGGGGTGGAGCAGGGGCTGGCTGCGGGCAGGGCAGGGGGCGTGGGGCTGGGGCGGGCAGGGGTGTGTGTGGGGCTGGCTGGCTTCGGGCAGGGCCGCAGGGGGGTGCGGCAGGGGCTGGCTGGAGACAGGGCAGGGGGTGCGGCAGGGGCTGGCTGCGGGCAGGGGGTGCGGCAGGGGCTGGCTGTGGGCAGGGCAGGGAGTGCGGGGCTGGCTGGAGATGGGCTGGTGCGGGCAGGGCAGGGGGTGCGGGGCTGGGGCATGTGTGGGGCTGGCTGCCTGCGGGCAGGGGGTGCGGGGTGGTGTGAGCAGGGGGTGCAGTAGAGGCAGCTGGAGCCCCGGCCCTTTAAATAGCCCCCGAGCCCCCCGCTATCCCAGGGCTCTGGGGGCTATTTAAAGTGCCTGGGGCTTCAAAGGTTGGAGCGCGGCGTGCGCGGGCCCCCGGCAGCCGCGCTTCTGACCGTCCGGGTGGTCGGAGCGCGGCACGCGCATGCGGGGCTGTGAGGTTGGCCCCCCCCAGGCAGGGGACGAAGCTGGCAGCCGCGCTTCTCACCGGCTGGGGCTGTGAGGTTGCTGCTCCCCCCCCCCCCCGGCAGGGGGCGAACTCGGCAGCCGCGCTTCTCGCCGGCCGGCCGGTCGGAGTGCACGCACGGGGCTGTGAGGTCGGCCCCCTCCCCCCCCCCCGGCAGGGGGCAAACCTGGCAGCCGCGCTTCTCACCGGCCGGAGCACGGTACGCGCGGGCGGGGCTGTGAGGTCAACTCTGACCCCGGGCAGGGGGTGAAGCTGGCAGCTCCCCCCACCACTTGCCCGCGGCCCGCATAGTGAGCCCCCGTGGGCCGCATGCGGCCCGCTTTAGAGCCTATAAGTCCACTCAGTCCTACTTCTTGTTCAGCCAATCGCTAAGACAAACAAGTTCGTTTACATTTACGGAAGATAATGCTGCAATGCTTACAATGTCACCTGACAATGAGAAGAGGCGTTCGCATGGCACTTTTGTAGTCGGCACTGCAAGGCACTTACATGCCAGATATGCTAAACTTTCATATGCCCCTTCATGCTTTGGCCACCATTCCAGAGGACATACTTCTATGCTGATGATGCTTGTTTAAAAAAATGTATTAATTAAATTTATGACTGAACTCCTTGGGGGGGAGAATTGTATGTCTCCTGCTGTTTTACCTGCATTCTGCTATATACTTCATGTTATAGCAGGATTCAGAGTAGCAGCCGTGTTAGTCTGTATCCGCAAAAAGAACAGGAGTCTCAGATGATGACCCAGCACACATTGTTTGTTTTAAGAACACTTTTACTGCAGATTTGACAAAACACAAAGAAGATACCAATGTGAGATTTCTAAAGATAGCTACAGCACCTGACCCAAGGTTTAAGAATCTGACGTGCCTTCCAAAATCTGAGAGGGATGAGACGTGAAGCATGCTTTCAGAAGTCTTAAAAGAGCAACACTCCAATGCGGAAACTACAGAACCTGAACCACCAAAAAAGAAAATCAACCTTCTGCTGGTGGCATCTGACTCAGATGATGAAAATGAAAATGCGTCGGTCTGCACTGCTTTGGATTGTTATCGAGCAGAACCTGTCATCAACATGGACGCATGTCCTCTGGAATGGTGGTCAAAGCATATGGATCTTTAGCACATCTGGCATGTAAATATCTTGCGACACCGGCTATGAAAGTGCCATGCAAACATCTGTTCTCACTTTCAGGTAACATTGTAAGCATTGCAGCATTATCTCCTGAAAATGTAACCAAACTCGTTTGTCTGAGCAATTGGCTGAACAAGAAGTAGGACTGAGTGGACTTGTAGGCTCTAAAATTTTACATTTTATTTTTGAATGCAGTCATTTTTTTGTACATAATCTACATTTGTAAGTTCAACTTTCATGATAAAGATATTACACTACAGTACTTGTATTAGGTGAATTGAAAAATACTATTTCTTTTAGTTTTTACAATGCAAATATTTGTAATAAAAATAAATATGAAGTGAGCACTGTACATTTTGTATTCTGTGTTGTAATTGAAATCAATATATTTGAAAATGTAGAAAACATCCAAAATATTTAAATAAATGGTATTCTATTATTGTTTAACAGCGTGATTAATTGTGATTAATTTTTTAATCACACGATTAATTTTTTTAATCGCTTGACAGCCCTACTCTCAAGACAAATCCTTTATTAAGAATGAAAACTATTTACGGAATAAGATAACACTTCCTGCTAATCTCCAATTGTAGCCTGTGAATGTCTTACCCTGTGCTCCTTTGTTTATCTTCTCCCTAGCATGTAGTGCCTCACAAAAAAAAAACATAGAACTGCTAATAGAATGTACAGGAAATGTGGCATCTCTACACCTCCTGAGGACTCATTCTATAGCACAGTCCCCCTCAAAAAATAAGGGGAGAACAAAACAAACAAAAAAGAAGGGGAAGGGAGGGAAAAGGAAAGAAAGGAAGGGGGGCTGGTAGGAAGAAAGGAGTGCTAAATCTCAGTTTCCATCTGCCAGGAATTAATCAAAGGTTTCTAAAATGTTAGACCAAATCTTTTCAAATTTGTCTTGAGGTCCCTCTTTTCCAAAACATTTCTCACTCTTTAGCTACCAAGTCAGTCAAGTTGCTGTGCCAAGCTTCTATCCATGGAGGCAGTCTGCTGTTCCATCTAAGCAATAGAATCATTTGGCTACAAGCACAGCTCTGCAGAACCAAACTTTCCATGAGTTGGAGAGTTTCCAAGATGCTGAGAAGTAATTTTAAAGGCGGTATCCATTATCATATTAATTCTCCTGCCAACTTCTAGCAAAGAGGATAATACCATGGGACGGTCCCAAAACATATGAGCCAGTGTGGCTCTGGGAGACTCACATCTCCAGAAACAGTCTGTTTTGACATGGCCCATGCACTGCAACCTGTATAGGAATCAGTGTAAACAAAATACAATTTTCTCTTGGATTAGCCTTAATCATAGATCAATAGTAGAGTTTTTAATGTTTTATGAGGCACTTCCACATTGGCTAGGTTTCCAACATATCCATAAATCTTTGTTCCAGGCTTGGTGCAGGGAATCTAAATTAGGGAGGGTCTTTTGGGCCAGGAAGTCTTTTTTTTTTTCAGTTGACATGTTACATGCACATTCAATCTGGAGATGGGTAGTAATTGTTGTTGTTAGAAGGGGGTTGCAGTGTAATGTAGTTTGAAAACACCTGCCCTAGAGAATGCTGAGCCTGTTACAGTCTTGGCTAATAGACAGGTGTCTTTTAGTTCATGCAGTAGAAGCTCATGCATTTAGCTCCAGAGGTCCCAGTTTTGATCGCTGCTGCCGATGCCAGTGTGTGGGTTGTTGTTACACATATATTGAAAGAGTGTCAGATAAAGGAGTCAAATAGATGAATAATCAAAAATAAAACTATGAACCCAACTTTGCTCAGCAGCTCCTACTGATTTTAGTTGGAATTGAGTGGGTGGTCATCACTTCTGGAAATAAAGCCTGATAAATATCTATGTTCAATGCAATAAACCTAAAAACAAAAACAGAACAAAACCTAGAATGTTTGGCAATGGAAGAGGACTGTAACATAATGGACATTATTAAAACTTGGTGGGGCAGATCCTCAGCTGTCATGCAGTAGAACCCCTATTTTATGTGCTGAGGATTGAGGCAGTCATAAAATTGAACATCTCAAAAGTACAGTAGGCACTGTACATAAATTGCAGTATGATTCACTGCATTGCTTTCTTCTTGTCCTTCAAATAATGCAAAGTGATTTCTAATGCACTGAAGGCATCAATGTGAAGGGATGTCAACTTGTTCTTCAATGACATCACTTCTATGATATGATTCCCCCCTCCCCCCCGCATCGGGAATAATAACTTGTATAACTGGTCATTTGTAAGATTGGTGTTTGTAAAATGGAGAATCTACTGTCAGTGGAAATATGACAAGTTACACCAGCTGAGGATCTACCCTGGTGGTTTTACAAAAGTCTGTAGTCCGTAGGATGTAGTAACATCAGTATAATCTATACAGGAAGGACAGATTAGGTCACAGAAATTGGAAAGTAGCATTATATCTGAAAGATACCGTGGAATCTAATTAGATTAAATTTCTGTAGGAAAGGACAGTAAAACCTGTACTGATACAAATTCCAAGGCATAAGAATTCCAAAATATTAGTATGGTTATATTTTTTCCATATGAAAACATAGTAAGAGAACCAAAAAAAAGTGCCACCGTGGCTAAATAACAAAGTAAAAGAAGAAATGAAAGACAAAAAGGCATCCTTTAAAAAGCGGAAGTTAGATCCTAGTGAGGAAAATAGAAAGGAGCATAAACTCTGGCAAGTGAAGTGTAAAAATATAATTAGGAAGGCCAAAAAAGAATTTGAAGAACAGCTAGCCAAAGACTCAAAAAGTAATAGCAATTTTTTTAAAGTACATCAGAAGCAGGAAGCCTGCTAAACAACCGGTAGGGCCACTGGATGATCACGATGCTAAAGGAGCACTCAAGGATGATAAGGCCATTGTGAAGAAACTAAATGAATTCTTTGCATCAGTCTTCATGGGTGAGGGAGATTCCCAAACCTGAGGCATTCTTTTTTGGTGACAGATCTGAGCAACCGTCCCAGACTGAGGTGTCATTAGAAGAGGTTTTGGAAGAAATTGATAAACTACCGGTAAACAGTAATAAGTCATCAGGACTAGATGGTATTAGTAGTATAAGGGCCCTACCATCAATCAAGCCCTAACCCCGCCCCTTGACCCCTTAAGCCCCACTCCTTGACCCCTTGGTCCCTCCCACCTGTCACCGGAAGTCCCACCCCATGGGGGTATTACTTCCGGGGTCAAGGTGCCACCTGACCGGAAGCAAGGTGTGTCATGTGACCCCTCTAAGAACTCCCCCCACCACCCTCTACCAATCAGGAGGGGTTTCGTCCCGATAGGACCGCCCCGAGAGGAGATTTTGACCAATCAGGGTGACTTCCGGGGCGCGGTGACCCATCCGGAAGTGGGTCGTGTGACCCCTCTAAGAACTCCCCCCACTACCCTCTACCAATCAGGAGGGGTTTTGTGCCGAAAGGACCGCCCCGAGAGGAGATTTTGACCAACCAGGGTGACTTCTGGGTTGGGGTGACCCCTCCGGAAGGGAGTCGTGTGACCCCACTAAGAACGCCTCCCAAGGCCCTCCGCCAATCAGAGTGCAGCACCATTACCCCATAAGTCCCAGCGCCAGACAGAGGAGGCGGCCATCTTTTACCAAGGACACGTGTTTTCGAAAGCACGGAAAGGCTGCTGAGAGGAAACATGGACTCCTTCACCACCCCCGTGAGAACTTCGGACTTTGTTTTAGCCTCGAGGGTCTTTGACCGTCCGCGGAGAAAGCGCTACATCAGCGACAGTTCCGAGGAGGAGGAGGGAGCGACGGAGGGGAGCCCTTTGGCCCAGCCGTTGCTGGATACGTCGGAACCCGACCCCGAAACCCTCGTGAGACACCCCGATGAGCATGGCGGCCTCTCTTTGTCCACCCCCTCAGAGGTGGAAGGCGATCAGGGCTCGGGGGAGGCACCGGCGGACAAAGCGAACGGAAAAGACGGCGCTCAGGTAAATGAATGCTTAAGAAGTGGCGGTCGAGGAGGGGTGGGTAATGGGTTAGGAACCGGGGGTTGCGTAAATTAAAAAACAAGCAGTGGGGGTGCTTACACGTTTTCTTTTCTAAAAATTTCTCAACAGCTTGACGATGCCTTTCTAGAGGACCCGGACAGCGATGCATCAAGCAGCGAAGATGAACTGGCCCCACCATGTTTTTGCTCAACGCCAATACGAGTTGTTGAAGAGGACTCTGAGGATGATGGCTATGAGGAGTTTAGGAGGCGGCTTGGCATAGAACTAACTGAGCCAGTGCCACGTCATGAGCGTAAAAAAGTCATGCGGACTATTGTACGTGTTGCTGTTTATGCTATCCTTAAACACTGCCTTAGGGAAAAGCTTTTTGAAGATTGTGAGGGCTGTGTCATAGATGCGCCAGGCCAAAGGCACCATGATTGTGTGACTTGGACTTCAGTGGATATAAACTGCAAGCTCCGGGGCTTGTGTGCTGAGCTGTGTTTGGAAAGCTTATTAAACACTGTTGTTGCCATAGGTTATGGTATGCAATGTCTGTGCCTAACCCAAGAACATTTAGCGCAAGGGGTGACCTTGATAAATGCTGTGCAATTCAGTGCAGACCCTGACCGTGTTCTAAGGAAAATGACCAAACCGGAAGATGCCTGCTTAGAGCATTATCTTGACCGTCTAGTCCGCACAAAGAGTTACAGAACCCTGCTTAAGAAAAAAACTATTTGTAAAAAATCGAAAAGGATTAAGTTAGAGAATGGTGAGGGGACAAACATGCGATATAAAACTTGGTAGCTGTAAATTTTTGTTTTCAAGAAGCTGTATGTTTTTTAAATAAAAAATAAATTGTTTGTGAGAATTAGCTCTTGTGTTTTTTGTGTGTGTGTATAGCAAAAAGCTGAAATGTATGTTGTGGGAGGGGGAAAAAAATCCTAAAAAATGTGCTTACAATAAAACAACCAAGGCTAGTTCAGACATGTGTCTGAGTACAATAGAGTTAATATGGAGATATACTTATCTCATAGAACTGCCTTTACTAGCAGGGCCAAATATTGATTTTGCCCCAGAGCCCTAAGTGGCCCTCTCAAGGCTTGAATTCACAACCCTGGGCTTAGCCGGCCAATGCTTAAACCACTGAACTATCCTTAGTCTGTTGAACTGAAGGGGGTTTTAACCACACACACCCAGACAAAATGGTTTCACTATCCCAGATCACAAAAGGGAATGCTATTGGGAGGGGTGATTAAATTAACCTGTTAGCAACTATGTTGAAGTTTTGTTTGAAACAATGGGCTAAGAGGGTATAAAAGCCTCAGGTATGCTGCAGTTTGTCCTTTTCAACAGAAAAACTTTCTTGGATAGCTGCTGGACTGCAAAAAGAGGTAAGACTTGCTGTCTTTAACTCTGAAACTATATATTATATAAGGCCACTCTTTGCCCATGCTGTCTTAGTAAATAATGGTGCCTATGTTTATTGCAGTGTGATCTGTTAGCATGGAACCAGTAACTTTAAACTGCATTTCACCACCAGGCCAAGGTAAAAACCATTTTAACTATAGTTGTGCTTAATACTGTTGAATTAAAAAAAAAAAAAAAAGTATTACACAGGCTGTATAGGGATTTGGTGGTAATACTAACTAACATTTTTGCTTGTTCTTGAACCTGAAGGCTCAAGCACACATGAGGGGGAACAGAACAACCATGTGCCTGCAACACTTTATCCCATAGTGAAAGGTAACTTTATTTTTATTTTTTTGCAACAAGCTTTTAAAATGCATGTGGGTTTTTGAAAAGTATATGGCTGCAAAACTTGGTTTGGTGTGTTTTATAAAGCTGCTGTTTTGTGTGTGTATATGTGTATGTGTGTGTGAGGGGCCTGTGCAAGGCATAGGTTTTTTTTTTTTTTTTTAAAGTACTTGGCCCAGGGTTTTTTTTACTGTGCATAATGTGATGGGTTTTTAAAATGGGGGTGGATGCTACTAACTAAACCAAAGGCACATGGCTGGGGTCAGAACATGCATGTGGGTTTTAAACTAACAAGGGTTTCTCTGCAAAATGGATTTTAAAAGCAGTTTTGGTTTTTATTCTGCAAAATGAGATGTATTTAAAAAACCTGTTTGTTGTACAGCCTGAAATGGATTATTTTGTTGTAAAGCTATGACTTTTTAAATAGAAAAACACCCTAATGAAGTAAGTGTGATGTATGTTTACAAGACGGTTTCATTAGTTTTATAATAATGTTGTTGTTTGCTCCACAGTACAGTCAAAACATGAGAGATCCTTAGACCAGAGGGAAAACAAGCTGAAAAGAAAAAGGAAAGAGACCGCTGAAAAGGAAAATTCACCAGCATCAGTGACTGATGGATGGATGAAGCCCTGTAAATATACTTAGCTTATTGGTTTGGTTGCTCTATGAGGTTTTGTATTTTAAGTAAATACATAGGTGTGGGTGAGAGAGGTGGTAAAGTTCAGTTTTTGTAAAATGTTGTTTTTTCCCCGTCATAGGCCTGGGCAACTTTTCTGACAATGCTGTAGTCAGAGATACAAGGACATCTCCTCCAGAACTGCCAACGAACCAGGAATCTGCTTTGAGACCTTTAACAACGCAAAACAGCACAAGAGTGCAGCTGAAACATCCGGGCGGTCCAAACCTCATATACATCAAACCCAAGGACAAAACAAAAGACTCTGGTAAAAAACAACCATGCCACCACAACTCCAGTTCCTCAGTCGCCACCACCACACCAAGCCCTGAGGAAACTGTGAGCGAAAATGCCCACATTCACAAACCCGGAGCATGCGCTCTAGGGGTTGTGAATAAAAAACCAAGAACTGACAAACCATTCTCCCAAAACCATAAGCTTGTCCCAGCTCCCCCATATTCTAGTAGTTGGGAAGGGGTTGAGGCTTCCCTCAGAAAAGTGGTGGAGGATGTATCCTCGGGTAGGCTAAAAGAACGGGATTCTAGAAAGAAATGGGAAAAATATGATGCTTGGTTCAGAGCCATGCTGAAAAACATAAGGGCTGGAAAGTGTGGCTCTGAGCAGGCATGACTAGTCGTGAAAAGGGGCCTGGGTAAAAGGGGCACCCTCCAGGGTACACATCAGTTCATGTGTAAACAAAAGGGGGGCCAGCGCTTGGGGGATAAACAGATGGCTGCCAAAAAGTTCCAGGCCCGGGTTGTTGTAAAAATTTTAAAAAGGGCTAAAGAGGTAATGAGGAAAAAAAAACAAAAGCAAAAAGAGATGCCCCCTACTGGAGGCTCTCAAACTGGCTTGTCTGAAAATGGGGAGGCGGAATCAGACTCTGGTTTAGCAAATTCCCCAGAGGGCTCTCTAGACGGGTCCCGTTCTACTCCCAATGACCCTCATAGAGGCGCCTCAGAGTCTGACTCTCAAATAGCATCTGATGTAGAAGATGCCGCTAATGATCCCGTAGAGGAACCCCCAAGTAACCCCGAAAATGCCGAGGTGTATATGGAGAGAGTGAGAAGTTGGCAACGTGAAGTATCCAGATTTGGGGGGTCGGTGTATTGTGAGGAATTTCGTTTTGTTAATCTTGAGCAAATAAATTCAGCTCAGCAGGTTGTTGAAGCCATACACCGGGGAATACAGTTAGTGCTCGATGACATTAATGGTAGGGTAGGCCCTGATTATGTTCAGTTACGTTTAGAGAGCCGTAATTTAACTAACTCTTTGTTTTCGGTCAAAAGAACTAGGAATGAGCTGTCTGCTGAGGGTTTTTTAAATCAGACCTCAAAACTGCTACAGAGCAATAGAGAGTTACAACAAGGCGCAACGTCCCATCGAGATGCGACAGTTGTAAAAAACAGGGGTGGGGGCGCTCGTAGAGTTTTAAATACTATCCTTAATAGTCAAATTATTCATAAAAAGAGACAGTGTTTAGTAGACCTGACTTACACCGGCACCAATTTGTGTTTTGCGGGTGGGCTCTTGGCCGTCATGTCTGATCGTAAACCTACGGACGCGGAATTGTTAGCGGAGGCGAGAAAGTTACATGAAAAACTGGGGTGGTCAGATCAAAAAAAGGTTATGCTCAGCGACATAGCAAAGTTTGAACAGCATTTAGGAGTTAACATACAGGTGGTGCTGTATACGGCGAAAGGCGGCTGGGGCTTTTTTAAAACGGGCGGCACAGTGTACCCCAAGACTTATTTTATCCTGTTGCACGATGAGCATTACTATGGGGTTCTGGATGTAAAAAAGTTGTTCGGAGCGAAAAATTATTGTGAGTTTTGCCACATGGTGTACAGCCACGACCACTCTTGCAGGTATCATTGCCGCCTCTGCTTGAGCGTAACGTGCTCAGACAGCGTGGGCGTGCAGCAGCGGTGTCCTAGCTGTAGACTGTATTGTCGGTCCAAAGAGTGTTTAGACAGACATATCGACTGTGCATCAAAAAACGAAGTTGAATGCCTGTCTAAAACTTTGTGTGAGAAGTGTCAGTCTTACGTGGACAAGCGGCATAGGTGTAAAGGGAGACGGTGTAAGCAGTGTCAGGGTTTGATCGTTAGTGATGTAGACGGTCACCTCTGTTTTATGGACAGCCTTAGAAAGCCCGAATCTTCAGAAAAGTATATTTTTTTATGATTTCGAATGCACGCAGGAGACCGGGGTGCACACTCCCAATTACATTTTTGCTATGTCCCTAAAGCCAGAAAAATCCTGGGAATTTAAGGGCGATGAGTGTCTTTATGTGTTTGTGAAGACCTTTATTGGCAAAGAGTTTCGGGACTACACGTTCCTAGCACACAATTCTAAAGGTTATGATGCATACTTTATTGTTAGACAGTTACTCAAGGAAAAGATGGGCCTAGAACTGATCACTCAGGGTAGTAAACTAATGTGCGTGGAAGTTAAGGCCCTGGGCATTCGTTTTATAGACTCTTTAAACTTCTTGCCCATGAAGCTTAGCAAGCTACCGCAGGCGATGGGGTTTGAAGGGTGCAAAGGGTATTTTCCACACTTTAACACGTTAGAAAATCAAAATTACGTGGGGCCTATGCCAGGTATGGAGCACTATGGTGTAGAAAGCATGATGCCCAGAGAAAAAGCAGAGTTTCTCGACTGGTATCGGGACCACAGCTCTGAGGCGTTTGACTTGCAGAAAGAGCTCGTGTATTACTGTCAGCAGGATGTAAAAATTTTGAGACAGGCCTGTATCCTATACAGAAAAGAGATTATGAAAATGACGGAGAAGGGAGATGTAGTAGAGAAAGAACCTGGTAAATTCACCGAGATAAAACTGTGTATAGATCCATTCCGGTACATAACACTGGCATCTGTCTGCATGGCTATGTACAGGTTTATGTTTTTGGAGCCTAACACGGTAGCTCTTCTCCCTCCAGACAACTATCACAGGCAGAAAAAGAGATATTCGACCCCATCTATTCAGTGGCTGTTGTATATCTCTCACAAAGAAAATATACAAATACGGCACGCTTTACAGGGTGGGGAACTACAGGTAGGCCCCTACTTTTTAGACGGTTATGCCGATGTTGATGGGGTACGCACAGCCTTTGAGTTTAACGGATGTTTTTTCCATGGCTGTGTCACCTGTTGTGAAAAAGCACAAAATCCTATGACGGGGACATCTTTTGGGTTTCTTTATTACAAGACGCAGCTCAAGACCGACTATCTGAAACGACTTGGTTTTGTAGTGAGGACTCTTTGGGAGCACGAGTGGGAGGTGATGAAAGAAACAGACAGGGAGCTTGCAGACTTTTTAAACGGAGCCCAGTTACCCCAGCCTCTCGTGCCTAGGGATGCTCTTTTTGGGGGGAGGACAAACGCTATCTGCCTATATTAAAAGCCTAACCCCGGGGAAGAAATCCACTATTATGATTTTACCAGCCTGTATCCTTTCGTAAACAAAACCAAAGAATACCCTATCGGACACCCCGATATAGTCTATGACAAATTTGGGCCCCTTGCAAATTATTTTGGAATTGCAAAAGTTAGTGTACCCCCCCACGAGGCCTCTTTTTCCCATTGTTACCTGTCAGTGAGTGGCAAGCTTATGTTCCCGCTATGCCGAACCTGTGCGGAAACCGAGCAGCGGGAGACATGCACCCATACTGACGAGGAGCGGGCCATCCTGGGGACTTGGTGCACCGTGGAATTGAACGCGGCCATAGCGAAGGGGTACGCGGTGGCTAAGATCTCTGAAATCTGGCATTTTAATGAAAAATCTGATAAACTCTTTTCAGAGTACATAAAATTACACCTCCGTCAGAAACAAGAGGCTTCAGGGTATCCCAGTTGGTGCACAGACGAGGAAAAACAAAATAAGTACGTTAGCGATTTCTACCAGAAAGAAGGCGTGCATTTACGCCAACACGAGATCAGATCAAACCCTGCTAAACGCCAAATTGCTAAACTGTTTTTAAATTCTCTGTGGGGTAAATTCGGCCAAAGATCCAACCTACCCAACACCAGCATCGTGAGAGACCCTGACGAACTCTTGCAGTACCTGTTCTCCCCCAATTATGAGGTTTCATCCTGCGAGTTTATCGATGATGAAACAGCGTGCGTGTCGTGGAAGCACGCAAAAGAACGGTACTCTGTCTCTGGCAATACCAATGTTTTCATAGCCTGTTTCACCACCGCTTATGCCCGCTTAGAATTATACAGCCTCCTAGACGGTTTGCAAGAGCGGTGCCTGTACCACGACACTGACTCGGTGATATTTGTGAAAAGGGAGGGTGACTGGAATCCCCCTCTGGGGGATTATTTAGGGGACCTCACGAGCGAGATCCCGCCAGATCAACACATCACCGAGTTTGTGTCGGCAGGCCCGAAAACCTATGGGTATAAGCTGTCGGGTGGAAAGGCCTGTATGAAAGTCAAAGGTATTACCCTAAACGTAGCAAACTGCGAAAAGATCAACTTTGACAGTTTGAAAGATCTAGTCTTGGACTATTGCACGGGTCTGCAAGAAAACACCTCAAAAAAGATAGAGGTGCAGCAGCCCTCTATCGTAAGAAACAAAAACCAGTGGCAAATAGAGACAAAAACCCTTAAAAAGACACAAAAAGTGGTTTACAACAAGAGGGTCCTAGGAGAAGGTTTTAAAACCCTGCCCTACGGCTTTTGAAAAAAAAAAATGGATACGAGGTGGAAACACCCCTTTTCTGCAATTCTCGCGGGGCCTAGCAACTGCGGGAAAAGTTACTTTATAAAAAATGTGTTGGATAATGCCAAACACACACTGTCTGTTATGCCTGAGAATATCATGTGGTGTTACAGTTGTTGGCAACCTCTGTATAAAGAACTGCTTTGTAAATATCCCTTTATCAATTGTGTGGAGGGTCTGCCTGATGCTTTTGACGATGACAGTTTGTTTCCTACTAATAAAGTAAATATGATTATCATAGACGATCTGATGAACTCGGCTTGTGAAAGCGATGAAATCGAGAAAGCCTTTACCAAGTACGTGCATCACAGAAACCTGAGCATTACGTATATAGTTCAAAACGTATTTTGTCAGGGAAAAAAGAGTCGCACGATTAACCTAAACACAAAGTACATGGTTCTGTTCAAAAACCCCAGGGATAAATTACAAATTGCTACGCTCGCTCGGCAAATGTACCCCGGCAAAGCTCAATTCTTTCTAGAAGCTTTTGAGGATGCTACCAAAAGACCTTATGGCTACCTGATGGTGGATTTAAATGCTTCCACACCAGAAGCTTATAGACTAAGAACTGGTCTTTTCCCTCCAGACTGGCCGGCGGTTTATACTTTGAAAAGAACAACAGCCGGGTATAAAAAGAGATGACTTATCGGCAGGCCCCTTTTTAACAGCCGGGGCTGCTGACCGAAAACATGTCTAGCTGCGTGAAGAGAAACCTGGGCCTTTTAAAATTACTTAGCAAATCGTCCCCACAGCAAAGGAGGGCTATACTGTGTTCGGCCTCTGACGATCTAGTAGCGGCCATCTCAGAAATAGTGCTCAATACCTTAAAAGGAAACGTCCCTTTAACACAGAATCAAGTGCGTGTGCTGAAAAAGAAACGCACGCTTATAAAAACTTTGTGTAATAAAAGGGTTTCACTTAAAAGAAAAAAGCATCTGGTAAAGCAGTCTGGGGGGTTTATCGGACCTCTGTTAAGTTTTGCTATCCCTCTGATAACGGGGCTTTTAACTAATCGATAATGGAGTATGCAGAAAAAATGTTCCTGGTGCCCAGCCACCAGTTGGAGCAATTAAGGGCTCCCCCTCCGGCAGAGAAAAACATCAGAACAACCGCAACTCGCTTACTGGATGCCGAAATGAAGTCTGTTCTTCAAAGAACTGACTTGGCTAAATATGAAAAGGCTAAACTTTACAGCGCCGTGCTTCAAAGGTACCTAATGTACGTGAAGCAGAGCGATGCGGATAAAGGAAAAATAAGTCTGTTTCTACCGGAACAGGCACAAAGTGTGACTGCCAAACCCCCAGAAACACCAAAGAACTCGGACTCTGTTGCTCAGGAGGTGTTGGATAACGTAAATAAGCGTTATAAGAAAAATGCAATAGTATTGCTAAATAAGCTGGGCCAGGATAAAAATCTCTCTTCATGAAACGATAAAGGGTCTTTTGTGTACAAAGGCTCTGTGGTTAATGGTTCTAACATGCTCGACTTAGTCAGGGCCGTCACCCAGACTCGCTCTGTTCCTAGCAGACATGTACCTAAAGGATGGGATGTGTTTATGAATGCCATGGCAGAACTGAACGTACCATCTTCCGTCATGGGCAATGCGGCCAACAGAAATCTTTTGGAACGCCTCAAGGCCTCGACTGCTGACACCGGGGTGGATCGAGAAACCGTGACGCCTTTTTTGCCGTCTAAAAAACGAAAATTGGCTAAAAGAGCCGAATGGCTCAGTGTGTAACATTTTTCACATTCTAATTTAAAAAAAAAAAAAAAAAAAAAACTGGTAGTTTTGCTTTAAATAAAACATTTCTATAATTAAAAAAAAAAAAAATCTGTGCACTTTTTCCTCAATTGGTTTTTAAAAAACAAAAAACAAAAAAAAAAAACCACACCAAACATCATTTGTCTTTAAACCCCTCACCTGGGGTGCTTTATTGGGTAACATGGCTATGAAAATCATTGCAAGATACACATGTCTGGGCTTGTTGAAACATGGTTTGAGCAAGGCTAGGCATGCCCAAGAATTTAAATTTACTTTTTACAAAATTCATCACCATCCGGTCGTTTTGCACTAAGTCGTTAGAATACAAATTTAAAATCCGATCAAAAGATAAACCCTTGCTACGATGATGTAAGAAAAACACACAGTGATAGCCGCAGGCGACGGAGCGGGGGTCTTGTAATTGTCTATTGTGAAACACCATGCCTGTGGCATTTTTGTTTAAAAATTTCATAATGCTTTTAGGAAACAACACACTGTTCGGGGGGGTGCCCATATGAGTCAAAAAACTCTCCAGGGTTATGCTCCGCCAGATACAAGGCGAGCCAGTGTTCACCCGGTTGGTTGTGTGGATGCGTGTTCACCACCAAGCCTAGGGGTCTCTGAGACAGCTTGCGTCCTGGGAGCCAATCGCAAGGGAACACATCTAAGAAATTCTTTTTCGTGTAAGGGTCCGTTGATAAGACACGTGAGAGCTGCACGGTGTCCATGTTCACATGTAGTCAAACAGAACGTTTCTCCTCTGATTTATTTCTATGACATTGTCAAAAACCCCATACACAATCATATTGACGGTAACTGTTAAAGCCTTCCCAAAACGTATTTCTGCTCTCAGGTTCCCGGTTTTAATCAGGGAATAGTGATCAGCGCATTCCTGGTCGGGAGACAGGTCAAAGGCAAACACGGTGTAACCCTGTGCAAACTCCTCATGGTCGATTAACAGAGAACGATCTTTCATGTGTTTACCAGCTGTCTGTACCAAATTCATGTATTCTCTCACGCAGCGTCCTGCCTCGAAGTCCGGTTGCAGAGGCTTGGTCGGTATCTGTTCACCATCCACATACAAGGCCACAAAATTAATATCGTAATGTTTAAAATGAAAGGGATTTTTAGCGTAACTTCTGCTAAAGGCATCGTTATCCACAAACCCTAGGACAAGCATTTTGGGTAACTGTCCCAAGAACAGGTTCTCCTGGTTACTGACCCTGCTGCCCGCGGGGATGCTAAACACTTTCATTCCCACACGGTCCACAGGGTATTTAGCATTAGCGGTAAGCAGGGCCTCCGCGTGCCCCAGACGGACTCCCGGGGCCACCCGTACTTTCTTCACAAAAAGGGACGCTGATACAATGCACAGTTTAAAGCCTTCAGCCGCACTGCCCATTAAACAGAAAGCGTCTTTACTGCGCGTCAGTTTAATTTTCACATCCACTCCGTTTAACAGAAGTTTTTCTTGAAAAAACAGGTCGCTGTGTAAATGGCCCAGCAGCTCTACCGTTCTGCTCCCGGCCGTCAGCTTTGCACACCTCACAAACCCTAGATTCCCTCCATCCAATTCTGTTTCTTCATGTTGTCCAGCAGTGTCTTTGTAAAACAGGCCGGCGGAAAATTGCGTGGCGAGGGTGTCGTCGCTGTAATTGAGCACCGATTCTATAAAGGCCCTGTAAGGGTAGCAGTTGTTGCTTTGGCTTATGAGGCGGTCTCCCAGTGTGACATCCAACTGACTGAAAATAGAGGCCACGGGGTAATTCACCAAACCCACTTCGGCATCCGCGGCGAGTTCAGTTCCGTCTCCTTTTACAATCTTGCAACACAGGTACAGCAGCGTGTTGTTTAAATCCATATAATCTATGCCATTCCCTGCTATAAAAAAGTCAATGGGGGCAGACTCCGTAATGGCCGATAGAGGCAGCACCTCGATGTAGATGCTTTTCTCGATGCTGGTCTGCGTAGGGGCTATTTGAAACAAGTCTAGTTCGGATTTGGTGCACTCTTCAGACCCGCAGTGAACAAAAGCCATGTTGATTAAAATATGTCTCTTTTACCAGGCAGAGCGCGTCTCCTCTTTTGCCCAGGCTTCCTCTTGGACTTTCGCTTATGGCCGGCCCTGCGAGTCAAAGCCCTTCTTTTAAAGGGTTTCGGGGGACCTGTGCGTCGCGGGTATGACGTATTTCTCTTTCTCTTCCTCCTTTTAATGTACATCAGCCCCGATCCTTCCTGTGAAGCTGTATTCCCCACCTTCTCCAGAACAGCACGGGAGACATGACCTACCACATCTTTAGCTATGTTTTGAGCGGCGGTTTTTACGTGGGGTTTAATAATCTCTAGCCCCCTCCTCAAAAGCGGTACGGCTTTTCGAAAGAGGCTACGAAATATTCCACCCACACCCGCCCCGTACATCACGGGGGCCCCATGATATCCAGGAAGGGCGTATCCAGCCTGGGCTTTTTAATAGTTCCTGTAGATGGTGGGGTCGCCATAATTTTTTGGGATCGCCATAATAGGGTTTTGCTTTTTTAGAAACCTCGCTCTCTCCGCGGCCGCAGATGCAGCTTGATCACCTTGCCGAAGCGAAATGAGACATCTCTGTTCTGATCTGTCTTTATTTCAATGGTGATGGTGTCGATGTGGTGTTTACTGACAGGGACGTAATGAGGTTTGTCGTAGGTGATGGTAACAAACTCGTTGTTCCTTCCTCGGACAGGGACGCAGCGTAACAGGGGAACAGAAAAGTCCCCCACAAACTGGTGTTCTACGATATCCGTGTATACATACAAGGAGTTAAAACCTCCTGTGATGTCTGCCGAGAAGGGGAATTTTTGGACGTTGCGTTTGTGGCCCAAACCCAGAATGTTAGCTAGCTCCCCGCCAGTAGAAAACACGTACATAAAATCGGTAGATTTAAGTCTCACTTTTCTACCCACAGGGTCGTAGTTCATGACCACCTCAGGCGGTCCGGGATGACGAGCCACGTTGCTGTTCATATGCTCCAGTAATTCGGGTATGGTCGAGTAATAACCTCGTCGTAGGATGAAATTCCACGTTGTAGCTCCAAAGGTGATTTCGAAAGGGGTGTCTTCGTTGATAGTATTCCAGCTGTGCGGGTATTGTATTTCCACTAACCCCACCTCCCAGGCACCCAGGAGATCCAAGGGCTTAATTAGCCGTATTGTAAAGTTCGAGATGGTGTTTTGGGGAAAAACTGCAGAGCTGGCATTGCTGGGCAAAGTAATGTAAAACCCGCCATCACTCATTTCTCTCTCTCTCTGTCCTTGCAGAAGGAATCTTTGTTTGTTTGTTTGTTTGTTCGTGTCTAGATGTCACAGAGTTGAGAAGCTTCCACCCAGCTGTTAAACTTATCAGGCCACCCCAACCATTTCACCAGTAGCTGCTTTTTTCTCCCTTTTCCTTTCTCTGCTAGAACTTTTTCAATCCTGTAAATCCTGTCTCGTTTGGGGTTTACTTTTTGTAATTCTTCAGGGTAAAAAGATCCAGTAACTGCCTCACCCTCGTAATCTTTTAAGCGGTATACAGGTCTCTGGCCCCTGGTTAAGGCTTCATCCACTATGAATATCTCATCGGTAAACGTCTGTTCATAACCTTTTTCAAAAGCGCCTTTGGTTTTAGATAGTCTCACGTGGTCACCTTTTCTAAAAGGGGCAACAACCGTTTTTATTTTAAAATCATCTCCGTAAACCGTTTTCCATACCTTCAGAGAATTTGAAGGGTTAACATCAATGGGTCTGGTACGTATAGTTCTGTGAACGCTCTGGTAGTAACTCTTTATAAAGTCAGGTAAGACGTCAATGTAGCGAAAGGTGTTATGGGCTGTAAAATATCTCCACATCCTAGTTTTTAAAGTTCTGTTAAATCGCTCCACAACCCCTGCTTTGACTTCATTATTGGTAACAAAATGGTGAACTCCATGCCGCTTTAACAATCCACTTAAAGGTTTGTTTAAAAATTCTTTCCCCCGATCGGTTTGTAATTTTTGAGGCACGCGACCTTCACTGAAAATAGCTTTAAAGGCCTTGGATACCTCACCACTCGTCTTGTCTTTTAGGCCTAAGGCCCAGGCATATTTGGATAGAATGTCTATCACTGTTAAGATGTACTTAAAACCGCTGTTGTGTTTGGAGAACCGGTGCATATCCACCAAATCTGCCTGCCACTGCGCATCCACCTCTGAAACAACGGTCTTGTTTCTTTTAAAACGTATTCGAGCCGGTTTGTGTAAAGTGTAAGCATCCTGGTCTGAAAGCCATGCTGTTACCAGTCTTCTGTTTAAAGTTTTACTATGCTTTCTGGCCGCTTGAAAAAGAGGGTTGACCCCGCCGAAGCTCCCAACTTTCCCGGGGACGTAATATATTTTCTTTAACAGCGCCGTCTGTGTAGACATGACTGTTACTGGTACCGTCTTTTACTACCACAAGTATGAAAGGGGACACATTCATATTGACACATTTAAATAAGTTTTATTAATCGCCTGGTTTAACACGACCTTTTACAGCCTACCATAAGGGAGTCTCAGATGGTTCATTCTTCCATTTTGTCCTTTCGGCTTGAGATCTGTGTCTCAGACATGAGCAAAAACAGCTGACGCACGATATGTTTACTCCCACAGGACTTCCAATGTGTAAGTTCTTAAAGGCCTCTAAAAAGGCATCGTCGACCTGTTGAGAGATTTTCAGAAAAGAAACCGTGTAAGCACCCCCCACTGCTTGTTTTTTTTTTTTTTTTAATTTACGCAACCCCCGGTTCCTACCCCATTACCCACCCCTCCTTGACCGCCGCTTATTAAGCATTCATTTACCTGAGCGCCGTCTTTTCCGTTCGCTTTGTCCGCCGGTGCCTCCCCCGAGCTGCGATCGCCTTCCACTTCTGAGGGGGTGGACAAAGAGAGGCCGTCACGCTCATCGGTCTGCCTCACGAGGGTTTCGGGGTCGGGTTCCGACGTATCCATCAATGGCTGGGTCAAAGGGTCCTCCTGGGAACTGTCGCTGATGTAACGCCTGCTCCACACAAGGTCAAAGACGGTTGGGGTTAAAACAAAGTCCGAAGTTCTCACGGGGGTGGTGAAGGAGTCCATGTTTCCTCTCAGCAGCCTTTCCGCGCTTTCGAAAACACGTGTCCTTGGTAAGAGATGGCCGCCTCCTCTGTCTGGCGCTGGGATTTATGGGGTAATGGTGCTGCATTCTGATTGGCGGAGGGCCTTGGGAGGCGTTCTTAGTGGGGTCACACGACTCCCTTCCGGAGGGGTCATCCCAACCCAGAAGTCACCCTGGTTGGTCAAAATCTCCTCTCGGGGAGGTCCTGTCGGGACGAAACCCCTCCTGATTCGTAGAGGGTGGTGGGGGGAGTTCTTAGAGGGGTCACATGACCCACTTCCGGACGGGTCACCCCGCCCCGGAAGTCACCCTGATTGGTCAAAATCTCCTCTCGGGGCGGTCCTTTCGGCACAAAACCCCTCCTGATTGGTAGAGGGTGGTGGGGGGAGTTCTTAGAGGGGTCACATGACCCACTTCCGGACAGGTCACCCCCGCCCTGGAAGTCACCCTGATTGGTTAAAATCTCCTCTCGGGGCGGTCCTATCGGGACGAAACCCCTCCTGATTGGTAGAGGGTAGTGGGGGGAGTTCTTAGAGGGGTCACATGACACATCTTGCTTCCGGTCAGGTGGCACCTTGACCCCGGAAGTAATACCCCATGGGGTAGGACTTCCGGTGACAGGTGGGAGGGACCAAGGGGTCAAGGGGCGGGGCTTAAGGGGGTCAAGGGGCGGGGTTAGGGTTTGATTGATGGTAGGGCCCTTATACTACTGGTATTCACCCAAGTTCTGAAAGAACTCAGATGCGAAATTGCAGAACTACTAACTGTGGTTTGTAACCTATCATTTAAATCAGCATCTGTACCAGATGACTGGAGGATAGCTAATGTGACGCCAATTTTTAAAAAGGGCTCTAGAGGTGATCCAGGCAAACTAGTTGAAACAATAGTACAGAACAAAATTGTCAGACACAGATGAACATTGTTATAAGCAAGACATGAGAAGCAATGCTCTCTCAAAGCCTTCCAACATTTTATATGAGACAAGTCACGCTGTCAGCATTCCTCCTCAGTGAATGCTCCAGTGTTTCTGTTTGCACCCAGTGGTGCTGGAACATTTTTAACAGTGGGGGTGCTGAAAGCCAGGCCCCTTAGACCTATCCATTCCTCCCAGAGCTGAGGCCAGGACCCCGGGCACGCGGGCCAGCAGCAGGGACCATGGGTGCGGGGCTGGCAACTGGGAGCCCAGGGGGTGGTGCAGTACCTCCTGAACCCCTAGTTCCTGTGCCTGTTTGTACCTTCAGATATATCAGAACAATCCTTTGTCCTTATTCATAACAAGATATCTCTGTGTGGGTTGTTTTTCCTGTATACTTCTTTATTGTAGATTTCACAGTCCTTTAATCAGCATCTGGCTCAGTATGGAAATAGGCCTGCATTGTGAGGCATACAATACACAATGACCAGGCAGGGAGATAGTCTGTTACCCCTGGCCTGAAAGGAATCCATCCGAGACATGTCACCTCCTTGTTACTTGCCTTAGGAACATAATTTTAAGAATAGACACGTAATTCCTTACATATTATTTGTACATACATTTCACAATGATCATGGTGACCAGTGGGCTACTGGCTCGCAGTAGAGCCCTCACATGCCACCCTTTAGTGCCCCCTGCCATTTGACACCAAAAGGTTCCTGGGTCACACTCACGGAACATAAACCTCAACTTACGCTTTCCCCCCACACCTAGTTGTTCCTAGTTTACTGCTGGCAGTGGTGGATTAGACACTGGGCCAATGGGCTCTGTGCCTAGGGGTCCCGGACAACTGGGGGCCCCCTGGAAAAAATCCGCCACTGGTGGCGGAAGCCTGGAGCCCTGGCCGCCAGGCGGGCAGGGCAAGGGAAGTCCCTGTGCTGTGGGCAGGGCTGCAGGTGGAAGGGGTGTGATAGAAGTGGAGGGGATAGGGAGGGGTCCCCCACTTGCTCTGGCCCAGGGCCCCAGCAAACCTTACTCTGTCTCTGGGACATACTTTGGGGGGGAGCCAAACTCTTGTTATGTCTTAGCCCATCACTGCTGAAGATTAAGGTGTCTACACTGCAATTAAAAACCTGTGACTGGCACGGGCCAGCTGACTCGGGCTCATAAGGTTTGGGCTGTTTAATTGCAGTGTAGACATCAGGGTTTGGTCTGGAGCCTGGGCTCTAGGATGCTGCTAGGTGGGAGGGTCCCAGAATTTGGGCTGCAGCCCAAGTTGGAACGTTGCAGCCTGAGCTGGAACATCTACACGGCAATTAAACAGCTGCACAGCCCAAGCCCCGCAAGCCTGAGTCAGCTATCACAGGCAAATCACAGGTGTGTAATTGCAGTGTAGACATACCCTAAGTGTGATCTTGAAAAATACATGTATAACTTGACTCACCTTGGTAGCCCCATTTAATTAAATAGGAACTATACATATAAGTCAAGTTATTCCCATGGTTGAGTGTCTGCAGGAGTGGGCCTGAACATAGGTATAATGCATGTTTATTTGTCTTTATTTGTTAAAAGTTTTAACACAATTCAGGAATATTTTTCCAGTTAACATTTTCACCTTTTAAGTAAGAATTTCCTTCAAAACATTGACATCATAGAGTTGTCTATTTTCTTATTGGTTTTACAAAAATCTTTCTGATAAAAATGTTACAGTAAAATATTGTTAAAATATCTGAATGACGAGAAAGTAAAGTATTATTGTATATCTCAACAAACAATACCGCTGTATTTTTTAAATCAGAGCATTTTCATTGAGAATATACAAAACAACCCG